>NC_091836.1:37786051-38089081 GCF_037783145.1 Equus przewalskii
GAGCAAAAATCAACAGCTTAACACAACCACCCAATCCAAAGCTACCGAGAAGTTTCAAATGCTTGAAGTGAACTTGTTTGAGGTTGATTTTTAGTTTCTCAGGGACTGAGAAATATTATATTATGTGTCAAAAACACATTTAAAAATATAACTTATGGTTGGGGGAAACCACACAGAGCTTGAATTGTTTCAAACTCTTAATCTGGTCCTGTTAGCTTACTTTGGACGCTCTAAACCCTAAGGTTAGACATTCAGAATAGATATTATAAAGCATATTATCACCCAAATCCAGTGTCAAAGTAGGGTGACCCTCGTTTGCTGGCAGAGTCCCAGTTTACGTCTATCATTCTGGTGTAATTATTAACAGTGCACTCTAAAAAGTGTCCCCTATGGGATGGTAAATTATGTGATCTCCCTGTCTATACACCATCAAGAACTCAGATCGAACAGCTTAAAACTTTCCAATGCTCCTTTGGATCTTAAAGCACCATCTGGGTCATTATTTTACAATTCTCGGAGACAGACCTAAATGCTACAGAAAAGGACAACTGAAAAAAACTGATAGGATGATAAAAAAAAAAAAAAAAAGCCACATTTCGAGTGTCCAGTGACAGGCTAGGACTCAAGCACCAGAAACTGGAAAGCACCTGGTAAATATGATGAAGTTGGCCAAATAATCAATAAATATTTATGGCTTGAACAGCAATGTTTTGAGTGTGTCTGTAAGCATGGCTCCCTGCCAGTGAAACTGGATCCATTGCAACCTACACTACAGACCAGTTTCTCTCTGTATCTGCAGTGGAGACTACAAACTGCACAATTAAAAGAAAAAGGTAACACAGATAGATCCGGGGCTTTGGAAAAGTAGCCAAGTAGAAATAGCCTGTTTACACAATTTGAAAAACATCTACTGATGTTTTGAAAAAAAGATATCTTCAACCAACCGAAAAAAGCAAAAAGTAGCTATGGACACATGACAAGTAAAAATGATAGATTTGGGAATTGCCTTGACATTCCTAACCCCGAGTTAAGAAGAGTTTAACAGCTGTAAGCAAAGGGTAGACCTAGAATTCTGTGAACATGGAGGCAAATCCCATCAGAGATTCCATCTAAGCAGGGAAATGGAGCCAACATTTCATTCTGGAACAGCCAGAAAAAAACACGGAGACCACGTTGCTAATATACAAATTCCTGTCTGTGATGACTGTGTGAGCCCAAGGATATCAATTATTTGGAGAAAACGCCCCCCATAAGGCAGTGATAGAGGAGCCAATACCTTACCCACAGACAAGTAGCCAGAGTGCCTGTTTGTTTCTCTATGAGCCATGGGCCGTGGAGGGCTGGCAGGTGCACAGGTAGAACTCCAGGACTTGCCTTCCCTCTTTGTGCCAGAATAACTACAAACAATGTGCCCTGACCCATGAAACGGACTTGAAAACACTGAATTTTAGACAAAAAAATAATAATAAAACTTATCTGCTATGTAGACAGCAAATGTAGGTACCTATGGCTTCTTTGCAGGAAAATTAAACTACAACTGTATTAAGAAAATGAACCAGTTGCTGATCTGTGTCTCTTGTCACCCAGATTGTGAGTGAGATTATATGGAGAGCAGTGCCTGCAACGAAAGAGCTAAACCAGGCACAATAGGAGGCTCCGGGAAGGAGGTGACCTTGGAAGTGGTCACGTAATCACCTCCCCACCTGTGAGAGAAGGAAGTACATCTGGAAGACATTGAAAAACCAAGAACCCTGGTGCTCTGCCAGGTGATCTGAGGCAAGCGCTGCTCGTACTTCCAAGCATCTTCCTAAAGCAACACATCTGGGCTGCCACACATGGAGACAGCCCATGGAACAGGCCCTTTCCCCAAGCTCAGAGGAGTCCTGCAGGATGGCAGGGAGCCCCCGCACCTCCTCAACCCCCAAAGCACCGACCATCCCTGCCTTCTCATATGCCCCTCTCTTAATGTCCAGAGTTTCTGTGAATAACATGGTGCTTCTATTTTAGGGATAAAATGCCCGGAACAGCTCATCAGTGTGTAAGTTTCTAACCGTGTGGCCTTGGGCAATCATGCATCTCTCTGAATACCATTTTCCTCATCTGAAAAATGGATAAAATAATACCTCTCCACACCCCAGAGTCAGTGTGAAGTGGAAGTGCTATTTTATGTGAAAGGGCCTGGCACATAGTGCACACTCAATGCATGTTTCAGAAATATCCCCATAATTTGTGAATGGCAAGGATCTACCTTCGGTGCAAGCTCACGGAATGCCACCACAGCCATGGCTTATCCACTCTGCAAACCAGAGAGAGATCTTTAATTGCACAGCCACTGTAGCCATTGTAGAGTTCTCTGTGCTCTTTGAAATAGGGAGCCTCGCTTTCCTGAAAAATCCTGACCTACACTAACCAGCTCCAGGTTTTGCAGAGATTTTGATGGAGCCCAAAGCAAACTGGGCTCTGGGAGGTTGACCACGGGCTGGTTTGTCTCTTAGAGGGAGGTGATCCTCCTACAGGGTGGTCTGGTCTCTTTAAGAAAGAAAAAAGTTACACAGACAAAAAAACAGCAATACAAACTAACCAAAAATGCCAGGAATGCAAGCTCTGCCAACCAAATAAATAAATAAAATGTGCGATTCTTTATAATAACTGGACATGATACATTTCTCAACTCTGTATAATTGAAAAACTCTACTTTTTCATCAACCCGGCAAATGTCCTCCTTGCCCCTAGTCTTGGTGTCCTTCTGGCTCTGAGGTAGCACTGACAATCTCCATCACCCAAAGTACATGACTGATCCCTATGCCTTTAACTCTGACAGTCTGAACCTGGAGCTACTCGGACACTCTGCAAGTCACCGGGCTCACTGTGTTTGCTGTCTGGAGCACAGAACAGAGCTCCACCGGCATGAGGTCTCAGCTAAGCAGGTGAAAACATTCTCTCACTTTTCTTTCCCTCTCAAATAAGAGATGACGGGAGGTGAATAATACAACAATACCTCCTATCAAACATTTCAAGGGCCCCTGTAAATTCTACACTGGTCAGGGTCACTTTTTGTTGACTTGTTTTCTAGTTAACTGTTAAATACAATTTATTATGGGTCAGCACTGTTTTAAGATTTTGCACACATTAACAGATTTAATTCTCATATCAACCCTACGAGGTAGAATGATTATTACAGTCATTTTAGAGATGCAGGAGCTAGAGCACAGAGAGATTAAGTAGTTTGTCCAAAGTCACACAGCTAGCAAGTAGCAGAGCTGGGATTCAAACCCAGACAGGCCGGCTCCAGAGTCCTTACTCTGAACCACTGAGCTCTTTAGTCACTAATGGAGTGTGGTCCATGGGGGTCTGAAAGCACATGGGGGTCTGAGCGATCCTAATAGCCTGGGCAGCTCTGCCCTTCTTTCTTGTCTACACTGATGAAGATACAAAGACTGAGCAAAGGGACTGGGAGAAGGACAAAGCTGCTTCCTATCCGTAAAGACAGCACAGGTCTCCGACGATGGACATCCTCTGCTGGGGTCGGAGCGGGGAGGATCCTTTTATTCTGGTACAAGAGCAAACATCCAGAGTTAGAACTCCCGCTCTCTGGGCATTGTGCTCACCTCACCAAGAAGGTGGCGTGGGGAAGAAGAGGAAAAATTAAGCGGCTTGGGGATGTATTTGCTTTGGCACCCAGCCTCCACCCCTTCTCAGCAAGCTCCACACCAGCAAGGAACTCCATGGACACTCAGTGGCTTTGTTTGTTTTAGCCCATTTAAGATCTGAGAAGTTGCAATCGCACATTGCAATCAAAATGGTATACCCAATTTTACACTTACAAGGAAAATTCAATTCCAGTGTTATTTCGAAGTATATGTTAATTTGGTTCTTACAGCTATCAAAAACCTTGTGAGGTCTCAATCTAGAATAAAAGGGAACAAAGCTTCCTGATCTGGTCCCAGCCATAAGACAGTCAAATCACCCAGGATCCCTGTTTTGACGCACACCTCCCTACTGCCTCTCTTTGGCTCTCAAATGTTGGGAGGGGTTGGAGGGGGTGAGGGGAGCTGGTTTAATGATTTAAACCAGATAAGATCCCAAACTAGTTGTCTCCACACATAAGAAACTAAACAACCCACAGAATCATTCTGACAAATATTTAAGTCACAGTTGTGGACATAAAGCCATGCTGTGAGAAGTTAAACTTTAAACACACGTCCTATATGGGCTGAGAGGCAAAGCAAATCCCCACTTAGCAAGTGTCTTCTCCTTCCATTGTCAAAAGCAGGCAGTGCTGGCCAGTGTTCTTTCCATCCTTGCACCTGCAAGTTTAAGTCTCAACTGAAGTTTCTTTGCTGTGCTTTTCAAAGGTTAACTTGCAGTATTACTCAAGGCAACGTATACTGAGAAGTAAGAAACACAGAATAATTTTACTTCAGCCGCTGGCTCTCGAGATATTCTTAGGTAAGTGACTTACCCTCTCTGTGCCTCTATTTCACTCTCTGAGATATGGGTATAATATTCACATATATGCTACTAAACATCCAGAAAAAAATTAACTAAAACTTAGTTATTATATTCTATACATATTTTCAAGTTTCTCTCTTTATTTTCCCCAAGATCGTGCCAGAAATCAAATCTCAAAATGAATAGTGAAAGGCTGCCCAATTTCTTTGACCCAATGAAATTTTGTTGTATTGAAGGTTACTTACAAAACCTGATCAGTGGCTAGTGAACCTTTTTTGAAAAAGACAGGTACTGTAAAGGTGCTTATTATAATGGATAGTGACTGTAGCATTGGGCCTTACTGTCCCCATTTTATAGATGGGAAAATTACTTGTCCAGGGTTTTCTTTTATCAATAACCCAAATAACAGCACCATATACTAGTCTCTAATATTTAATATTGAATTACCAGAAAAAAATTGCTTCAGCTGTTTACTGTGATCTAAAACATGTGTTGCCAGGGGTTCTTTTTCATTCCCAGCACACAAGATCCATTGTAGGTATGTGGACTGACGTATCGACACAATATTTCCCAGATGATCAAATCTATCTCTTCCCCATAAACACACATATAAACAAGCCATTCTTAGGGAAAGGACCTATTAGCTGAGTTTATATCTTTGCTGGGACCTATCCTTTCACTTATTGATATATAGTTTAAATCAACGGTGACTAACAGAATTTATTCTGGCTTCCTTGAACCCCCAAACACAACCATCATAGCAACATCATTTCTGCATTGTAGCTCTAAGTGCCTGATTTGTCTCCACCATTCTAGCTGATCTCAGCAGCACTCTGACCATCACCATCGTCATCCTTGTGACAACAAACAAGCTCAGACTTCTTTGTGCACAGCAGTACCGGGGTTGAATGTTAGAGCGTCAAAAGGAGAGGACATGACCAAGTCTCTTTATTAACATTTCTTAAGTATCTCCAAATGACAAAACACCAGCTTGGCTTGTGTCAAAAGTTTAAACAGATTAAGAAAGGGTTAAACAAGCAATTAATTATGCCAGAGGCAAAGAAGTATTAACCACAGAGAGCAGCAGCTAAACTTATTGATAATCAGATACAACAGAGCAACATGTTACTGCAATTATTTTCCAGAAATCATCTTCTCTCTACATCATTCTATATCTTTACCTCCAAATCACTAATCTCTAAGGATAACTGGCAGTTCCCTATCCTAAAAGAAAGCATCTTTTCCTCTCAAGGTGCATTTATTCCAGGAGTTCTAAAGAGCCAGACTCCTCTAAACTGCTTAACACTCAAATCTGTGTCTAAGAAAAGGATGAAATTTCTTTCCTATCCCTTTCTTCTTCGAATCCTTCAAATCAAAGAACTGGATGACACCACCAACCAAAGACCCAAACTCAGGTCTGGCGTCAGGAATTCTCCCTCTTCTAACAGATCTTTGGTACCCGAGGACAGATTTATGGCAGATTAGAAAGAAGGGTAAAGTGCGTAACCTGCGTGAATAGAATCCGGATATTTCCCCAACTTAAGATGATAATTTCAGTTCTCCTCCCATTTCCTTACCCCCAACTCACAAAAGAGGAGCTGGATAGCAAAGGGACATGTGACAGGAGAGCTCAGGAGGCAAAACATTTGAAACTGTGCTTGAAGCCTAGCCAGTTAGACACTGCTCCGGCTCTCACTGCCCAGGGCCCTCCATCCAGCTCCAACGCTGGGGGATGCAGGGTCAAGGAATGATGTCCTCTGAGCAGCGTCCATCCCCCGCTAACGTTAAGGAATAAGGCCAGAGGGTTCTCGCTCGTTTGGAAAAATTAAAAAGCTGGAATGGGAGTGCTGGACAGTCTATAAGCTTTTTCCCACTACTCACAAAAACACAGCTGTGAAAATAAATACCACCCCCCAAACACGGGTCTTGGGCCACCAACAGTCCTCCCTCCTTGTCTCTACCTCTCTCCAGCTGCCACCAGCATCGCCCTGCTCAGGCAGAAAACGCACTGCCTGGAAGGGAACAGCGAAGGAGGGGAGAAGTGGAGGGGACCCCTAGCCGAGAGCTGGGGTGGGGGCCTAGACAGTCACCACTCACCCGGGGAGGGGAAAAGCTCCAGATCGACTTTTTCCGTCTTGATGATGGTGAGAGTCGGTTTGAGATCGACGGCCGCCTTCATGGTGCCAGGAGTGGGGGACAGACAGGATTATAGCAAGTTTGCTGTTATTCTTGTTGTTTTTCTTTTTAATGGGGACTAGTAAAGGGGGACAGGGGACGGGGGGAATCCGACTTTGTTCCCTAAAATCTCAAATTTCTGCTGACTTTCCCCCGCGCTCAGAAGGTGCGCGCCCGGCACTCTCTCCGGGGAAGTTGGCACTTTGCGGAAAAGTGCGCGCGCCCCGGGTCCCAGCCTCGCCTGCGCCTCGCCCGCTCCCTCCTTCTCGTCCTCGCCCCGCTCCCTCCTCTCCGCCGGCAGGCTGCTGCAGCTCAGTCTCGCTCTCCGGAGCAGCTCTCCCTCCCTCTCTCCCTCGCGCGCTCTCCTCCCCTCTTTAGGGCGTTTCTCGCGGCGCCGAGCCTCGGCCGCTGGGTCTGCGCGCCCGGCACCCCCGCCCCCCCATCCCCCAGGATCTCAGCAGGGGGAGGGAGGGGCGGGGGCAGCGAGGGGCGGGGGCGGCCCGGGGGCCGGGCCTAGGACCCGCGACCAATCGCCGGTGGTGGCCCAAAACGAAAGGAAGGCCGGGCGGAGTCAGCCGCGCCCGCGCCCGCTCCCGGCGAGGCCCTGATGCCGGGCCGCCGAGGAGCGGTGCGCGGAGCTGGCGGGCCGCAGGGCCCTGCTGCTCGGGCGGGAAGGGCCCAGAACAAGCGAGCAGGCTGGGTGCAGAGGCTGCCTCGACCATTTGGGGAAAGTCCGTTTGATTCTCCACGCATTCTCGAGGACTTGGTCACTCGCTCCTGCCCTCCTCCCAGGAGCAGCATAGTTTTCCAAGTGCGTGTACATCATTCATTCACAAAGACTGACACACAGGACGTGAGGCATGCGGACGAAGGGGCGTGCGTGCGAGCAGGAGCAGGGCATTCGTGAGCCAGTGTCCTCAAAGGGCTTTATGAATATTGGACTCTAGCCGGTTAGTGAGTCAGGATCGGGGCTGCGTTTCTAGAGGAGACTTCGGTTTGTCTGAGCCCACACATGCAATCCTTAAGAAAAGACGGAGGCAGAGTTCATGGGCAGAATTCTTGTTTCGCTGCCCTTGATACGGATCATGCCCAAGGCAACCTACTGGAGACCCCAAAACAAAGGCCCAAATTCTTCCGTATTATCGAGAAAGTGGAAAACAGGGACCCCAAACTAGAACCCAGTCGTGGGCTTTCATACAGCAGTGGTTGGGTGGAAGGGGAAGCTATTATTCTGTTCCTGTAATTACGCCACCATTGGTCAAAGTTTTGTCTTTTCTTTCACAAACTCTTCTCTACTAGATACAGCTGACAACCCTACTGCGACCACCACCAAAAAAGTGATGCAAAGGCTATGTGGTTTGGAATTTCTGGAGTACATCGTTTGCAGCCATGACAAAATCCCTGTTTCATTTGGGAACTCCAGACACATCAGATACCACAACATGATCCCAAATAATTAATAATTTTCCACTGATACATTGGTTATCGTAAATAGAGTTGGTCCTAATTTCCAAATAAATCAGTAGATATAAAGGTACATAATACACACACAACACATATGTATAGCTAGAGCCAGGCATTGAGGTCTATCTTTGATTAACTAACAGATTAAACATAAATTGTTCTGAACAACCTCAGAGCAAGCTATTTTTAATACTGTTTCCTGATTTCTAAGTATATGTTGAACTCCCACCACTTGTCTATAACTGTAACCTCTGCCTCTGATTATTTTTAATACAACTGCTTACCTTCATCTAATCCCAGTTTTGTCTCCTTGAAGCATTAGTAACTTGCAGGTTTCCCACAGGAAATGAGGGAAGGAGCCAGGAATAGAAAATAAAATTCGGATTCCTGGTTCAAACTTCAGATTACGCCCCTCCTTCAGTGACCAGAGGAAAATATTTATATGTGATAATTCTAATTTTTGAAGAATTGTTGTAATCCAGCTGTGTTTCCAAAAGGTATGAGAAAACAATGCTGGTCTCCAGATGACAAGAACAGACACTTCTGATCCTGGGAAAAGCTTGGGGAAACAGCTGATGAATGAATTGAACATTTACACATCCAAATGAGCAGCAAAGAAAAGGATCTTGAAACAATCCTGCCTTACCCACTTTGAACACATCAGCAAAAGAACAGACAAATCAAGAGTTGCTTTGGAAGATTTTGTTTTATTGACGTTGTATTAAGAAAATGCTGGTATTGTTCAATCCAAGTGTAAGTACTTCTATATTTTCAAATGCAGCTTCCTCACAGCAAGTCCTTTCTGTCTTCCCCAGTTGGCTCCTCAGCTTTCTTCCCTGGCCTAACCTAAACACTGCTCCTAACAACAGCCCCCAAATTAGACACTAAAAGAACCTACCTTGATTAAACCACACTTTCCACTCTAACAATGAGAGAATTTGTTCCTTCAATGCTTCAACAATGACAACTCAACTTGTCAATCATACTCTTCTAACCCAGTCTTGAAGCACAGAAGCTCAAAATGTTTGAACGTCCAAATCAAGAAATGGGGTTGGGTAAAATAAGAGGGTTGGGGAGATAGCCAGGGGCCACCCCAGACATCCAGAAAACTTCCTTCAACATGGAGCTGATTATGAATATTGATGTCATCAGAAGTTATGCATCTAACGTAGGATCTGGTTGAAACTTCACTTAGGACAAGGAACGCTAATATGGACAAATTAAATATTTGTACATATTTGGGATATTAATAATCCGATAAGGCCTGTAACAAGTATCACACTTGATTAACCTAACCAATTTTGATAAATGAAATTTTTGTTCTCTTTAGGACCCAAGTAGATTTTTCTAAATGTTCTTATGAACCTTAGATGATATTTCTGTCTTACCATATCCTAAAAAACAGTGCCTAGCCCAGTGCCTGACACATTGCAGATGCTCAGTAAATATATATTGAATAATGAACTATCAACTTCCTGGTCACTATGGTCTTCTACTTTGCCACCAACTCTTTCTAATTCAAAGGTAAGTTTCGTACACTATGGCTTGTGAAGATGAACTAAAAGATGTCAGCGACTCTGCCTATGGGTCTGCCCTTTGTTCTGTGTGGCAGAGCAGAACCTCCATTTCCCAGCACTCATGTTCACTCAGTTCCACTTGTGCCTCAGTTTCCCCACTGGCAAAACAGGATCAGCCGAGCCTTGCTTTCTATCCACTTGGGCAAGTTCTTTCAAGACTATATCTGATTTTTGAGGCACTCAAGAAAAATCAACCAAGGAAATACTTCTTTACTTTTGCTTGAAATACAGCATTCTGTGCCTGTACTTGGGAGAAAGTAGAACTGGATTTTCAAACATTCCGGAGACTTAGAGAATTATATCCATCAAGTAATGAAACTCCTTAAACTAGGAACATCCTGTCAATAACTGTCAAAAAAAAGGCTGCAGGAGCTGGGGGACAGGAGTGTGGAGCTAGATGTTAATGATATTAAGAAAATAGTCACATTTTTACAAGAATTCCCTCAAACACACGGAGTAGGTACAAAAACATATACTTTCTCTTTATACTCCTCCCTCCACCCCACCTCAACTCAATAAAAAAGAAATATAAAAATGCACCTAATTTCAAACAACCATAGAAGACACTCTGCCTCTCCATAAGTGTGATAGAGTAAGTTGTCTATTTCCTGAATCTTGAACTTCAACAAACCAAGGAATCTTTGAGTTTTAAGCTAAAATATGCTTTATTGGAGGTAGGTGCAAAAACATTCAGACCACTAACGGCTGGTGCAGAACAAGTTTATGACTCACAGATGTTGATTTACTGGTTTAAATGTAAGATTTTTTTTTTTTTTAAAGTGCTCAATTAACAACCTGAGTTGCATTTGTGGTTGTTTTTCTCTGAGAAAAGGCAACAGTCCCTGTCACACACAGAAACAGGCTTCAAAAGCTTAACTCTGCAGCAAGTGGTTTCTATGTGATAAGTTGAGTCATTAAAAGCACACTGGGGGAGAAAAATGCCTGGGGCTTCGATATCTACCATTATCAAGCAGCAATAAAATGGGAAATTGGAGATCGAAAGGAAAATGAAAATAACTCTCTTAATTAAACTCTGATGCCAAAAGGCCTTAGGGTCAGTTCAAGAACCCAAGGCGGGGACTGAGAACTGTGCTGTCACTGACTACGGGCTGGCTCTGTGACCTCACCAGAGCCACTTAACCTTTTTGTGTCACAACCTCATCTCTGTTTTCAGGGAATAAAATCACCCCTGGCTCTCCCTACCATGTAATACAGCCTCATTAGCTATTGTTTAGAAGGTACAATAAACAATGAGCGATAAGAGGAGTTGCAGGGAGCAGGGGAGCAGGAGGAGTGGGGGGGCAGGGAGAGGGAGGGCTTGGGGACCTGTTTGCCCCGGAAGAACTCTGCACACTGAAACAATATGAGAGTGAGTAGCGTCTGCTCTGGAATAAGACTTAGGTTCAAATTCTAGCTCTACTAACTAACAGCCAAATTACTACACGTAAGTCACTTAAACAATCCTGAGCCTCAGTTCCTCCGCGTTTAAAGAAAGGATAATAACAGCACACACTTTGTAGGGCTGTTTGGAGGACTAAATGAAATAACGCATGCAAAGCAGTTAGCACAGCGTCTAGGTCAGAAAAAGTGCTCCATTAAAGTCAAATCGTTGTTACTGCTAGTAAGAGCCAGTGTAAGGCAGAATATTTGAGAAATCATGTTAAATCTCTTTTCTCTGGCCGTCCCCTTTGCAGGGTAAGATGGACCCTCTATTTACCTGAACTGTCTCCAGGGAGAGATAGAGAGAAGGATCATGTTTAATTTAAAAATCTCTCTAAGCCCCTTCCTCAATTCCTGACTTGGATACCTGCCCAACTTCCACCTCACTTGAGAAATTCCAGGACTCCCTGATTAGAAGAGAAAACTGGAGATTTGTAAATTATTCTTATTGAAGTATAATTGACATACAATATCCTACTAGTTTCAGGTGTACATCATAGTGATTCAATATTTTTTATATTACAAAATGATCACCATCATAAATCTAGTAGCCATCTGTCACCGTACAAAGTTATTACAATCTTATTGACTATGTTCCCTATGCTGTACATTACATCCTCACGACCTATTCATTTTATAACTGGAAGTTTGTACCTCTTAATCCCCTTCAGCTATTTGTAGTTTGTCATAGAAAGGCTGGAGTTCGAATTTCAGAAGTAAGATCACATTTGTGGTGCCCCTTTGGAGAAAACATTTTAAGTCTTGTCTTCGTCACCTGTGAGAGCTAGATGGGAGTCTCTTAGAGATGGTCATGTCCAGCCTTCCTATTGACCAGAGGGGAAAAGTTAGTTTAAGAGAGTAACTCACTCTACCCAGGGCCCCACAGCCTGAACAGGGCAGTATCAGTACTAGGACAGGATCCCTGACTGCAGTGCTCTCCGTGGCATCTCCTTGCCTTTACAGATATCGTATTTGCAAGGGAAGTCACTGCCATTCAGCTTGGTCTGTTACTGGACACTCTTGAGACATGAAGCAGGGTACAGTGTACACAGGAACAGATAGACGATCAGACAATTTCTAGAAATCTAACAATCTTCTCTGCACCGGATGTGTTGTCTTTGGGCAAGCACACTGTAGGATAACCACACTAGCATTCCCTGTGGGAGACAGCTTGGCATGGACTGCAAGGAGAAAAAGGGTCTGGGTTGGCTCTATTGCTGTCTGCAGTTTCTTTAGACTGTAATTATGAACCATTCAGCTGCATCTGCAGCCCCAAGAATGTGGGATGGATTGGCCTAATCCACAGACCAATCGACATTTTAAAATCCACCAGTTTAGACATCATGTATTTGTCTTGCAGCAAATCAGGCTCTGCTCACACAGAAAGAAGTGAGGAGCTGCCAATCAAGGCTACAGGGCCCTGAGTCTTCCTTCACACCCAGAGTCAGTTTGCCTCCTTAAAGCAGACTGAGCATATTTCCCGGGATTGTTGCTCCCTCTTGGGCCTGGATAATGCAGAATGCAGGCTACCCTGCGAGACTTTGAGGATCATGTAACTTGGATTCCAATTTAAGTTGTCCTAAATTGGCCTCTTGAGGAGGTAGAAGGGCGATAGCATTAGCACATATGGCAGGAGAACCAATGTTCTTTAATAACATAGCAGAACCAGGGAACCAGGCTCACAGCAAGGAGCTCCACACCCCAGGAGAACGAATTCCAGCCCCCTCCGCAGGCTGCAGGTGGTTCATCTGGTAGAAGGCTAAAGCCTTCCTCTGATCTTACCTTGCTTTTCTCTTGGGTTACAAAGACAACATCAGACTTCAAAACAGATGTTCTCTGCAGTTGTAGTCTGAATCTTAAATGAGCATAATTTCATTGTGGAATCTTTCCCCTTCTCCTACCCCTTTCATTTTGAAATGCCAAGTCAATTGCCCCGAAAGACTTAACATTTACCACCCTAGAGATGAAGGAGCAGAGATGGATAGAGAATTTCTCCATCCGGTTCTTGAAGCTGGAAGCCAGGCAGAGAAAGCAGATAGCACTAGAAGAAGAAGAAATAGCCCTGACAGGAAAAGGAAGATGGTGTAGGAGGACATAGCAGAAGGGACCTCCTCCGAGAACCGTGAAGGATAAGTTGGGGGGTCGGGATGGGACATTGAGGAGGTAGAGTCACAGTAATTCTACGTCCTTGTCATTCTGGAACTTCAATCCCCAAGATTCCAAAATGAAATTAAGGCCTGGTGATGGATCCAGTACCTTCACAGAGCCAGTTTAATTGTCTTACATGGCCAACAGTCATGGAAGGACATAAAACAAACCAATAGGAAGTTTTCAGACTGGCAGAGTTGCAAAGGATATAGAATGGAATAGAGGTGAAGGGGTCTCAGGAGGTCACAGAAGATGCAAGAGAAGGTCAAGCTGAGAATCTACACCGAGCACAGAGGATATTTCTCAGTCTTTCCCCCACATGGGCATTTGCAGCATGCAAAGAATTTCCCTCCTCATCCCCACAAGGTGCTCCTTTTATGCTCGGCAGCCTGAGCACTCCCCTAGTGAATATCTGAATGTGCGTGTCTGCCTCCTCCACTGTCTAAAGACTGTGGCTAGTTTCAATCATCATTATGACCTCCAGTGCTCAAGACAGCAGGAACTCAATAAATTATGTTGCTTATTTTAATTAATGAACAGATAGCTTTCTAACATCCTAAATATGGATCTTTAGCTCAGATATCAGTCTTTTTTCTTTTTGTCTAATGTGAGACTCAAAGTTGCCCGAAGTTTAAGACTAAAGAGCTAATGAAGTGACTTTTTTCCAAAAAGAGTCACTGTAAAGTCTTAGAAAGTTTTATTCTGCTCCTCTCATCTCTTACTTCCCATGCCCTTAAAGGAAAATGTTGCCTAAGGTTGCCATATTCATTTTATTTTTCATCTGAGTATATTCAGGCATAATTGTTTGTGAAAAATGGCATTTGGCTCACCACAAAGCAAACCAGTTGTTTCGTTGTCAGTCTGAACTTTTGTGTAGCATACTGTTCATATTCTCAGACTACTGCTCAGAAGCAGTCTGCAAGAATTTCTGAACTTTAAGTTCAATCTTTTAGTTCACTGATTACCAGGAAGGGACGATCTGCAATCACTACATCCACTATTCGTGAGATAAGAGAATACATGAAATGAACCCAATTTTCTCCATCACTGTGAGGAAGAATAGACCGTTGGATGCTTTATAGGGGAGCCCAGTGCCTGTTGCAAATCTCCTCCACCTTCTCGAATTTACTATAACCAGTCAGGTCCCTAGAAGCATTGAATTTGTTAAATCCTTTGGCCATGCTAGAGTGAGGAGGGTGGTGAGTTGAGAAGAGATGGGACTGAGGAGGGCAGGGAGAGTCAACTGAGCCACCACCAGCTAACGGGTGGCACAAAAACACATACGGAAGTTCCAACCTCTCTTGCTGGCTAGACTGTGGCAGACTACTACTCTCCACACTTAATTCCTTATATCTGCTGATGGATAAAGGAGATGTTGCAATGGAAAAGTGGATCTTAAACCACAGAACCCAAGGAAATAAGGGGTTTGGTTAGGATCCCCTATTGCCGCTGAGCTATAATGAGGACCATGAACACACATTATTTTATATTTCTCCCTCCAGACCGAGGTCCCAATAACAGGCCCAGGAAACAATTGAATGTGTCACACTGAGAACATCTAACCAGCCAGTAAATACAGCATTTTTTTGAGTACGTCATTGCAGTCATCCACAAACATCTTCCTCAGGAATCTCTTCTTATCTTACTTTTAGCATCTGTCACTGCACAACATTAGTGTGTCATATGAATTAATACAAATCCTACCTTTGCCAATGCTGAATCTAGTAACAGGAAGTGAAATGAAGAACATTTTTTTTAACTCTTTTGCTGTTTCAAACCTCTTTTTGTATGGATACCATCCTGAAAAATGTGCACAGAATCTGAGTTTCATAAATATGCAGGAACATAAATCCATAAAAACAACTCTCGGGTGTCCGGTGTAATTATTCATATTTAGAATTTACTGAACACCAGATATGCCACTGATATGAAGGTGACAGTTGAAAAACAACCTCAAGAAGGGATATGTCAACTTCTCTGAGATTACAGCTCACATTTAATTCTCTGTTCTTAAGGGCCAAAAAGAGAGGAAGGCTTCTTTAATTTACAAGAAGCCAGCTGTGCTCGCTCCGCGAGTTGCATCACCCTGTGAAGGAGTCGGAATGTAGTGGATGGTCCTGGCGATGACGCATGAGGTGGAACAGACCCCAGCTCACATCTCATCTATCTGAATTGGCTCCTATACAATAAAAACCTTTCTTCCTTCAAGTTGGTGAAGAGGAGAGAAGCAAATCCGACATGTGTGACGTGCAAGAAGGCGCCATTTAATCAGTCAGGCCTGTGAAGCACTTTCAAGCATTCAGGACTCAGAATGATAGGTACAGTGCAGAATGAAGAAAGTAGAAAATATAGAAATTACGTCTTAATGGAAATACATTTCATCAGATTGATCAGAAACATGTGTTTTCTCCAGAATGGGAAACCATCTTGAAAGGCTTCCTCACAAAAAGGCCTTGGGTGGGAAGAACCACAAGGGACGCACTGAGCGGGAGGAGGGGGGCGCAGCTGGGTGGGGCGCTGGCAGCAGACTGTGGGAGGAAAGAACAAACGGCAGTCAGCTCTCCTGTGGCAGGTTCCCAGGAGAGAACCCTTTCCAGGAATTAAAACTTCTAAATAATGTTGAGAATTTTTAAAAATCAAAAAGATTATGGACTTTTCTTTCAGGGAGTTCCACAGCATGGAGAAAGACCAGATGGCTGGCAACAACCATTCAGATCCAGGAAAGGCCCAGCACCCACACAGACTCCTCATTGTCAGTGAGCTAACATTTCTCTTTTGTGGATAGTATGTTTTTAATTGAACTGAATGAACTGAGGTGTGGAGGTAAGGAGACAATTCCAAAGAAATGTTCCTGCTTCCCAATAGCCCATAGAAAGATCTGCAGTTTCTTGCCAAATCGACTATAAGGCCTTGATTTCCTAACTACGCAGAATGTACTTAACCTCTCAAATAACTGGGGAGGCAGTGCAGTAGAGCGGGGACCAGCAGCAGCCAGACGAGAGGTTGAGTTTCAGGGTGGCCACTCTGCAGTTGTCACTCCTTCGCCTCGGAAAGCTTCCTTGTCTTCATCTACAGAACGGAGCTGAGCATACTGCCCAGTTCTCAGAGTTGAACTGAGTGTGGAACGGATTGCACCAAGTGATTTGCACTGTGTCTGCTGCAGAATAAGCACTCAACGACACTTCACTGCTGTTACTAATTTGAAAAATTGTAATTGTGACTTCAGATTTAGTGAACATAAAATTTTCATGGATGTTAATCCAAGCTGTGGCATATAGTATTCTCACAAAGAGATTAGGATGTGGTGGTCCCTCTTGGCGTGTGCCATTAAAATTATGACATAGTAATAAAGATAATTTTAGGTCTGAGTATGCAAAGCACATAGATCTTGACACCATCCCTCTTGGATGAAAGGGGATTGATTCCCATAATTTAGACATGAAATACAATTATGGAAGTTCTAATTACATGTTCACAGCTACATTACACATTAGCAGCAAAGCAAGGAAAATGCACCCTCTAAGATTCCTCCCAATATTGGATTTTCCCTACTCTTGGTTGTAGGTTTGATACACATTCACTGATTTCATACAACCTGAGCAAAATAAGACCTGAACCAAATGGCCTCCCCATTTGGCTTTCAAGCTGGTCAGTAACTTAGCAGAATCTTGCACACTGTTCAGTACATGCCCTATACCATGCTGCTTGGGGCGGTCCCCAAACCATCCCCTCATTGGGCAGTACACCAACCACTGCATTCACTTCGCGAGAGTCTTTTCTTGTGTTAGCCCATCTTACATTTTCCCTACCTATCTCTCTGTGATAGCCAAAAGTTTTCTAATAACCTAACTTGTGCTGTAAACCTGAACCTCCACCCATCTCTTATTGTGCTGTACACATGCATTTAGTTACAGAATTCTGAACACACGTAGCCCTCCCTTTGAGCTTGGACTTGCTACTCAGAATTCAGATGAAGTGTTTTACTTGCTAGTGGCAACTACCTCTGCCGACCAGTTGCCCAAAGAACCCTACAGAAAGGCATATCCCCTGCCCCTCCTGCTGCCAGTCAGCACCATCCAGCCAGCACCATCGTTGCTCTTGCGCTGCCTTCTAGCATCACAGATTTTGCTATTTAGCGGGCATCAGCTTCATAATTTGTATTCTGGCGCTACCAGTGCCTGGCACCTGGCCATCAGGGCTGGCAACACGGAATACACAGAGTTTCCTCACTGGTTGCCTGCCCTATTCCGGCAAGATTAATGCCACATCATCGGGAAAGTGGACTTAATTGGTTTTCTGGGGGTGTTTAGTTAAGTCACCCCACCTCGGCTCCGAGTTGATTAAAGTGTAGCTTTGCCCTTTCTAACAACTCTAGCAAATAAATGATGGGGAAATACTCTAAAACGCACATGGCTGGGTCCTCTCAGTCTCCTTTTTTTTTCTTAGTGACTTTGGGGAGGTTTGGGCACTGATCCTGCATACACAATACTGTTCTTGTTCTTCTTGTCTCTACAGAGCAGCCTTGAATAGCTCTGTCTAAAATTATAAGCAGGGGCAGCCCTAGGCTCCAAGAGATCAGAGCCCTCATGCTGGGCCTGCACAAAGACCCTGCTTTTTCCCAACAATTAGCCCTGCAAAGAAGGACATCTATCTCCCTCTATTAAAGCCACCACGTGCCTTCAAGTCAGCCCATTGTAAAGCTAATTAAATAACACGCCTCTCTCCCCATGCAGGTCTCCTGATGAGCTTTCTTCTGTCCAAAACCTCTGCAAAGTGCCTAGAGAAAGACAAGCCAATGTTCCACTTCTCATAAGGTTCCCCACTGCCAACTGGTAGCCTTTGAAAAGCCATCTTATCAATATTGTTGAGTTTGTTCACGCTCCATATTTATGGATAGCTCAGACTTTAGTCATCTCCAGCTTAAAGGAATAGACAAAATTTATGTTGTTTTAAAAATAAATGATTTGGGAAGGCAAAATTTCTGTCACAATGTAAAATCTTTGGTAGGAATCCACTCACATAACAGTCCCAAAGTGCCCCCACTGCCACTGCAGTGAAGTGTTTGTAAAGGGTTTTCAACAAAAGTCTCAGAGCCTGGGGAAGACGCAGCCAGACGGCCACAGGCAGCTTGCCACTCGCCGCGGACATCCTCAGATCTGTGCGAAAGGAGAAGCAGGAGCTTCTCGGAAAGGTACTCTAGGAAAGCAGGGATGAGAGAAGACATTTCAACCAAACTTTTTAAATGTGATGTGGAAATAACAAGTTTCTCCAAAGATTCCTTATTGTTAACCAGGTAGACTCCAAGCCTAGCCCAAAAGCCCAAATTGACCCCTGCCCACCTTTGAACCGCGCTTCACTTTCTTTGCCCCAGAGGAAACCTGCTCTCCAACAATGCGGGACGTGTTGGAACCCCACGAACACGCCCGTGTTGGAACACGCCCTGGTGCCTCACCCTTCTGTACACTCTTACAGGTCTTTCCCTTGCTGGAAAGCCCTAGCCCACCTGTCCCACTCATCCATCAAGACACAGCAGCAAACACACCCTCCATGAGGCTCCCTGAGTTTCCCTAGACAAAATCAGACACTTCCTCCTCTGCTCTCCCACAACAAACCGCCTTCAAGTCAGCACACACAGCCGTCCAACTGATGACTTACAACGTTGCTGAAAATCATCTCAGCCCTTCGTGGGCAGGAACCATACTGTACTCAAATTTTATTTTCCAGCTTAAACCACAGTGACTTGGACATAGCGACATAGTAAATGCCTAACAAATGTTGAGAGAATAGATAACTGAATAAATGAATAAGTGAATGAAATAATGAATAAATGGATGAATGACTAAAACAACCATTTGATAGCAAACATAATCTGAGATGGTAAAAGCAGGCCTACTTCCAGCTTCACTACAGATGGCCTTGTGTGCTTGGAAAAGGACATTATTATCTTATGACATGGTTCTCTTTGTCTAAAGTTGTCCCATCTGATACATATGCACGCACATGCACACACTCTTCAGATAGAATTTTTTCAATAATAAAATGGAAGGAGACCAGGCCAGCCATTTTCTAAATCTGTTTAATTGTTCTAGAGCTTAACTTTTCAAACTAACTCCAGTCTTTGAGGTTTCTAGCTCATTTAATCATTAGAGTATAAAAACTTTTCCTTCCAAGTGTTTTCTTTTTCCTTAAAGATTGGCACCTGAGCTAACAACTGTTGCCAATCTTCCTTTCTTTTGCTGCTTTTTCTCCCCAAATCCCCCCAGTATATAGTTGTATATTCTTTTAGTCATGGGTCCTTCCAGTTGTGGCAGTGGGACGCTGCCTCAATGTGGCCTGATGAGCAGTGCCATGTCTGCCCCCAGGATCTGAACCAGCGAAACCCTGGGGGGCTGAAGCGGAGAGGGCAAACTTAACCACTCAGCCAAGGCGCCGGCGCCCAAGTGTTTTGAAGAAGACTTCCCTACCTTCTTGGACCTCCTATACCGATGAGGAGATGACTAAATTATAAAGTTATCCCATATACAATGTAAGTTTTCTATGAAATACTCACGGACCTCAAAATTTGCAGTAAAAAAAGAAAAATTAAAGCACTTGGCAAAACAGAATTTGAACTTTGCCAAATCCCCAAACATTTAAAAACAGCCAAAGACATTGAATGATTCCCATTGCTAAAACAAAAAGCTTTGGAGCACAAGTCATTGCCTCATGATTCTTGTATAAATTCACTTCTATGTATGATGACATTTGGGGTCAGTTCTTTTCTTGTTATTTTACTGTCACAATCTCAACTTTTAAAAAGATGTGTTTTTCTAATATTGTTTATTTCTAATATTTCTAATAATATGCACCTCGCACATATAAAGAGAAATCAAGGCATAAAGTCACAGAGGAAGATTCCATGATCATGCAGCAATAAGTAATCATTTTGGCAAACAAGTTCATAACCTCTCTCTAACCTGAGACTAAGGGAGAAAACACTGTCACCCGTTTGGCAGTCACTTTGTTCTGGCAAGCCTCCTACTTGCTAAAGTGGAATGCCCACTTCATAATGACCATAATGGAGTGAAAGCTCTAAAACTAGATTCTGGCTGGCAATAAACTCTTTATCACAGTGTGCCTCCATTCTCAGTCTCAACTTAAGGAAAGCTCATCCAAGACCTTTAAGGTAGGTAGAAAATAGGATAATAAATGAACACAAATAGATGGGCATTTTTATATAGATCTATCTTCTCAAGATACCACTTGGCATGAATACAAAGCAGCTACTGAGCACTGAGCATGTAAAAATCACACCTGTTAATTTATCAAGGACAGACCAAATAAACTACATGGCAGAAAGAAACTATTACAACAAAGATAAGTAGAAAACTTGGTAGAAGTTTGGTAGAAGAATTATTGGAAATGAATATAAGTGTCAATGTCATAGTATTAATCAAATAAAAATATCAGATGCATATAATCAATGCACTTTAATCAAAGAGTAGGAACATAAGGTAAGAAATGTGCATTGTAAACATAAGTACTATCACAGAGATATCAGGTACCAGAATTAAGTACATTGGGTAAACACAATATTATTAAGGTCTTAGAAAATACATACTTTATGTGGGATAGAAATAGCTGCTTCTAAATCCAATTGAGGTTTTCTGCAATATTAATAGGCATGATTTGGACAAATCAAGAGACACAAGAAACCTCCCATTAGGAGGAGGAAGAACTCAGAATTGACTGTAGGAGCAGCCGTGTTGATAGCTCATGTCAATGCACTCCAGTTAGCAGGTTATTTAAGCAATGACATCAGGGTAAGCTGGCTGTGTAATTCTGCAAATGGGATCCCTTAGAAGAGCAATTAGGAAACATCCATTTCACACTATCTTCATCGAGTTTGGGTCACTTTAAATCCTTTATATGCCAAACCTCAGAACTAAATGTGAGTAAGCACGGCTCCTTTCCTGTGATAGAAATAACAGCAATGCTTCACCGTGTCTGGCCTGGAAGGTAACAAAGCACTTCCATCAACATCATCTTCCAGCATCTCTGAGAAATGTCTAGGAGGAGGGCAAGCATCCCAGCCCTCAGCATGCAGTGTCCGTCCAGGGTGTAGAAACCCTCCAATGCTTTGCACAACTCTGATGCAAGTCAGCTGCACGAAACACTGAAGACGCAGATTCCCTCTACTCTTTCAAATTATTCATATGCCCCAAATCACTCTCATCTACCACTCGGAGACCTTTCCACGTGGCTTTCTCCTGCCAAGTCTTTTGTCATCATTTGTTGGATTTCTTATTAGACCTTTTATCACTTATATACCATAAACCATCTGAGTCATTATTTTCCCACCAAGAAAATGTTTTTAGAGGGAGAAGGAGGGAGGGCATGGTGTGGTGGAGAAGAGATTATTAATGCATTAATTCCTACTCATCTCTACTCAAAATAGGAATAAGCAGAGCTGTCACTGGGAGGCGGACAGAGTAGGACCCCAAGTGATGAATCTGCCTGAGCTCAAGGATGAACCAGAGGAGGAATGAGATCAGGACTGGGGATTAAGGGATAGGGGAGGAAAGACTCAGCTCCCTTCCCCTGGGAACTAAGGGGCGAGGGAAACTGACATGAAGTAAACTCCTGGACTCAGAATGTCAATGTCTGCGGCACATCTCCCTCGCAGCTGCAGCAGGAAAACATTGGAAAGCAATAGAAATAGGAGCAGCTGGTCACAAAACACAAATTTCTAATTGTTGTTTTTTCCATTTATATATGTATATTGGGATTTTATAATAACATGTTCCAATGGAGACTTCAGGACAAGGAGGACGTGGCATTACAAATGCACAAACAATACAGTCTGGGACACGTCCCATTGTTCTGAAGTCACATATCCCAAATTCTTCACCAAAGGCCAAGCGAGCACCTGAAAATACGGAGAAACAGAAAAGAGATGGGGAAGCGGACTCGGGGAGTTGACTTCAGGTATAATACCTGTTGACACCTCCAATGTAAGAGGTATTTCTGATTGCCTTGAATTCACAGTGGTTATTCCTTTAAGATGCCCCAAGTGAATATATTAAGTTAATTAAAAGTCTTATTTAAGGCAAACTCTATCGATTCAGGATGTTTGACAGAAAACTATTAGTGACTTTCTTTGACACCTATCAAAAATGAGACAAAAAAAGAAGTAAAAAAGAAATACTAATGTTACTGTCTTGGGCAAACAAACTTGCATTAAATGAAATTTATACGACGAATTCAAAAGATGATGATGAAATTTTCCTAGAAAAGTCTGCTGATTTTCTTTTTCCTTCTTGGAATTAAAATACACTGAAGTAACTTAAAAAGTAAATACTGGTTTTTTTGGTTTAATTGTAATACAGGAGGTAAGGGGAAGGTGTTATGTTCATATTTAGAGATGAGGAAATTGATAATCATTTAGCAGAACTAGATTTTCAGACTTTGCATTCTTCACAAATTGTACACATAGTGGCTGCTTTCTGTTGCCTTTTCCTGTTTACTATTATTTCACATAAGTTGCTCAAGGCCCAGCACAGTGTTTAATATCAGGCTACAGAGTCAGGCTAACCTGAGCTCTCTGTAACTTACTAACAGTCTAACTTTTGGTGAGTTACTTCAACTACGCAAAACTCATCTATAAAACCAAGTTAATAATTTAACTTAAAAAATTGGGGGGTAACATTTAAATAAGATAATTTATGTAAAATATTTTATTGTATCTGGCTCAAAATACACAATAAATGGCAATTTGGGGTTTTATTTTTTGAGGAAGATTAGCCCTGAGCTAACATCTCCTGCCAACCCTCCTCTTTTCTTTTGCTGAAGAAGATTTGCCGTGAGCTAACATCCATGTCCGTCTTCCTCTACTTTATATGTGGGATGCCTGCCACAGCATGGCTTGATAACCAGTGCATAGGTCCACACCCAGGCTCAGAAGCAGCGAACCCCAGGCCGCCGAAGCAGAACATGAGAACTTAACCGCTGCGCCACTGGGCCGGCCCCAACTGGGTTTATTTTTCAGCTTCAAAATAAAAAATCACATTTCAAACCAGTCTTAGAACTCAGGTATCCTCAATTCATTTAGTTTACTATATATAAGTACTCATTCATCATAATGAGCATTGTGGAAGAACCACTTAACACAGATGAATATTTATGCCATAGATTAAGACAGTTCATAAATATAGGTGGCCTATCTATTTAAAAATATCTGTTTACAAGAGTGCCAAGACAATAGAGAAAGAAAAATCTTTTAACAAAAGTGCTGGGACAACGAGATAAACATATGCAAGAAGAAGGAAAGTGGGCCTCTCCACACTATGCACAAAAATTAACTCAAAGTGGATCATAGACCTAAATGCAGAGCTAAGGCTATAAAATTCTTACAAGACAGCACAAGAAGAAATCTTCCTAACCTTGGGTTAAGCCATGATTTCTTACATATGACACCAAAAGAACCATAAACAAAAGAAAAAAATAGATAAATTGGGCTAATCATGACTAAAAACTTTTGTGCTGCAAACATCAAGAAAGTAAAAAGACAACCTATATTAGGGGAGAAAATATTTGCAAACCATATATTTGATAAGGAAATCCAGACTTTGTAAAGGGCTCTTAGAACTCAATAGAAAAAAGATAACCCAATTAAAAAATGAGCAAAGATTTAACTAGACATTTCTCAACAAAGATGTACAAATGGCCAATAAGCATATGAAAAAATACTCAAGATCATTAATTGTTAAGGAAATGCAAATCAAAACCACAATGAGATACTAGTTCACATTCACTGTGAGAGCTGTCAAAAAGACAGATAGACAATAACAAGTATTGGTGAGGTTATGTAGAAATTGATACCTTTGGACGTTGCTGGTAGAAATGTAAAATGGTGCAGCCACTTTGGAAAACAGTTTATCAGTTCTACAAATAGTTAAACATAGAGCTAACATACAACCCACCAATTCTACTCCGAGGTCTAAACCCAAGAGAAATGAAAACATGTGTTCACACAAAAAGCTTATACGTGAATGTTCATAGCAGCATTATTTATAACAGACACAAAGTGAAAACAACCCAAATGTCCATCAAATGATGGGTAAATAAAATCTGGCATCTGGGGGCTGGCCCGGCCCCATGGCTAAGTGTTTAAATTCGCGAGCTCTACTTCAGTGGCCCAGGGTTTCGCTGGTTCAGATCCTGGGCGCAGACATGGCACCGCTCATCAGGCCATGCTGAGGCAGTGTCCCACATAGCACAAACAGAGGCACTCACAACTAGAATATACGATTATGTACTGGGGGGCTTTCGGGAGAAGAATAAAAAAAAAAAGAAGATTGGCAACAGTTGTTAGCTCAGGTGCCAATCTTAAAAAAAATTGTGGCATCTCCATGTAATGGAATATTATTTGGTGATAAAAAGGAATGAAGCATATACTGATAAATGCTACAACATAGATTAACCTTGAGAATAGTGAAAGAAATCAGTCACAGAAGGTCACCTATGGTATGACTCCATTTATAAGAAGAGAAGTTCAATATGGGCAAATTTATGAAGACAAAAATTAGACAGCAGGGCATGGGAACGGGAGGGGTCAGGGAGAATGGGACTCACTGCTAATGGGTATGGGATTTCTCTTAGGAGGGACAAAAATGTTCTAGAATTAAATTGTGGTGATGATTGTGCAATCCTGTGAATATATTAAAAGCCCTTAAATTGTACACTTTTAAACGGTGAATTGTATAGTATGGAAATTAAATCTCAATAAAACTTATCTCAAAGTTGTTTATAAAAGAAAACTCTCCTTTTCCAGAGGTGAAGGCAAGACAAATAAAAGAGAGAGAAAGAACTTCCTATGCTCCAGTAAAGTCTGCTCACTGGAGTCTGTGAACATCATCCCAAGACCATTTGCTCAACCAAAGTTCAATGGAAAAACATCTAACATTTCCATGACCTTCTTTTCTAAACTTCCTAAGTGGCTTAGAGAGAGGCTGCCCAGGAAACTCCGAATGGAACCTAAAAATATTATCTCCTGGCTTTATAAACATCAGGAACGCTAATGAAGTGAGGAGCAGCAGACCTAGCGAATGGAACATTTCATTCAGGTTGGGAGACACGAGCAGAGTCGAAACTCATCTCTGAAGGCAGGCAGGAAGGCCCAGGAGGGGCCAGATCAGGGCCAGGGAGGTGAAAATCGACCCAGGGCGAGGAAGGAAAGAATAACAGGCAAGTAGGATACATAAAGCAGAGCAAGAGCAACCACTATTCTAAACATAAGCACAGCAGCCCCTTCTCACATCAAACTCCCTGTCCTCCTTCTGCGGACCAAGTTTGGACAAACGAGTGCTCCTCAGGGGAAACTCCCTCCACCTTCATTTTCAGGCAGTTTGGAAAGAGGCCGCCAGGGGAACCAGGTTGTGTGGTCTCTCCTTACCTCCAGTCTGCAGCAGAAATACTCTCCTATTCATTCCATTCTCGTGGTGCTCACCTGACTGCCCAGGATGGTCACGTCTGTCTTAGCTCCCCATCAAAATTACATTGATGCTCCCTGAGGACAAGTGTGCCACCTACCTTGTGTCCCCAATACCTCATTCAGAATAAGGGCTCAATAAATATGCATTGATTGATGAGGCACAGAATAAAGGTGCTCTAATGTAACCAACAGCCTCAACCAGTCAAAAACCTTGAATTATTTCTGATCCAACTGAGGACCGAGACACCAAACAGCCCTCCATTAGCTATGATGAGTGTGGATAATCAGGATACAGATATTGATCACATCCTCTGCTCTGTGCCAAGTACTGGGCTGAGCACTAGGGATGAAGACCTAAATGGTAAAGTCCGTTGGCCTTAGAAAGAAAGGAACCAGCACACAAAGAGCCTTCTGGGACAATCTTTGGATTTTGTTCTGATGGATTTTTGGGTTTTTGTTGATTTTTTTTAAATTTCATTATTTGTTAACTGATTATAAAATCCTAGGTAGTTCTTACAATCATCCTGACAGATGAATTTAATAACCTTGGTTTGGTTATCCAGCAGACCTTAATTGAAGGCCTATGACAATTCAGGCATCTGCTGGGTACAGGGACCATGTCAAGGCCACAGTCCTGCCCTCAAGGTACACACAGTCTAACAGGGAAGACAGAAACCAGTGACTGATCTCTACCATACAGGTCCTCACCGGGACAGGGAGAACACAACTGGGGCTGGAACTAAGATATAGATGATAATAATAGAGAAGATTGGATACATTTAAGAGATATTTACAAGATAAAGTTGACAAGACTTGTGACCAACTAAATATAAGACTATGGTGGTCATCTGCTGCTTTTATCTCCCAGGAGTTCTTCCCTCTTCTTCTAGTGCAGGACCCCGCCCACTTCCCTCCTACGTCTTCTACTACAGCAAAGACGTCAGCCAGAGAGAAGAGGCGAGAAAAGGGGGAGAAGGAGGAGGAGGCAAGGGAGAAGAGGCGGAGAAAAGAGGGACTTGACAAGATTATTTGATTTCTTGGAGTTCCCCCGGGGGGCTCGTCCACTGGACTTCTCAGTTCTGTACGTCGATATCCCTCTTAAATTTAAGCTAGTTGAGCCAGGTTTCTGCCACTTGCAAACGAAAAGAGCCTTAACCAACACAAGAGTTAAAGCGAAAAGGAGAGTCAACAATAACTACCAGTTTTCTAGCCTGGTGATTGGTAGGTGGTGGTATCATTCACCGAGACAGGACAGAGGGTAAAGATTAGGTGACAGAGGCAGGAGGGACAGTGAGAAGCTCAGGTTAACTCTGAGACATCTGTGTGACAGCCACGTGAACTACTCACAGAAAAAGACCCACAGAAGAGACCTCAACATATTAACCAATAAGTGATGAGACTAAACTGCCTTTCCTCCCCAGCTATTCTTTAATTTACAAATTTTCTTTAATGAGATGTATTATTCTATAATGATTATTACAAAAAAATAAACAAAACATGGTATATATGCACGTGCCAAAGTACTAAGACACAGCCAGAAAGAAGGAAAACATCATGTGTTTTAAAGCAACCAAAATAGCATAGATTCTCTCTTGCCTTTCAGCAGACCTTTCACTTCTGCTGGAGGGAGGGAAGAATGGTTCATTTCCAGCCACCCACTCGCTCACAGATGCTGGGAAACTTGGGAAGCGAAAAGAGTAAGTGATCAGTAACAACGAGCGAGGTGCAGAATTCCATTTCCAACCTTCTCTCCTTAGCCCCAAATCTTACTGGTCGAGTTCTCATATCAGTAGGCCTATCCTGAGTCACTTTTTGCCTCATTCACCGAAACAGAAGTAAAAGATTATTCCCAAAGTCAATAGCTTTCTTTTCATATCTGACCTGCTCTTTCCCACTTGATCATTTCCTAAAACATTCCCTTCAAGTTCCCTTAAAAGGTTTTGAAATTTTTGTCTTATGTGATAGAAGCAGAAGGACAATAGAAAATTACTTAAACTACTTCTGAAATATCCTGAAAGATATTTGAGGAGAGAGGTAATTCACAGACTCCCTTAATAATGGATTTCAGAGTCAAATTTCACCATAGCTAATCTAAATCCTTTTTTCCCATTTAGTCCCATCTTTTTCTTAGTCTTCAACGGATCTAAAGAACAGCTGGTAACTCCCAATGATACTTTAAGAAGAGTTGAGTCTACTCTAGTATTTAATCTTAACTGATTTTATAGTTAGTTCCAACCCACCACTTACCTGAAGCTTGATTTCTACAAAAGGCAATGAAAAATTTGACAAGAAAAAGTAATTCCACCAGGGAAGATGAGCAGACACTTAGCACAGGACCAGTAAGGTCGAACATGTCCTAATTATGGAAAACGCCTTAAATGTTAGAAAAAAGCTAACATTTCCGTGTATATTTAGAATTTAAAAGTTTTAAGTGTTTTTTGATATAAAAATAGGTAGAAAGCAAAACAAGTGTTCCTTCAATCCCACTAGAAACTTGTCAGATCAGGAAGGAATTTTGAAAGGGCAGATGGAAAAGTGATTAATTGTTTACTAAAAAAAATACATGGAATTTCCCTCCTCCAGAGCCCAGCCAGCAGGGCTGAGCGAGGCAGGCGGCCCTGGGGAAATGTGCGTAAATGTGCCGAGGCTTCGCCTAGCTCCCGAGCCCCGAGCCCCTGCCTTCTCCCAGTTCTGCTCAGAGACATTTCAACTCCGTTCTTTTCCGAGGCCCTCCTCCCCCATCTCCAGAGCAGCAGCCCTGCATCACATTGAGTTTAAAATAAAGAAATGCTTTTCCTAAAGAATTTGCACACAAATAATCTCATTACCCCAGTGCTTAGGTTTATACAGCAGACGTCTTCTGCCAGGAAAAAAAAAAAAGCACTCTAGACTCACTCACATGGAACAGCTGCGAGGAGAGAAATGGTATTTAATTCATTGCGAAATATTCAACAATGGCTACACTGCACTTTTAAAAGCCTTTTGATAGTAAAACCCGCAGAGAACAGCCCATCCTGTGTGCTGAAAAGCAGCTTCCCCACAATTAGTCTCTCTATTCAGAGGTCTGAGAAGTCTGTGTAAACTTCAGCACGTGCTATGTACACTGTGGACGGCTTCAAGGGTATAACCTTTCAGAAACTTCTTCGGGTTTAGTCTGGCTCAGTGACTGTCTGCTCGCAGAGCTAGATAGCGGAAGAGGAGTAAGGGCACAAAGGGAGTGCAATACTTACGTGACAGACCCTAAGTGAATGCCCAGCAAAGGAAAACCAATCTCAGAAGCAGGCTTGCAGAATATTGAGCTCCTTCGTACCCTTGAATAACCAATGTTGGACCAAGTTGGCCCAGAGGCTCGTTTCCCCTATATGTCACCTCTGTAAGACTTCCATAGGTCTCTAGTTTGTGGGAAAGCTAGGAAAGCTTATATTCTCTTATCCTAGAGGCAGGACATTGCCACTAAGGATGAGGCAACAAAGACTTAAAAAAATGTTTGGGCAGGCAAAGTCTATCTAATAGTTAAGAGCATCAGTTTAGGGGTAAGATCCCAGTGTAATGGGCCCTCTCCCACCTCCCAGAATTAGACTTAGACTTCTTTGGGGAAGAAACTTGACCTCTCCGAGCTTCATTATTCTCATCTGTAAAATGGGAATAATACCACCCTCACAGGAATATTGTAAGGGTAAAAGAGACCACATATGTGTGATCCTTAGCATATAAAAGTATTTAATGAATGGCAATTTCTGTACCTCTCAAGCTGTTCTAGAAAGAAAGCCAGCTTTCTGTTGACTTTCTACAATAAGATTATTTAAAATTGAAGAAGAATGGGATATGAACTATTTTTACTCTATATTCTTAATTTTTTCATTGCTCAGTAAAGAAACAACAAGAAATAGAGACAAGCACAGATATCTAACTGGAAATTCTGAGGGGTCTGAACCATGCTGAAGAAAACCCACTAACAGTCAAACAATCTTAGCATCATGATAGGTTGGTTTGTTGTTCAGGAACCTTAAACTCATATTTTTCAAAGCACAAGGTACTGATGAAATGCCTGAATAGTTCAGGTACGGTTGAAGCAAACACAACAACTTTTCTATTATTTCAGTCTTTACTCAACTCTCCAGGAACAGCCCACAGGCATTTCAGCCACTTTCGTTATAAAACCCACTATTCAAGCTATGAGTGTTGAATGGGATGCTAGCCTTTCTCAGTTAAGAATGTCCATCTGTACTGACCAAAGAAGGAAATGCAAGGACGTCACTGGGCAGTTCAAAGTAGCTGACCCAGGGTGGGGTGATCTCTCTCGCCAGATCTCAGACTTCTGAAAATGGTCTTTACTTGTCTAAGCTAATTTGTGGCAGGAGATATAACAGTAAATGGTTCTAAGAGAAGCTAAAGATCAGAAAGGAGGGCTAACGGCCCAAAGTCAGAGGCAGTTGGCTGGGAGTCTGCAGCATCTGAGGTTTCTGGGCCATGGTTGTTTCTGTATATATTCTTGGAGGAGGATTTCTGTCCCCTTCTGAGGCACTGTTTCTCTCGCTCATTTTCCCCCTTGCATGAGACAGCAATGCTGGGGAAAATCTATCACGCACTGGAAAGTCTGTGAGAAGCAGGTTACAGCGTGACTCTCCCAGGCGCTCTGAAGTAGAGGGACGGGCTCTGCCCCATCCCCACCTCACAGGAGAAAGGCCGCAGGTCCAGAAGCTTCCTAGGTGTGTGGAGAGATCATTCTCAGGAGCATGAAATAAAAAGAGACGTGGGAAAAGGAAAAGGAGAGATGTGGCTGGACTTTAGGGAAAGCTTCAATGCCCAACGTCTCTGAGACAATGGGATGGAAACAGCCTGCAGATTTAAATACACTCTCTTGAGACTGGCCAGAGGGGCCAGTAGAGATTGATAGGAAGGAAGCTTATACCAGGGAATTCAATCCAGTTTAACAAAATATGCTTGGCATGCTCTCTAAATACAACACGCTAAGTGCTGTAGGGGTACAAAGGCACCTTTCCCCTTGGGGCAAGTTCATAACCTCTTGGGAGTCTCAGACCACTTTGAGAATCAGAGGAAAGCTACAGACCCTTAGAGAGATTCTTGCACACAGATTCAGAGGGATCACACATTTCTGAAACTCATCAGGATCAGGCACCCCCACTCTATGAGAATCTGCAGGTCTAAAACTTGGCAGAAAGTTGCCAGGGTTGATAAAAAAAAAAAAGTATGAAGCAGGTAAGAAATCAAATGACAACTGCAAAGGCCACTAGAACCCTGGTTCCGTGGATATTTAAATCACTGGTCTCTCTGTTTCTCAAGCACCACTCCAGCAAGTCTGAGGAGGCCTGGAAAAGACTGGGAAAACAACTTCAGGAATTGGTAACTTCGTTTTTTGGTTTTTTAATGCCACCTGCAAGGATGAGCAGAGTTCCCTAAGGTCTGCGTTCTTAAATAGTAAGAAAGTCTGGGAGAATCAAGTGTTTCTTCCGAGGTCGTCAGTGACTCCGACTGGGATGTTCAAGAATGAAGTGGGGAAAGCATACCCCTATTTAAAAAGTAGTGATGTGGGGGAGGAGATGGTCAACTCACATGATGATGGGGCTCTGAACTGAAAGTTGATGGGGCCACTCACACTGGCTGCCTCAGAAACAGCCAAAGGTTGCCCTATACATCAATAAAAAAGTAATTTCTCTCAGAGTGCAATTAGGTCTCATGTTTGACCTATGACCTTTGGCCCATGAGATATTTATGCTCTCTAGACAGGCAGCGAGGGGGCAAGAGAGTGAAGATGGAAGCTGAAGGCATTTAATAGGGAAAGGAAGGAAGGAAGGAAAGAAGGAAGGAGGGAGGAACCTGATCTGTTTAAAGTAACCTATGAAATCATGAATGGAGAGCCATGCTGTGGTGTTTGCCATTTCCACATTTTGTTCCTCACCATAATTCTGCGAGGTGGGCTATTATATTATATACAGGAAACTGAGGCTCAGAATGGGTCAGTGATTTGGCCATGGTTGCAGAGCTGGTAGGTGGCAGGGCTAAAACCTTGGCCCAAACCAGACTCACAAAACCCTCTTGCTCATTTCTAAATAGTGACAACCCACACGTGTGCTCTGGGCAGAGCGTTACGCTCCCTTACCTATCTCTCTATCTCCCCGACCTATCTAGAACTCCCGCCAACCTCTTGCAAAACAGAATCTAAGTCCAGAATCTCTTCTGTTCCAACCGTCTCTTTCTAAAGCCCAGCTTGGGGCAGATGTGCTACCACAGGCTGAATGGGAGGCATTCAGGCCCTGGCAGTTCCCTCCTCTCTCGTCTCCTCCCGGCGTGGACCTGGATTTAACTTTCGTCCTCGCGCGCCCTCCCTCTGGGCTGGCTCTGCCCGCGCCCCGGGCGTTGCTGGCAGCGCCGGGGTTAACCGGCCAGCCCTGCGGAGCAATGATTTCTGTTTTATTTCAGCAGGGGAAGTGTGTGCCTGCCTGATTAGCCTGATGGTTTCCTCTTTTCCCATAACCTCCAGACCCCCATGGCCCAAGTGTTTACTCTCTGAAATAAAAAATCTGCTGGTGTTTTTCTTTTTGTGTGCTCGTGTATTTTGGGAGGATTGCAGAGGAGGAAGGCGGGGTAGGGGTTAGGGACGCGGAGGCTGGGGGAGGGAGCGAGACGCCTCCCCTCAGGCCCTCCCCCACCGAGCCTCTTCCAGCTGCAGGCTCCGGGCTGAGACCCCTGGCTGCAGTGCAAGAAAGAAACTTATTAATGAGGGAGTTGGGTCTCCTGCTTCAGCAGCTATAAACACAGCGAACATCTGGAGGGAGAGTAAGAGTCTCTCGGCGGCCAGACGCTGAGAAAAACAGGCTGTCTCTGCGCATCCATCCCCCACCCTGCACGCTCTCACACAGCCCCCTCCCCTCCGCCGGACTCCAGCTCCCACACCATCCGCCCGCCCGAAGGTTTCCATTCACAGAGTGGAGCAGCGCCCGGCCCGCCGCGGGTGAGCCAGGCGGGGGCTGACGCCAGGCGCTGCATCTCCCGCCCCCAGCTCCGCTCTAGGAGTGCCAGAAGGGGGGTCAAACTGCCTGAATCGAGCAAGAACTCGGTGCCCCAGGGACCTTTTCCCAATTCGGACCGAATATTTGCGGTTTGAAAAAGTTAGGAGAACTTTTTTCTCCCCAGGCCCTTGGGACTTCCAGTGCAATGCTGTTACTTCCTAGGATTTTTGAGAAGCAGCGAATCGGAGGAGAGCCAACAGAATGCTTGCGTTCTAATTGTAACTCCGCCATCCGTGGCCGCGGATTCTTCCTCTGGGTTACCTTTCTTCCCAAAGACCTACAGAGGCGATTTACGTTTGCACCGGCCTCTACAACCCTCACTGCCCCGGGCTGCTTGAGTCACTACAAACACAGGTCTCTGGTCCCTAACCGGGCAGTGCGTCTCTCTGGTCCGCACCAGGCTCCCTTCTCCTTTCCCTGGTAGAACGAAGCACAGTGAAGGGTAAAGTTGGCAGGTGTCAGAAAATTAGCCTTGGGCAGGATGAGGGTGGGCAGGACTCTTTGACAAAGGTGGGACATCTAGTGTCTTTGGCTCACTTAAATTCACACTCCCATCATGCTGAAAAGAAAAACAGGGAAGGTGGCGTTTACTGATCACCTGCTATAGACATGACCTTTTAAGTAGACTCCCCCATTTAGTGGGCACAAGAAGTCTTTGAAATAAGTGTGAGTATCCCACCCACCTGGTAAAGGTAAGGGCACAAGATCCCAAGCAAATTCTTGCTCTTCCCACCACACCACACTAAACCCTTTGCTTGGACTCAATATCTTTCAGCTTATACTCAAAAACTTATCCTGAAAGTTCCTGTAATCTGAATATGAAATAGCACAGGCTGGAAGGCTACCACGGGAGAAGCAGGTAGGAATAGAAAGGGTGAGGTAATGTGACATTGGTCAATAGGAGCAAATTCAGTCCATAGCTAGAGAACTATCCTTCACTTATCAGAACAAAATGATCTAGCAAGCATGTAGAATAGATTTTTGCATATGGATTCTCTTTCTAATATACTCCTTGGACAAGCAGGTCTGCTGCTCTCTCCTCCAGGGTTTCCTCCTTGAAACCTGTGGTCCTCCCGGAGATGGGATGCTGGTGGGGAGAGGATGTCTCTGCATCAAGCTTCCCCCAGTGCCGTCCCCTGGAAGTAGCTTATCAGGGCAGCTGGGCCCCAACCACAGCCTTCTGTGAAAGGCTAAAACCTGAGACAAGATCACAGCCTCCTCCTTCCCGAGCACCACAACTACCAAGTCAGAATCTGACAGGGTCAAAATTTTCCCTGAAAGGAACAGTCCACGTTACATCCCAGAAACAGACACACACACACACAGGATCAGAACTGTTTTGAAGAACAAAGACCCTGAAACAGGACCTCTAGAAAAGGAAAACACACCCTGAATGAGGAAAGAACAGATATGTGCAGCAGATAGAGTTTAAAATACTGTTTTTTAAAACCACAGGGCCATCTGAGATGGTCAGTTGAAGGAACAAACCTGCTATGAGAATAAACATTTCAGAGCAAGGTGAATCTCCATTTAACAAGTTTGTCTGGCATTCCCTCAATGTTCTCAACACTTAAAAGCCAAATTGGAGGCATCTGTTTTTCCTGCTGAAACTTCCCACCTGGTTGTCAATAGGCCCTTTCCAAACAGCGGCCCAGGTTTGATCTCTCCCAGCCGCCTGGCCGTCTGAGAAAGCCCCGGGAGAGACCGTGAACTCAGACTCGCAATATATCTCCCACTTGAACTTCCAAAGTTTATTTGGGAAAGACATTCTTTAGTTTTATCATTTTACTAGTAACTTTATTTTAGAAATTTTAAATAGTGACATCCGAAGACAGACACTTACATTGACAACATTTATGTCATAAGTAAGTGTAATGCTTCTTATTGGAACCATTTCTTCCATCAAGTAAATGTAGCCCACATACGCACTTGAATAAATGCTGCTTAGAGACAAGGAATGAGTCTTCTCCTTTCTCACACATCTTCTCTGGTTCCAGAATGTGGTGCTGGCCACCGAAAGTGTTCATGCAATCAACGGGTCACTTTCTGACTCAATGACACCCAGATGTTCGTTCTTGGACTCTCGGGCACTTCAGGACGAGTTCTAATAGCAAACATTGGTATCGTGCTTGCTAAGTGATGGGACTGCTTTAAGCTTTGCTTGTGTTAACTTAGCGGTTCTCAAAGTGTGATCTCTGGACCAGCAGCAGCACCACCTGAGAACTTGTGGGAAATGCAAATTCTTGAGCCTTAACCTAGACTCACTGAGTCAGAAACCCTGGGGATAGAACCCCACAACCTGTATTTTAACAAGCCCTCCAGGTGATTCTGACACACTTTGAGAACCAGTGGTTTAGATGAGGAAATACAGAAATTAAGTAAGTTGCCTACAGTCGCATAGTTAGGAAGAACTGATGTGCAAACCCAAGCTATCTGGTTCCAGAGTCTGAACTCTTTACCATTGTACCATAAACCGCCTCTCTCATGAAGAATGAGAAGTGGAGGGTGAGCTGTGAATGTAGGCAGATGAGGTTTTACTGTGGTCAATGACCAAAAGCATACCAAATTGCACTATACAAGAAAAAAGCATTGTCTCGCTTCTCAAATCAAGGACCATGGTAATCGGACCATAGGTTCATTCCCATGAGGTTAGGTTGAGTTTACTCTGTTCTGTAGGTACAGACTGCTTTCCAGCTCTAAGAACTATTTTGCAAAAGTGAACTTTGGTCCCAACATCACATCCCTAAGTCTGGCTGATTCAAGACAAATCAATCCCTGAAATGAAAATTAATTTGATAGCATATCACTCTGAAAGGGTGTCAAAAAAGCATCATATTTTCTGATACTATTGTCATTCATGATCATCATAACTATGATGTTAAAATCAAATATGAACAGCTGTCAGTTGACAGGACGGACTGTGGTTTTGTGGCCTGGGTGCACAGTTGGGTCTCTGATGTCAGTTTTCTAGCCACCAGTGGAAAACAGGCATTGCATGACTCCAGCTGGGTCTGGGCACCAGTCTGAGCTCACTGCCTCTATCTAAAATCGGTTTGTCATCTACTTTATCCCTTCAATGGGGCTGTAGGTAGGAACTAGTTATAATAGTTAATAGCAGTGAAGTGTTAGTGTGTTCTGAGAGACACGGAGTGAGAGATTGACATAAAAAAAATGATTCGTGCTATGATGATTGAAAGAAAGGGCTGAGGTTGGGGGACAGAATAGAGGAAGGGAACAAAGAGGAGGCGGGGTCAGCGGGTTCCACTCCAGTCAGACTATAAACAGTAACAGACATTTCAGCCATGTCTTGTGTAAGGGGCTCCATTGATTCACAAGGCTCCCGACAGAGGGATGACGAGAAGCTAAGACAGAAAGGGCCCATTCATGCATGCAGAACACCAGCTCTCCATCCCCATTGGCTCTCGCTAATGGCTCCAGGCTGATAAGGAGGAGGGGGAAGAGGCGGATGGGAGGAGGAGGTAGAAATGAAAGAAAATGATGACTACAAGATTGTCATGAAGAAATGTACAGCTGCACAGGCAATTGCATGCAAATGTGGCTTCCCTTTTTAGCTGTATAGTTAATGTCCTCAGATTCATCTCTTTCTCTTTCATGTCATCTTCCCCTCTGCTTCTTGCCTTGTCTTTTACTGGGCTCCCCTTTTTCTCCCTTCCCATTCATCTTTTATTTTCTCTTCCTGGTATTCACCACCTCTCTACTAAGATCCACTTATATTTCCCATCCATTTCCAAACATCTCTTCTTTCTTCCTCAGAACATCTTTCACCAGCTTTTCTGTCCAACCGATTCTCAACTTGTCTTGGTTACTAAGTATTCTCTCTCACTCACCTGGTAAAGCTCTCCCCATTCATGGTTTCTCTCAGCTTTATTCTCTCCTGCCCCCTCCATCCCTCCACTCCTTTCCTCCGTCTCAGCCTCTGCCCCTTTGTGAAGAGGAACAACATTCAGACAAATGGGCCTAATGGTTCTTCGAAGGCCCCTCCTGTTGGGTATTCCAGTCACTGACAGATGTGTAGTCCTTGGAAAAGAAGTTCATTCATCCCTTCTGAGAGCACAAACGTGAGATGGGAGCGGGGGTGGGGAGTCGCCATGAGACGGAGGACGGGAAGGAAACTGAAGTTATAAATAGGATAAAAGAAGATGAAAAAAATGCAGAGTATTTTTTTTCTCTCTTTCTTCTTACTCAACACATCTCCAAGGAAATGTGCTGCAGCTGGAGAAATCATTGGTTGGTCCGTGTCTTCATCTCCCTTCCCTATAACCCCAAGATCTCCTTCCAGAGAACACCCATCACTGGGGAAGGCTGGACCACAGCCCAGAAATAATCATTGCAACTCCTTCATCTGGACAGCCCAAAAGACGAAGGAGGGGCTGGAAAAGCTCAGGGTTCTTGCCGGATACTTCCATCAGAGGAAGCCTAGCATGGAAGGAACTACAGACACCACATTTCCCACCAAGGCACCACTCCCTCATGGAGGCTTTCTAGCATTTCTGAGCTATAGTTGAGGGCAACCTAGGTCATTTTAGGACTGGTTATTATATGCCCCCATCTTCCCACCCTACCCAAAAGCCACTAGTCTGGGTGACCCCAGCTTCCTTCTTCTTGCAACAATAAAGTACACTGTGGGAAGAAGACTACGTCATCCTTGCATCCTTGCATATTAAAGCAGCTTCATCCTGAGAGGCTCTTCACACGCGTCACAGACACTGTCCCACTGGCCCTGAAGTAAAACCTCTTTTGCTTTTGAGAACATTGACAAGGAGGAGAATGAAAGATCATCTTTCATTTACATACTTCTCAGCTAAAAAAGAGAAGGACTATGTCTTTTTGCTATGAAGAAGAGCCATTCTGATCTTGAGATGATGGGCGAGTGTGGAGATGACCTCAGCTGTTAAGATGTAACTTGTAGGAAGCAGAAGCACCACCCAGAGATGAAGTGTTAAGTCAAGGTAGCTTTAATCTCTGTGGCATTGGGAGGTATAAGACTTAAGCCTGGTAGCATTAATAGGATTCAAGAATTGTACAAAATAGACGTAACCATTTTTGTCTTTTGCTTATACAAATAAAATCTATTTTGTTTAGAATTCTAAAGAATCACCTTTTTCATCTCTTAAAATTTTAAGTCCTTAAGTCTAACCTGTGAACAGGTGCAAAGTCCTCCCTACCTCCTCATGAAATGGGTAGACAGCCAACACATATCTGTTTATGCTGGAGGAACTGAGATACCAAGAAGAAAGTGACAGCACAAATGTTATTATGTCTGAAATCCAGGGTGGTGCCAAAGATACCTCAAAGATCAATGGCTACTGAGTCAAGAGATTATGGAACACAGGAATTAATATCATTCTACCCTGTAGAAGAACCAAGCAACTGGAAAGCAACTCCCATGCCTTCCTCCCCAATGCCCACCAAGGGCCACAGCATCTTGTTCTGTGTCTGTCTGTGTATTTCTGGTCAAAGAGAAAATATGGACAACAAAGCAAACATTATTTTATTTCTCCACTATTATAACAGTATTTTATCACAGAGTTTCGTGGTGTAAAGAGACACCGAACAAAAAAATTGCACTTAAGTTAGTTTCCAGTGGCTTTCTCCCTATATAATTCCTCAGAATTACATATTTTCCATATGCAAGAGTAATGAAATTTCTTATACTAAGAATTCTTTCTGGGAAGAAACACAGATTTTTAACTGGCTTTTTGGTATTTCGATGTATTATCATAACCTGGTCTCATGAAAAATTGAATTTAATATCTGAATCAATCATTTCAGTATCCCCAAATTCAAGTGTTACGTTTTGCATTAAAAATAAACAAAAAGCTTAGAAGGTAAACAAAGTCTAAGAAACACAGTGACTCCTGCAAATTAGAATGGGGGTGAAGACTTTGAACTTCTCAGGTCCTCAGGAGAGTGGATCCATTAGGGTTCTCTGGACTATGACTCCTGTTCACCAGAGGGCAGCACTGTGACCAGCAAGTCAAAGAGTGAAGGGAATGCTGAGAGGAGGAGAGGAGCTTTCGTGAAGAAGAGCTGGGGAGCAGGAGAAAGAGGATAGAGGAGAAAGAAGCCAGATGCAGGTGGGCATGGATGGACAGAGAGGTAGAGAATAATGGAAAGAAAAGATGAATGAAAGAAATTATGTTCTGTTAAGAAGGCTGACTAATTCACACATCCTCTGTTTATCCAGTTCATACTTTATGACTGTAAAACTTCTAGGCCCTTAGTCAACAGCCAAGCTGAAGTGGATAAGTCTCAGGAAATGCACAGTAGACAGAACTATTTAGAAAATGAAGACCTAAAGCAACCTCTCTTGGGCCCATTCCTAGAGTTTAGTCTTCCTGTCATTGGAGAATAAAGTCACTCAATATTATTGAGAGGGTCTGGGACTTTCCATTAGAGAACAATAGCATCCCGTACCCACGTAAGTCATGGCAGCTGTTATTTCAAAGAATGCAGCCCTCATCAAATTTCCATTGTCCTTCAACTCTATCCTCATTCTCAGCCCTTGTTTATGTTCCTACCTGAGCCACAGTGTTCGAGACCAGTGGGAACTTCTTGAGTGGCCATCTCATCCCAGAACGGGTAGCAAGCTCTTTGCGGGTAATAATTGGACTGGAAATCACAGGCCATTCGAGGAGCTTCGTAAGAGTTGATAGGTCCCTGCCTCTGTGACCAGAAAAAAAAGAAAACTTATTAAGAAGGAAATCTCTATTTTATTTTTATTGAGTTACTGATAGGTTACAATCTTGTGAAATTTCAATTGTACATTAATGTTTGTCAGTCATGTTGTAGGTGCACCACTTCACCCTTTGTGCCCACCCCCCACCCCACCTTTCCCCTGGTAGCCACTAAACTGTTCTTAGTCCATAATTTTAAATTCCTCATATGAGTGGAGTCATACACAGATTATCTTTCTCTCGCTGGCTTATTTCACTTAACATAATTCTCTCAAGGTCCATCCATGTTATTGCAAATGGAATGATTTTGTTCTGTTTTGCAGCTGAGTAGTATTCCATTGTATATATGTACCACATCTTCTTTATCCATTCGTCTGTTGCTGGACACTTAGGTTGCTTCCACATCTTGGCTATTGTAAACAGTGCTGCAATAAACATTGGGGTGCATAGGACTTTTGGGATTGCTGACTTCAAGCTCTTTGGATAAATACCCAGTAGTGGGATGGCTGGATCGTATGGTAGTTCTATTTTTAATTTTTTGAGGAATCTCCATACTGTTTTCCATAGTGGCTGCACCAGTTTGCATTCCCACCAGCAGTGTATGGGAAATCTCTATATTCTAACCCTAATGTAACAAGGACTTTATATCATCCAACCACATACAAATAGGGATCATCTATAGATGATAACAGAATAGGACCAACTATTGATCACCCTCCCCCCTCTAAAAAAAAGACACAGGGAATGAGAAGGGCCCCGGCTTAGACTCCGCATACACTTTATTTTCATCCACTTCTTCAAGCATCTGAGGACTACCTTTACTAATTTTCAAATAAGGATCCATGGTTAACAAGGCTGAATCTTGGTCACCTTTTATACAATCCTGCCTTTTGGTTTTTTATGTTATCTTACTCTGTAAAAATACCATGAAAGGAGGTATTTACAAGACATTCCAATATCATAGAACCGATAGGTGACAAATGCCAAGGAAAAGCAAAGAATGGACCTATGTAGCAAAAATCGCTCATTTTTAGTTAATCAGTGTGCATAGGTTTTAAAGATGTTGATTGCTAGACAGGAATTTTCAGTTTCCCCCAACGTTTGGGGACTTGTGCCACTGTCTCATCAGTTTTATGAAGTCCGATAAATATATCATCCACCCAGTACTCTCCAAGGAAGACCAATGTGCTATGTGGGAGGCGATGCTTTGCAAGGAATAGGGAGGCTTATTCCTTGAAGCCAAGGATATATGGATTCAAATCCTGCTTCCACCACTTACTAATAGGAGGCCTGGGCCTGTTCCTCTATTTAAACCTCAGTTTACTCAATTGTAAGATGGGAATAATAATGCCTACCTCATAAAGTAGGAGGATTCAATGAAATAACACGTGTAAGAAAATTATATAGAAAGCAAAATAAAACATAAAATGTGTATAATAAAATTATGTATTATATGAAATGCATGTAATAAATAGTGTATGTGAAGCCTAATATAAGGGAAGTATTACTTTCATATAAGAGACCCTTAACATTCCTGGGATTGGGCAAAAGAGTCAAAAATTACACAACAAAAGGAGAAGCAGCAGATTTATGGAAAGAAGATTTCCTGAGAATAGGAGTGTAATCTACACTGACCCCTCCGCAACTTTCTTTTTGCTTTTTTATTCTTTCTCTCTTCTCTTATGGTCCGTCCACCTTCATAAAAACCCCAATTAAGAAAACCAAACTCTGTTAGAATTTGATGTGATTAAATCTATTGATGTTAAGGTGCTAATTAATAAGCGTCACTGCTCAGCTAATATTCTCATCCCTAAAGAGTAGCTCGCCAACCCCCAGTAAGATCCTCTAATTGGAGAACCTCTTATGCCTTCTCTCCCCTCGAGCTGTAGTACAAGAACTCAGCACAGTTACACTAGATTCAATTATTCACTATCTATACTCTCTTCCCCATTTTGCAGTTGTCCATTCACTTAAGCTCAGTAAAAATAACAGAAGAGAGTATATTGCCACAGAGAAAAATGAAAATCAAACCCAAAATATAGAAGGTCTTATGCACATTAATTGGACCAAATTTCGCATAATATTCATAAAATTATTCAAACTAGGGCTGGGTGAAGTTTACTTTGGGGTGTTCATCTCTCAACTGGGCTAAAGGTCCTGAGAATGTAATGACACCCTTGGGACTGAATGGAGTTGCCTTGAGTTGTATGTCGGAGGCTAACATCCTTGGCCTCCTGGTGAGAACCAGAAGAACACAAACAGGTGATGGCAATTCTGCTGGCTACTCGTGTTTGAGATTTAGGGAATCATCAGCAAGAACTCTCTATTGAGCTTCAGTCTGAAAATGTTTCCTGAATTCTGACTTAGAGCCGTTTTGCTGACGTTGTTTTTTAACACTGTAAGCTCCTGAAGCAACTACATTAAGGTTTTCTTTTGCATCCTCCAGGATACGTAGGTCTTCAACAATACTTTGAATCAATCTGAAACACATTTCCTAGACTAGCTGCGTGCTCTCAATGTCTAGCCCCAGCTTTTCATATTTCTCCAGAGTCTTTCTCAAAATTCAATGTCAAGTATCAGAGCTGTAGGAATAACGTCTTGAGCAAGGATGTTTTGATTCTAAATGATATAAAGGAGAACTCTAAGCTGCCCGACCCTGTCTTCTTTTGGGACAGTGTGTGCATAGTTTCCCTGAACCAGATCCTCGTAAGATGGCAATAGGCAGCAAAGGCAGGATTCTTAGGCAGTGGGTAGTTTGTTACAGGCCTTGCTAGGGTGGTGGGAAGCTGAGGAGACATTGATTTCAGGTTTAAAGTTTAGGCTTTCTCTGCTAAGGAAAGGCCATTGAAGACCAAGTGTAGTGTGCAAACAGGTGTTGAAGGAAAACGATCTGGAAGTAATGTGCAGGGGAGAGACGGAGGGCAGAAGGAGTAGTTAGTGGGTTAGGGACAAAGCAGTGAGGTTCCAGACCTGGGCAATGACACATAGCCCTAGAGTGAGTCAACTCACAGCCTATGAGTAACAGCCTCACACAGCAGCAGCCTGAGTTTACATGGTTGGCTTTTCTCGTAAAGTCTCTCCTGCCCCCAAACCAGGCTCTTTGTTGTCAGGGCTAATTCATTTATTATTTTATAAGTGGAACACTATTTTTAAGACATATTTCATCTTTAGGTATCTTCAGAGGAGCAGGAGGGACCTATTTTTAAGAATGAGAAGGAGATGATGTACCAGGTCCGCCATGAACTACAAACGGCTTTGCTGGCAGATGCTCCTGGAAGCAACATGACTTGTTATCTAGACACCTGCCTGTTTATTAGACATTTCACAAACTGAGTTAATACCTATTTCATAGAGTATGAAAATGACGTTTTTACTCAAAATAACCACATACCAGTTCCAATTCATTATGAAACTGTCTCAGTTGGAGAGAAAGAAACAGGTTATTAACAAGTCAGAAATCTGGGCTGCACAGCACCAAACTCATTGCTTTAAAAGGGTACCACCCAAAACAAGTTCGAGTCCCACCTTCCTTTCCTGGCTGCAAGTGGAGGTCAGTTCATGAGATGCAAGCAACACTCTCAGTCCCTGTCACTGTTCTAAGGAAACCTTCTGCCAGGTCCTCACTCATTCATTCCACAGGTGATTACTGAAAGGAACTAAGGTATACAGCACATTCGTTCCAGGCCAGTTGTTTGTGATAAGCATTGTGCAGAAATTGTTGCATTTAATCCTCACCACAGTCATGCAAGGTTCGTATTTTTATCTCCATTTTACAGAAGAACAAACTGAGGCTTTAAGAGGGCAAGTAAATTTCCAAAGGCCACACCACTAATAATATAATGGAGAATTTTAGCTCAGGTCGACTTGATTTCAGACATCCTTTTCACCTACCTGTGCAAGATGAAGCTTGTGTAGCTTGAGTACAGATTGCTCAAGCAGGGTGACTGCTGTCTCATGGTAGATACTAGCTGAATTATAGCCATGTGCATTTATGGAACAAATCTATACTATGCACCTGGCCTATACCAAGTATTACGTTAGATGCTAAGAATACAATATGAGCAAGAAATGAACTTTACCCTTCAGAGCATAGAGACAAGTAAACAGGAAATTACAGTGAGGGGATGTGACAGGGCTGAGTTCTGATGTGCAAGGGGAGAGGTGCGGCAGCAGGTAAGACTTCCTGGAGGAAGCAGAGTAAGGTAATAACTGAAAGGTTGAGTAAGATTTAGCCTAGAATACTTGGTGAAGGGCCTAGAGAGCAAAAGAAAAAGATGACACACCTAAAGGCGAAAAGGACCATATACAGCTATGTAAGGAAGAATAAGAAAGACTCGGATAGACGATAGAGAGAGATAAAGACTGTGTGGCTTGGGGGTGAGAAGCATGAGAGAAAGGTGTTCTCTTGGGCAGTGAGGGTGCCCAATGGAGGGAAGTTAGTAAGAATTAAAGCTGGAGGGACAGCGTACACCCACAGTGTTGAGAGCCGTGAATACCAGACAGGAATGTGGCTTCAGGAGAAAAGCACTGGAGGATGCATTAGAGGTAGTGACATGGTGAGTCAGTTGTTGTCGAAAGACTCATTTGACAGCAGGATGGACTGGGCAGGAGCAGAATGTGAGGAAGCTGACACAGGCAGTATCAGTGCCCTGCAGAGCCATAATAGAGACCGAGGCAAAAAGGAAAAATCAGTACTCTACTAATCCTAAATTTATTTAAAATTTTATTTTTATAATAATTTTTGTATTAATTTTGATTTTTAAAAATATTGCATTATTAGTTAGCTTGATTCCTGAGTTTGGGGGCACCCCTGAAAGTTTTGCCCCATTTGAGGCTTCACGCATCTCACCCTATTTCTGGCGCTGAGCACTAAGCGGTCCAGTTATGAAGAAAGAGCTGATTAGGGTCATGAGGGTAGAAGGGAAAAGGAAACAAGAACTATAACCTATGTCTCAAAGAAAGAATCAACATGTCTTCATGACGATAGGAGATAAAGCGAAGGAGGGAATCCAAGATAACACTTGGATTACTTGCTTTTATAACAGTGCAAATGGTGAGCTTAAGAACATGAAGAAGGAGAGTGGAAGACAATCTCACTTGCAGTTGGGTTTAGATGGAGCAACAGTAGAGCAACTTGGTGGAGGGGTCCCAAAGGTGGCTGCATGGTAGAAAACAGGAGAGGGTAAAGTTAGATCTAGAAGCATGAAGGATCTATTTAGAGGATTTGTTGTTAGCGCCATCAAGTTCCAACTCCTGGCGACCATATGCCCAGCAGAACAGAACCCTCCCTGGTCTTTTCGCGCCATCCTCTCCCTTTCTGGCGCTGTATCAGACACCGGTCCGCTGCTATTCATGGGGCTCTAAGGGCCAATTTTTTCAGAAGTGGGTGGCCAGGTCCTTCTTCCTAGTCTGTCTACTCTGGAAACTCTGCTGAAACCTGTCCACCACGGGTGACCCTGCTGGTATTTGAAATACCTGTGGCAGACCTTTCAGCATCACAGCAACACAGAGCCACCACAGTGTGACAACCAAGAGACGGTCGGTGTGGTTCTCTGACCAGGAAATGAACCTAGACAGCAGTAGTGAGAGCGCTGAATCTTAACCATTAGACCACCAGGGCTGGTCAGTTAAAGTATAGAGTCCAGAAAAATAGCAGTTACAATGAAAAGAGAAAGGATCAAAAACAGCGTGCAAAGTTGCCAAGAGTGAGGAGGAGAAATTATGAGGAACACAACAAGGAAGGACCAGGTAAAGACATCAGAGGAAAAACAAGAAAGTGTCCAGTGTCAGGGAAGCCAAGAGCAGAGCTCCAAGAACCAGGAGTGGTTAGCAAGCGGCCGCTAAGGAAAGGGTGGTAGCCAGGCAGGCTTAGGGGGATTGGGTCCCCTGGGCATCTCAGGAAAGCAGGCATCCTTGCCCTGCTCTGTCACACACACGGTGACAAGCCGCCTCGGGATCAGCACTGCTCTCCCTGTCCTCTCAGAAACTAACTGTCAGAAGACATGAGCCCATCTCCTAAATGCTTTGCCTTTCTGATCCTGGAAACGAATGAAAAGAAGCCCTGGAACAATAGACACAGGCTTATCCCTGCTCTGCTCTAACGGCCACTGCCACAGCTGACCACCTGACTCCTCCTCCTGTGAGAGTCTCGTCTGTTCTGTTACCTCTCTCTAGTTCCACTTCTCAATGCTTCTGTCAGGGGCCTCTATCTGCCTTCTCTGCCCCACGTACCTACCTCTTTCTCCACCCTAGCCCCCCAAGCCTCCCAGCCAGTGCTTCTGCTCATAGTCTTCCTTCTCCCTGCCCGACCAGGACCCTCAAAATTGGGAAAAAGGGAATAGGGGAACACTCTCACAACACTAAATTGCAAAGATTGGAGTCTGCGTGTCTGTAAGAGTATGTGTGATTGGTTCTTCAAGTTCGTTTCTCTTAGCCAAGCCGCCTTAAATGTTCAGGGGCTTGCTTCTTAAATCCCTCCTTACTATTTACTCAGTGCACAAACTCTGTGGGAGCAAATCTGTCTTGTCTTTGATGAACTTCAGAATCCTAGGGTTTAGCCTTAGCACTGGGCCATAAACATATAATACACAATAGATATTTCTAGATGCTACTGCTCAAAAAAATGTACACTCAGAGGTAAAGCTGAGTTAACACTGGATGGGTCGGCTCGGGGGTTTGCCATCAACAGGGATAACTCTATATTATTCTAGGAATGTCATAGATGTTCGTATGCTCTGGTAGGAAGAAAGAAGACTGGAAATCAGGAAGCCTGGATTCCACTCCTGCTCTGCCCCTAAGGAGCTGTGTAACCTCCAGCCTGTCTTTTAACCTCTTTAAGCTTTTGCTTCCTGAGGAGGTCGGCCCCAGTGATCTCCAAGTTCCTCTCCAATGTTGTCTCCTTTTTTCTGATCTTTCCACATTCTTTCTCCTGACCTTGTGACTGACAACCTTCGTTTGATAAATAACCACCCAAGGGTGGAGAAGCCTACAGAACCAAAAGTTGTCGCAGTCATAATTTGGATTCGTACAATGTCCCCTTCAAATGTGTTAAAGCCTTCATTTTGTTTGTCTCAATTCTCCCTTAAAATCACGCTCAAATACCGTTCATCACCACATTCCCCATTTCTCGGTAGATAACCGTGGAACTTAGGAAGTACTGGTTACTGAACGGTTCTCAGGGCTTTCACGTAGAAGGTGCTCAATAAAAGTTTGTGCGATAGATGGACAATTTCTCAGCTTACAACCTTTCACTTCGTTGTACATAGTTGCCCTTCCACACTGGGCTGACCAACTCTGCAGACTTCTAGTTAAGTCTGGGCTTGCTCTCCCTGAGAAGATGCTAGGCGAGCTAGTGCCTCCTTTCAAAGATTGTCCAATGTGTCACGGAGAAGCTCTTTGGCAATGGCAAGGAGAAGTACTGAGTGTATCTGGCCCTCAGGGGGACACTGGGACACAGCTGCTTCAGGAGGTCACATTTGTCTTTCTCCCTTGAGAGGCAGAAGGGAAGAAGGCAAAACAGAAATACTCCTCCGCTCTCCTGAGTACTCCGATCAAGGAGGAGGGGGGTTAGGGTGGTGCCGCCACCAGGAGACGCAGGAACAGACAAAATAGGAAACTCTCAAAGGGCAATTTAATTTTAGACTCAAGGCCAGGAAATTCTTTTTAAAACAATAAGAGTGATGGGCTTGGGCCTTGGTGAAAGGGCAGGCCCAACACATGGCAGGTTTCTGAGAGAGAAGAAAACCTGAAGCACAGAGAGAGAATATCCAGTTCTGCTCTTAATGAAAAGCTGTGTCTTGCCTCATTGGGGACCACAGCAGAGGCTACCCCCAGATACCTGCTGGCACTGGGCGGCACACCAAGTCAGTGGGGATGTGACCAACACAGCAGCTCCTCATGCCAGGCTGAGACCACAGCCCCCTCCGCTCACAGCTGGTGAGACCTGCCTGATGCCTGAGGCTGGAAAGTGCCCTGAACCTTGCGACAATCCTGGGCACCTGGACTTGACGCTCTCCTGCCTCTACTCACTTAGCATGAAGCCTACAGACTCCCCGTGACTCCATGGGGTGACAGCTCCAGGCATCCCCTGGCATGGACATGGAGGGTGAAGCTGACTCAGAACTTCATTAGGGGACATGGGTAGGAGAACTTGCCATGGCGAAAAGACTCGGAAGTAATTCTAATTTGCTCAGCAGTCTACAAAATGAAATTTGGTTTTTTTCCCAAATCAGGAAAGGCCAATTCACCATCAATAAGGTACATGGATGCATGAATGAAAGTGTGTTATAAGTTCTTATATCTCACCACATAGCTAAAAACTGATTAAGATGAATTCAATAGTAAGGAGTACCCTGAGTCAGGAGTCAAGAGCCCACACTCCACCAGCTTTGTAAACTTGGGCAATTCATTTAATCTCTTAGGACCTTAAGTTTCTGCTGTCAGGAGACGGTCTCTAGATTGTAGTCTGGCACTGAAATTCTCTAATTTGTGCTGACTGAACCCGGGATCTTAGAAAAGCCTCTCTTTCTAAGATGCTAGGAAAATATATGTAATCAGTCTTTTCTCCTTCAATTTTTCTGACTGCTAAGAGCTATAGCTATAAATAATGTCCCTAAACATTATGTTCCAGCAGTCTCTCCAGGGGTAAAGAATTCACCATCCCAAGCAACAAGAAAAAAATTTCTTTTCCAGTTTCCATTTACATTCCAAATGTCTTTTTCTGTATTTTACTTCTCTAATCCCGAATACCTTGTCCATTGCTCTCTAGGCTTCCCAAAGAGAAGGGAGAGGCGTATGCACCAGGCTTCACAGTAACAAGCACAAGCCCTTCCCAAGAAGCACAGGGCGCGCACAGGCTCCTCTGAGAACTTTCAAAGGCTGGAATCCTGAGGCGTGTGGGGTGGAGGTGAAGAGTGTGTGAACAGCCCCGGGTAAGAAGGGAATTGCTTCCCAAGAAAGCCCAATTAAACTACAATTACTCAAGATAAGAGAACCAGGTCTGTTTACACAATGGGGTTGTAAACCACCAGCCCATTACAAGAAAACTTTGATCTGGTGGCAAGGGAGCTGTTTCTCGTGCAGGGATGAAGCAAGGAGCTTTCTCAGTAAGAATGTCTCCTTCTTTACCCAAGGAGCCCCATCTTGTTCTGGCCACACCCTTGTATGGACAATAGGTGGAATCATCTCCACTCCTCCCCCAATGTGTCCATCTAACACAATCAAGAAGTCCAGAGAAAAACAGAGAAAATGGTGAACATAAGAGAAAGAGAATTAACCAAGGCCATCTTTGTGGCAGGCCCTCAACAAGGATTTTCTCACTTGGCCATTATAATGACCTCACATGGTAAGTTGCACTCTGCCTGTTTTACAGATGAGGACACTAAGGTTCAGAGAAAGTAAGTAATTTGCCCAAGGTCCCGTAGCTAAGGAATAACAGACTAGAATTTAACTCAGGTCTTTTTGACTCCAAAGCCCAAGGGCTTTCTGTGATAATCAGCCGGGCCACATTCCACAGCTGCCTGGCCCAGGACCGAAGGCTCTGTCTAATGTCTGGAGTAAAAGAGGCAGGAACAAGGTGGGTCCCTCATCTGCCTCACCAGTGTCACAAGGTGGAAATAGAGTTACATATCCAAAAAATCAATCCATCAATCAATCACGGAAGGAAGAAAGAAAATGTACAAAACAGGATTTGCTCAAACCATGAAGTGATTGGCAAGATGCACAGTCTCAAGGGCCTCTGTGATGGTGAGCTGTGTCTGAGGGCAGTGGTATAGAACTCACTCTGGCAATGCACTTAGCTAAGCCCCACGGCCATGCTACTCCTCTTTGACGGCACCACAGTAGAGATTCAGAAGGCCCGCCAGTCCTACAAGTCCCACAGGAACAGCAAGGAAGGAGGGAGGCCAATGCCAAAAAACCAGCCAATGGCTCACAGCCTCTCTGTTGCCCTTTCCCAAGCTGACATCCAGCATGGACTCCAGCTGATTTCCATCACCCTATTTATTTAGTGATCATATGTCTGAAATAGCTCTGATTTCGTGTCACGTTATTCTACACAATGAGAGCAATCAAGTGTCTAATAAACATTATCCCATTTACACAATTTTGAAATCTTTCTTATAATAAATTCACAAGTCAAAAAAGCCTTTTGTTGGACAGTTTCTGAACGCTGTTCTCATTCAGAAAACATAGTCACCATATGTATAAGAGAAGTGCATTTGATCTAGAGAGAGTGAAAGAGTGGAAAGTTTTCAAAGTGGTTACCCCGCCTCAAACTTCAAGGGATGTTCCCTAAAGCCAGGGTCTTATTCTGGAGATTCCAGTGTTTTGGAATATTCCCTTTATATATTGGGCATCGGTGCCTTCCCTGTGGCCTGGCACTCTGGGCCTACAATCTTGCCCCAACATACTGCTGTATCCCCAAAGGCCTGAACGCTGAGAGTAGGTAAGTGGGCAGTGCTATTTCTTTCCTCTGAACTGTTCAAGGTGCTTCCTAAAGTTCCCACAGCCCAGGGGCCATGAATCACTGAGGACCTCCCCCACACATCCTCCTTGCTTGCAAGGTAGTCAAGGACGGGGACACGTTTGGTCAAAACTAGGAGCAGCTCATCCCTCCCATTCCTGCTCCCCGCCCCCCAGCTCTGCCAGCTCAGTGACATGAAGGAGAAGATGACGCACACACTAGAGGACAGGGCATCAGCTCCGAGAGGGACTTCCAGGGCTCACAACAGGCTTGCCGAGGTAGCATAACAGGAAGGAGCGCTTCCTCCCCTTGGATGAAAGGGTCCCTGACACACAACCCATATAAGTACCTGAAAACGTCACCCCTCCCACACAATGGCCAGACAACTTCCAAAAGTGTTGTTGCTCTACCTCCCCAGCTGTGACATCACTTCATCCATTATAGTCTCCTGAAAGGCTGACCTTACAAGAGGGGAAAACACATGTCCGGGTTTAGACAAACTGACCCTGAGGCAGATAATGTGCATTCTGTGTAAAGTGTCTATTACCTATTGATGGCATCAGTTTTACAACTGTTGCTGTGATTATTCTAAGCATTCTTCTGCTACAGCAAATAATCAAAAATGCTAATGCTACCTCTAATTTACAAATAAGATATCTGAGACTTAGCGATCTTAAGGGACTAGAGAATATTCGCATCGTGATTTAGAAGATTGTTTCTTCACCAACTGAAGCAGTGTGCTAAGCAGAGCCTCACATAACATGAATGTATTCTCCTTTTTCCCTTTTTTAAGACTTCTCTTTCAAAAGCAATAATTTACAGGTTATACAGACCTGCTTAGACTAATCTGCAGACATAGTACCACCCTGCCTTCCACCTTGATCTTGCGGCTACCCTAGGCCAGGGCTTCTCAACCTAGGCACTCTTGACATTTGGGGCTGGATCATTCTTCGCTGTGGAGACTGTACTGTGTGTTATGGTATGTTTAGCTACTCCCTGGTCTCTACCCTTTAGATGCCAGTAGCACCCCCACTTCCCAGGTATTGACAACAAAAATATCACCAAATATCCTCTGGGGGCAAAATCAGCTCCAATTGAAAACGCACTGCTCTTATGGTTTTCTCTTCACCCTCAAACTTCCTATAACTTGGATAGAGTTTCTTCTCTTGGTGGCCCAGTCTAACAAAATCAGGAGCCAGGGCACCAGGCGAGAGGACTTAGATTGTTGGCTTCAGCCCCATTGGTTGAGCTCTAGACAGAGAGGCTCCAATAGAACGAGAAGACTAGGGTGCCTGTGGCTTTGACTTTCTTGTCTGGGAAAGTTAATGGAGTCGTGTTCACACCTCCAGGGAATCTGAGGTTGGGCTTGAGAGTGTGCCATTTGCTAGATCCTCTAATGCCCCTGTCCCAAGCTTCTATCTGTAGACAATTTGCAGATTCTTCGACTGTTTGTTATAGTCCAGATAGTCTATAGTAAAGATAGAGGTCATCTGTAGGAGCTGGTGTACTGAACTTGAGTTCATGCCAATAAATTTTATTTATTTATTTTTATTAAGGACAGTGTGTGTGAAGAAGCTAAAAGACTTTTCTGCTTGCTCTATGGTTCTGAAACTAGCCCCAGTGATGGAAAAACTGAGGCCCAGAGAGAAGTTATGAATGAAAGTGCTGGAACAATAACTTAGCAGTTTTCTTATGCAAACTTCTGCTTTTACCGAAGCAACTTTGAAGTTCATAGTGAAAAGGATCCCACTTATTGATAACGCTTCTTAGATATGGTTCTTGGGGGTGGGGACAAATGAGTTCTTTGTTTTGAAACCAGTGGAAACCATTCAAAATGCATTAAAAATATCCAGTGTATCACTTGGGGGTAGGGGGCCTTTAGTTGAAAATATGCACTTAATTTGGTTTTTGGTTTTTTAATCTCATACAATTTCCAGATACCCTGTCTAGGATAATTTAATATTATACCTGCAACTTGTATCCTTACAATAGAATTTTTTATTTCCATATCTAAAATAAAATGAAATGAATACAAATTTGCATGGCGTTGCTTTTTCAGACAAGTTATTAATCTTGGTTAATTTGATTACAATACTTTTAAAGAGAATTATCATAGGCTGGTTTTTTACTCTACTTTTCCAAGTCAATGACAAATTTTGCCCTAAAATCACAATATCCTTATTTATTTTAACAAATCGCTACAATATCACCTTTAAGAAAAATCTAGTGCAATTTGTGCTGACCTTAGGTGATAACCTCTGTGTAAAAACCAAGAGGAAGGAGTCTCTTCCTGGCAACTTCTCCAGTCCTTGTGTGACCTCGAAGGGCAAGTCCCTTGGCAATTGCTACAAAGTAAAATCGAGTGACTCCTGCTCTGGACTGGTTGTATGTGTGTGTTTTTTACACGTTTCTAATGTAAATTGTAGTCTTAGCTTTTTCCTCATTCTAAATTTTTTAGAATAGCGAATGGTGTTTGTATGAAAACAGAAACCCTTTAAAACAAAAAAGAAGAAACATGTGTTACAGAACAGCCAGTGAAAGAGCCGTGTCGATCATCCCTTGAACATAGAATAGCTTTTGAGTAATTATTTTTTCAGTACTGCAGAAAATAATTTCAAACACACCAGATCTTTCAATTTACAATTACAGAGAAGGGTCATGGTTAACTTATGGATATCAGTGTCAAAAATTCTACAGAACGTCAGTCAGGACAGTCAAAGACTGGAGTCAGAGAAGAACTCTGGTCAATCAGTGTCTATTTAGACCCATAAACGTACTGGGAAGAGTTACAATAAATTTATCTTCCACTTCCAGAGTGAGTTAAAAAATTCAGAGTTCGTCATGGCCATCTTTGTACAAAACCATAAGGAATTTAGAGGGAACCGTTAATGACACATCTGCTAATATTAAAGGTTCATTTAACATTGAAATTGATCAAGGACAGCATTATGGGATGTCTCAGACAGCAGATTTATAAGAAATGTATCCAAACGTTTCTGCAGATCGGCATATAGCTTGCGTGTGAGTCTCTTCCCTAAACACAAGACTTCATCCAGCCCATTTTAAGTTCCTTTTATCCCTCTTATTCTAGGATTCATGTAATTTTCCTATTACTTATTGTCACATTTCATTTCCAGTTTCAAATTCTGTGATTAGAAAGCTTGTGTTATTTAGCTTTTATGTATGTGGCCCAAAATAAGTTAAATTATGATAAGAGTACATCCAAGGTACATCAGTACGTGAAAAATCTTGACCAAATGACCTGAGCGGGGAAATATCACCAGCTTTAACCATTAATCCTGTTTGAGTCATATTCTCTGACACACAAACATACTAAAAAATCTTTCTCGGCAAATCCATCAGTCTTGGGTTTTCACTTTATAAGCTGATAAAAAGACAATTAACTTCTCCAAAAGATTCGGAGTTGACTCCAACTTTGGAGTTGGATCCCTGGCTTCTTCTGCCTAGGAGAGGTCAGCATGCGGGAAGGAAGGGGAGGAGAGAGGGCCGGGTGGGCAAGGTGAGGGGTGAAGCAGGGAAGGGACCCCACTTACCGCCACCGCAGGATGCACCGCTGGATAAGGGGCAGGGCCGCTCACTGTGGAATCCACAAAGTAGCTCATCCTGCTTCACCGCCTGTGTGGGAGAAAGCGTCACTGAGCCGCTGGATGCACCGAGGTGTGGACTAGATACCACAAGAGGGTTAGAACTGGGAGTCTCCTTGGGAACCATCGAGTTCACTTCTTTGTGTACAGAGAAGGAAATTAAAGCTCAGAGAAACAAAATGACTGACTCCCTGCACACAGACAGTGGGGCAGACCCCAGACAGAGCCAGTCCCCTGACTGCAAGGTAGCATGGATCATGGATAACCTCCTGGTGCTGCACACAATAAGCAGTAAGAGTCTACAAAAAGACCCTTTTGTACGGTTTCTGGGCAGGGACAGGGTCTTGAGTGTCTTTTTGTGTGTGTGTGTATGTGTGTGGCGGGGGAAGATTGGCCCTGAGCTAACATCTACGCCAGTCTTCCTCTATTCATATGTGGGATACCGCCACAGTGCTGCTTGATGAGCAGTGCCGTGTCCACACCCCAGATCTGGGCCTAGGAACCCAGGGCTGCCAAAGCGGAGCCCACGAACTTAACCACTACATCAATGGGCCGGCCCCTTGAGTGTCTTCTCTAGTAACATCCCCATCCATGTATCACCCTCGCTCCACCTCCAATCAGGCCAGGCACAAAGCAGACAATTGTGGCAAACATTAGTGGATAAAGGAACAAATAGAGAAAAGGTTGGAGAGAAGAAGGATAGAAAAAGCTCTACCCAAAAGGCATATCAACCAGGACCCCTGAGACACGGATAAACAGAGAAGCCCTGAAAAAGGGATTGGATGCCCTTCGTCTTGAACAAGGGAGGACTATTAAATAAGTCCTGCTGAGAGCTATCATCTGCATCGGAAATCCGAATGACGGGAACACTGGAGGCGTGTTCTGGCTGAAGGGATTTTCCAGCTAGCTGTCGCTCATCAGGAAAATCATTCATATAGCAAACATTTCTGTTGATCTAAATACTTTTTAAAGTGCATTAGTTCACACACTTTCATAAATTCAGTATTATACACTAAAAATAAAAAATGTCTTTTTTCAACGGCTTAGAAGATTAAATTCCCAGGTCTATCACTCCAGGAAGTGACATTTTAGTTTCAACTTAATGCTTTCCAGTTTGTATTTGTTTGTTCTTTTCCTTTATTCTTGCTAACATTTAAAGCCACTGACACATTTCAAGAAAAACAAAGAGTACTATATGTCACATGTTCAATTTGCAGTTTTGGCTCCCCAACTTGATACAGCACAACAGCCAATGAGCGTATATTCTTTCACATGAAGTGTATGTAAATGACACAGTTAAAGAAGCCCAGCCAAATAAAAATATACTGACGAGTGGCTACCATCACGGACAATTAGTGGCATATGGCTGAGAGAAGTAAGTTACAAACCTTCTGAAGACATAACTTATCCCAGAGCTGTGCTTATTGTCTTTAACTAAAACTTAACATTTTTAGGATGACTTTTCTCCCAAAAATAGAATGCAACCAAAATAATATTAATTTTTTAAAAATAAAATAACTAAGGGTGGCTAGGCCATGTTAATCAAGATTTTGTTTTTTAGTTTTTCAGGGATTTGATCTCCATGGCAGCAAAATGGACCCTAGGAAGAACTCTGAGGTGGTAAGACTGAAGAGTAGAAAAAGATCAAAGGACTCCAGTCAAGGACACACTAACATCTGTCTCAGTGGTCACCTGTGTGTCAGACTCTGTGCTGGGCCCTGAGCAGGAAAAAAGCATAAGGTGCACATGACGTAGGTGAGCCCGGGCTCCTCCCGACCATACATTGTAAGGACAGTCTCAATGAGATCAAGATTGCCTTCCTACTGAAGCATTCTTTATTTTTAATCTTAAAATTGAATTTTCAGGTCCTAATGAATCATCGCTGATCCACACGCCCTCACTTCAGAGTTTTTGATCTAGTCACGGATAAGACTTAAAAGTTAACGACGTGGGTTGTGTCATGCTGAGCAGGCATTAACGTGATCAGATCCTTAAGGACAAGATGCTCATCCCTCCAGGCCCTGCACCTTTGGCAAAAGTTCAGGTACGGGGTTGGGGGGTGGGGCGGGACTGCTTTGGGCAGCCTTTCAAGCCCTCCGATTTCCTCTAGAAAGCCCCACGGATCCCCTGAGTCATCACAGAGCTCAGTCATTATTCAACAAGCGTGTTGAAGGCTTCCTATGTTAGTAACTTGTTTATTCATTCCGTAAATAATTACTATGCGCCTGCTACGTGCCAGGCACTGTTCTGGGCACTGAGACACACTGGTAAACAAAGATCCCTGACCTCATGGACTTTATACTCTATCAGACTCAGGACAAAACTAAGACATGGTCTCTATCTTTAGGCAATGGAGAAGACAGACTTACACACAACTATAATATAGTGTGATGAGTAGTTTACCAACAATCTGGAAAAAAAATAACTAGTCAGTTCTGCTGGGTGTGGAGAATGGGGAATCATGGAAGATTGCACAGTGGGAGGTGTGAACACAGGGCCCTATGAATCATCCCTACATTTCCACAAGCAGCAAAAGACCTTCATTCTTTGGAATTCCAATTTGACTTACATATTTGTAAGAGAGAGGACCTTTGCAATTGGCAGCCTTGTGCTGAAACCCAGCTCAAAGGTACCAAGAGTTTCAATCTGCCGGCCAGACAGCACTCCTCCTCATAGCAACACTCCACATAGCTCGGGAAAAGGTTCAGTGGAAATATGTTTTCTCTTTCCAGTTGACAGAGTGAGGGAGGAAACCTGCGGCCCCACATATGGTGCGTTCTGTGCTGGGCTGTATTCTTGGAGCTTCGCGCTATGTGAATGACACTTCCCTTGGGGAAAAGCCCTTTGCCCAGGGAGGAAGCTGAAAAGAGGGAGTTGCCAGGGCTCTCAAGGGCTCTCGTCTCAGGAAATAACTCTGGGACAGAAATGGATTACTGCCTTATTATTTTTTGGAGAAAGAAAAAAAGAACCCCCCCCCCCTTCCACTTGTAGATTGTGACACAGAACAGCTGCTGTAGACGTAAACCCTTTCAGAAAAAGCAAAAGGAGTGATCTTTTTTTTTTTTTTTGACTTGTTGGCCAAAGAGAATTCCCTCCCACATGACAGCTATTTGAACATCAGCTGGACCAACTTTTTTGTCTTGGCATTATAAACGTTTCTTACCTAAATACAAAACAACTGTGTGATTTAAGATTTACTCCGCAGCCTAGAAGCATCCACGGGCTTGCCTAAATGTAGAAAGGATTTGAACACTTGGTAACAGAGATTTGTGAAGAGCTGACTGAATTCATTTTTCTCAAATGGGACCTGCAATGCCGGAGCAGCAGAATAAATGTGTCGGAAGTGCCTTTGTCCTCAGGAGGCTGCCGAGCTCCCAGCTGTGCTCTGCTCAGCCTCCAGATCCTGCTCCCACCTCCCCAAAGCCTCGCCCACCGTCCTCTGCTGCTTCCTTGAGCACGTGGTGGGATTTCTCACTTCCCTGCCCTTCTCATGTGGTCACTTGACACAAAAGCCTGTCTACCCTCCTACTCCTTAGGGCCAGCTAAACCCTCCTCAAGCTTTTAGGCTCATCTCAGAAGTTTTGGCTGCCAGGAATCCTTCCTGAGCCACCCTTCTCCCCAGCCAGGGCTAGCCGCCCGTTTTCTTTGTTCCACATGTGTGTTTCTATCTCTGTGAACAACATACTGTTTTACAAACATCTGCTTCCATTTGCCTCTCCCACTAAACTCTGAGCGATTTGAAGCTAGGACCCATGCCTTCTTCATCTTTGTATCCCCAGAATTTAAGATGGACAATGGGGCATAAAAGAATTCAGTTTTTTTTAACTAGTTAATGAATGAATGAATGAATTGCTCTCACAAGGCTGAAAATGTAAGAGGTGGATCAGATGTAAGCACATTTGATTCTCAAGTCAGAGAATCTGAATGGACTGCAGATCTGGATAAAACTCCATTTGAAATAATAGGTTTGTTTCATGATCCATTTCTAAGGGAGAACTTCTCCGTTTACTCTCTAGCTATTTAATGTCACCTTATCAAAGAAGCCTTTCTCACCACCCCATATCAAAAGCTCCCTGCTCTGACACTTAGCTGCTTGTTTATTGTCTCCCCCACTCACACCCCATTAGAATGTAAGGCCCCCAGGGCAAGGACTTAGTCTGTTTCTTCACTTTGTTTCCCTAGACCCTAGAGCAGTGTTGGTCAGTAGCTGGCACACAGATCATTGTTGAATACAGGAGTGTAAGTTAGAAAACTGGTACACACCGTTTAACACACGTAAGCACTTTTTTCACAGATAAGGAGAAAGACTCAAGCAGTCCTGCTAACTGGCCAAGCTGAGACCTGACGCTGGGTCTCCAGCCACCTGCTCCCATGCTTCTCCATCCTCACCAGCCTGGATTTGGGGGATAAAAGTGGGCAATCTGTGCAGAGGAGAAAAAGGTAACAATCTGGTGTGTGTGGTTGTCTCACATCCTAGAAAGCACGTTGAACTAGTTTTCTGTGGGACTCGGGAGAGAGCTCCAGTCTTCATAAAGCAAGCATATGACCACTTCTGGAGCTTTCCACCCTCCGCAAGCCTAGAATTGGGGCCAGGCTCTGCAGGCTGACACTTCTTTTCACCCAGGTCTCTCCAGGGACAGGTCGAGTGATACAGAGAATGAAGAGAGCCTGGGGAGTTGGAGGGGGTTTCAGGCCAGGGCAGCAGCAGAGCAGGAAATTCCAGAGAGACAAGGCCTTCGTGGAGGCTGCATCCAATCCACACCAGCTCTGCCCTGCTCAGCTGCATTTCTAGATGATAACTGCGGCCCCAGTTAAGGGTTTTTCATTTAGGGTTGTGTGCTCTTCAAGGAAAGACTATACCTTTAGGTAAATAACCCAGTAAACTATACTTTAAAAATTTTGTCTTTTGAAAATTAATTGCTTTTGCCAAAATAATATATATTTATTGAGGAAAAAAATACAATAAAAACACAGAAAAGTCTAAAATGAATGCGTAAATCACCTGAAATCCCACCATCTAGAAATAATTGTACTAATATTTTGTTCAGCATTCCTCTGGATATTTTTAATGTGTCTATACACATATGGATATAACATACATATGATCATAATTTGAGCTTTACGATATTCTTCTCTACATGCTGTTTTGCAATTTGCTTTCCACATTGGCATTTGACATAGTGCTGTGGAAATTTTTCTATGTCAATAAATACGGCTCTACGTTCCAAAGTATATGGCTGCCAAGTGTTCTGTTGTATGTATGTACTATACTTTTCTTAATGACTCTCTTATTATTGTAAAATTAATTTGTTCCCAATTCCTTGTCATTATAAAAGTTCCTAAAATATTTTGTATTCTAATTAAATGCCTAAAGGTTGTATTGTTGGGACAAAGAAAGTGCATGTTCTATATTTGAATACAAATTAACAAACTACCTTCCATAACAAAGGAGCCAAACTGCTACTGCCATCCACAGAGGCATTGGTGTTCTAAATTTGACCACACACTCTAGTCTTCATGTTAGCTTCATAGGTCAGGAATCATGGCTAAAATGCATCCTGAGTATGAAGATTGTATATGGGGAATACAGAAGTGCAATAAAGCTGTGACAGACAATGTAGATTATGTAGCATTTTCCTATTTTTTTCCTTTTTGAAAGCTACGCAAAATAAATAGATTTGCAATTAGCATTTCTCCTGATATCAACCAACCATTTAGGATTCCCATCAATTTATACAAAAAAGATATCCTCTAGGCCCAGAATGCAGGAGAAAAACAACTTGGCTTCCAAAAGGATTAGGCATTTAAGGAAACTTGCCCAAAATGACAGCACCTTTGCCAAACTAAAGTCGACACTGTCATCCACGTTACTGAGGCAGTATCTTTAGTCTGCAGTGGATGGAGTTTTAGTTTCTTCTTTCTGAATGCCATATAAATCTGTGTTTGAAGACTCAGACTGAGTATCACCTCTTTCAGGAAGCTTTCCCTGGACCACCAAGAAGTTGGATGGGTGTCCTTGATCCCCCTCCACGGGATTTCCTCCACAATGTACCTGTCAAAGTTCATAGAATTTCCTGCACATACGTCTGTTTCTGCTCCTGAATCATGAGTTGCTTGAGAGTAGAGCCTGTGTCTTTCTTCTTTTTTTTAAGATTTTATTTTTTCCTTTTTCTCCCCAGAGCCCCCCGGTACATAGTTGTACATTCTTCCTTGTGGGTCCTTCTAGTTGTGGCATGTGGGACGCCACCTCAGCGTGGTTTGATGAGCAGTGCCATGTCCGCGCCCAGGATTCGAACCAATGAAACACTGGGCCGCCTGCAGCGGAGCGAGTGAACTTAACCACTCGGCCACGGGGCCAGCCCCGAGCCTGTGTCTTTCTAGACGGCACATAGCAGACATGCAACATGTTTGTTCACGAATGAAAGAACCTCTACATGAAACAGTTAGTATGTGTGAGTGTTAGGTCTCAGGGCCTGAGTATATCCAAGAGAGTGAAGATATCTCCGAGTCAGAAAAAAAGTCATCACCTCTGATGACCAGTGTCCACACGCAACCCTGAGGTCAGACTTCTTCAATGTTGACTACAAGCAGGATCGTATTTTTCTCTAAATTAACAGATGTACCAGACTGATGAGTTTGTCTCTTCTCTTTCATTATTTTCTTTCTAATTCTCATGAGTCGTCCATTTGTAATTTTCAAATCATTTGAGTAGATCCCTCCCCTGATCTGGTGGTGTAACCAAAGCTACCAGGCCCAATTCTCCAAAAACTCAAATTGCAGCATATTTAGATAGCTGAATATTCCTCACGTCCCCAAGGAAACTTTGTGGTTACAATAAGTAGAAAATAAAATGGTTAGAAGAATTGAAGATCATTTCTCTGTCTCACACCTAAATCTCTAAGAACCTCATTTTCTTGAGTAAGTATTACAACATTACAGTAATAAACACTTTGTCTTATTTTAAGTAGCCAGCACTCACCAATAAAGGTGATGTTCTGATTTATGTGCTGTTGGCTTCTGTGTTTTAAACTAAATTCACAGGCCCTCAGTAAATTCACAAAGCAACAACTTACAGTATAGTTAACCTCTCAGTCTTATTTCTTCTCAACTTCACTGGTAATTAGTCCCCAGCTCTTGAATAGAGTCCTGAAAATGACTCATAACCATCTCCTATTTCTCTAAACAACCCCCATCTCCTAATTAGGCATAACACTTTCAAGTTCTGTATGAATTGACAGAGCTCAACTAATCTTTCTTGGAATACTAAAAATGGACTTGTGTTATTATAGTCCAAGAGTATATTGTTTTTTCCTTCCTCAAGAAGAAAGTCACTGATATCTCCTGAGAAGAGGAGAGAATATAAGATGGTTTTGGTCTGCTGCACCACAGCAATTAGGAAACAAGGAGTACCTCATAGACCATTTTATGTTTCCTCGTTATGGAAACAAATCCCTCATGACATTGCTGGAATGGCATTGTCAGCAATGGGCAGAATGGTGGTGCCTCTCATAAACATCAAGGGAATACCTTCAAACCTGCCCATTCTTATATGTCCAGGAATATTATGAGCACCATGCCCATCCTAATCTCTGAAACTTTTCAGAAACTAACACTCTACTTTTTCTAGTAAGTCAGCGTTCGTGTGAGAACATCTTCTAGAAGACTAAAGGAAACATTCAATAAACTGTTTTAAAGTAAAAGTGGCCACAGCTTTATCTTCAAATGCTATTCCTCAAATCCTATACTTAACCACAAAATTCAGCAAATGATCACAGTTGGCCTTCAGATGTACTCCAGTGCTATGCACATAGTAGGTGCTTCATAAATAACTGAATAAAAAAATTAGGAAGGTTTTTTACTAAGAAACTGAAAACAAAAAAGAGTCAACTGGAGGAAGGATGTTAAGCACGCTTTGCTGCACAGTGACGGATGTAGCAGAGGTCATGGTATACGAGATTCTTGGCCAAGTCAAACCCAAAGAAGGGCCACAGAACTAAAAATGTCATCTCTAACCCAATGATCACTGCCAAAGAAATCCCTAAAGAGCCCAGAATTTTAAATGATTACTTTTTAACTCACAGTGTGTGGAGTATGTCAGATATAATCTAGAATTTGGATATGGTTCTGGCTCTTAAGAAGCTCTCAACAAAACTGAGAGACACCATAAATACAGATAGATATTGAGAGAACAATGAAAGGGGACAGGATAGTTTTAATAATGCCCTTTTAAAATTGAACTAAAGGACACCAGCTGCCTCATCTCTCTCAAATCCAGCAAACAATTTCTTGGCCTATGTCTGATTGTGATTTTCATGGTGGAGTTCCATTTGTTTTATTGCGCAAACTGTAAGGTTCAAATTTCTCCATATAATGCTAAACAGCTTGCTGGCATTCTTACATAAAGAGGGATGTTGCAAATTCAATGAATTTTGGAGTGGGAAAAAATTCATCAAATCTGTCCACTGTTTACTTGAATAAACTGAGCCCAGGGAGGTTGTGTTTAGCAGAGCAATGGAGAGCTCTGGAGTCACAGACTGTGGGTGAACCTGGACCTCCATACTGAGTGTGGAGCCAGGGGTAGATGTCTTAACCTCACAAAGTCTTGGTTTCTTCAACTATAAAATGGAGATAATAACACCAACGCTTTCAGGATTATTGAGGATTATATAAAATAAGATAATAACACCAACGCTTTCAGGATTATTGAGGATTATATAAAATAAGTATTTAGCAGGGTGCTTTATACATGATAAAAGTGGTCAATAATTAATAGTTATTATTACAACTATTTTATCACAGTACTTGGAATTAGTAAGCATTCACTAATTAATAGGAAAGTGGTTTTTATTAATTATAGTTTTTACCACCCAAGGGGTAGAGGTTATTTCTTCAGGTATTGGATCTAGAACCCACATGGCCTAAATCCCTTATATCTTTTTCTAAAGGACTTACATTTAAATCATCAGAAAAGGATTCCCTTCTGCAATCATAGGTTGAGTAGCAATAGTCAAGAATTTCACAGGAGAAAAGAGCCATCATTTCTGGTGAATGGTGGTCTGTTTGTATCATTGTTATGCATAAAACCAAGAAGTAAGCGTTTTTCTTAGAGTGGGGAACAAACTCATTGAAAGATTGCAGAGCACAAATGGGGAAATATTGCAGCTTCCTGGGTTAAACCAACATCTTTTTGATATAAATGTCAATCTTTTGTGGAGTAACACTTTAGCAACTAGATATAAGGAAGTAGTAAGCTGCTCCGGAAAATGTTGCAAAAGATTTTTATGTGTGTTCTTTTTTTGTTTTTGCTTTTCCTTTAGAGCAGCTCTTCCCAAACTGATATGCATAGGAATCACTGGGCATCACGTTACAATGCAGAGCCTGAGTCAGCAGGTCTGAGGCAGGCCTGATGCTCTGCATTTCTAACAAGAACCCACGTGATGCTCCCGCTGCTGGCCGGAGGACCTCGCTTTGAGTAGCAAGGTCATGTCTGGACTAACCAGGTTAAATTCATGAGTACCTATAACAAGGCAGGTGTTTGGGAGGCAGAGCCCACCGAGGAACAGGCAAGAAGACCTCTATGCCGAGGCTGAGCAGAAGTTTGATTTTATCTTAAGTGCAATACAAGCCTGGCCAGGGTGAATGTGCAGCTCAGGACCTGTACCTACCTCTCAAGCCACGTGCCATGATGGCTACATCTGACAAGCCTTCTTGCCTTTCCTAAGTAGCTGTGGTTTTAGTTCCTTGGCCTCTAACATCAAGAAACTGGCATCGCCGGCCTCCCCCTCATGGGCAGGAATTCTTTTGGAGCACCGGAGGCACCAAAAGATGATTAAGGAGAGTAATTTGCATTATATTTTTCACAATTTTAAGGGACTTAAATCTTTTGGAAACTCTTTGTACGATGTTTTGCAAATTTTTAGGCATCGGGAATTATTTCAAAATGAAAAGTTAAAAAAAATTTACATGCAAAAAACATTAAAATCCTGAGGTTTTCTACTTTTCCACATCTCCTGAAAATTTATGGATTTTATTTCTCTCCCATGACAATGTTTTCTTGACATCTGCGCTAAAAATTCACCGCTTTTCTTTCATTCCAGTAAATACTATTCAGACTGTGCCCTCTAAGTTTTTGAGACAGCACTGGAACCTGGTCAACCAGAAGGTCAAATCTACCTTCTTCTTTGAGAAACAAAATTTATCAGAAACATCCTTGCCTCTCTCCTCTGGACATCGTCTTTTTGCATCTGATATCCCAAAGCACTCACAGACAGTATCACATCACTTAACAACTATGCTGTCTTTCATTTTTAATCTCTTTTCAGGTAAGATTTTGCCTCTTAAAATAAATTACATTAATTTAAAAAACAGAACTTACATATTGCTCCTTCTGTATGCCTCACAGCACCCAATGCAAGGTTGGGCACAGAGGAGAAATTCAATCGGTATTTGTTACAAGAGAGACTGAGGGACAGATTTAGTGATCCAGTCAACTAGACCGTCTAGCCTTTCTTCAGAGTCACTATCTTTCTAACAATGAATAATTAATCCACAGATTCTTCTTTTGGAAAATAGGCCTAATCCACAGTATTCTCCCAGATAAACAAATCATCAGTCTAAGCAGAAAAATCCAGTCTAAATTTGTGTAAGTGTCTCAAAGCTACTAAGGTCCCTGTGAAACAGAACTCCAGCCAAAAGCGCTGGACTCACGTTCCTTTGGTTCTAATCAGGTCCCATGATTTACTAAGTTGGTCATGTTACCAAGCCTCAGAGTCCTCAACTGTTACATGGGGAGAGTAAGAGGGCCCCCTCCAAGACTTCCTTGTAGATTAAGTCGAGTGGTCCATGCTGAGCACCCAGCAAGGGCCCTGGAACACACTAAGGGATCCATAAAGGACAGAGGTTGTTATCCTTCCTCAGGTGAAGTGGGGAAAACCAGGTTTGATACCCAGAAAATCATCTAGGTTAAAAGACTGAGATCCCTAAAGCCACATATTCAGAACAGCAGGAACAGAGGAGATGAAAAGGCAAAAAATGAGCTGCCTTCATACTTGTTTCCCCGGGATTGAAGAAATTCACAAGATTTGCCCCAAATACTACCAAGTTGCTGCACACCGCATTTATCTTGCTCAAATAGTAAATATTTTTTAATTTCCATAAAGAAGAAAGAAAGAGAGAAAGAAGGGGGGAGGCAAGCAGGAGGGGGAAGAAGAAGGAGAGAGGAAGAAAGGTCACCCCAGCTCCTGGGATGTAACCATTCTCTCTGCTGTTTGGTGCAGAAATGGGAATTTCGAATGGGTAATTCGAATAGGAGAGTTGTTGTGGAAAACAGATCTGTTCACCAATAAACAAAATCCTGAGGTACGGCAGAACTTGAATTATCAGTAAGTCACCCGGTAGTACATTGAGGCTCTGTGGGCAAAGAGAGAAATGTCAGTGCCAATTATTTGTTTCCATAGCATTTGTTGCATTTGTTTGCCTTCTGCCTCACCTTCCGCTGGGGACCTGACCCACACACCGAATTTTACAATATTGCTTCAGCCTGTCCTTCAACCTTACTGAAAACTTTATTCTTCAAAGCTCTATGCTATTTACTTCTATTCTCTCATCTTTGTGAAATACTGAGGTGGGAGGGGTGCAAAAATCATTACTCACATTTTGGAGATGAAGAAAATAAAACATAGTCATGTTAAATAACTTGTTCTCAGTTACAAAGCCTATCTTTAGTAGAACCCAAGAGCACATCCACTTTCCAGACTCCAAATACAGTGCTGCTTCCAGTTCTGACCCTACTCGCCTTTGAACTCCATCGTAATCCGAGGCAGGCAACTGGCCCAAGTCCACGCTCTCAATCAATTCTCCAAGGTCACAGATGACCAGATGTGGAAGGATTACACCCTTTTACCCCCCTTCCCCAGGCCTTACTCTTGGACCTCCTGGCACCTCTACCAACTAGCACCCCGGTGTAAGGAGCGTGCAAGGCAAAGATGCCCCCTCTGTAACAAGACTCGGCTTCCCACATCCTCAGCAGTGGAACCCGGACGGAAGAGGCTTGCGTGGCTGCCTTCACTGTTTGTTTTTTCACTACTGACTTGGCAAGGATGGAAGTTGTTGATTTACAATTAAAAGCAGCGTGCTTCTTCAAATATTAATATTAATAACTACAATGCTGAACACATGAAAAGGTCTTTTCATCTTCAAAGCACTTTGCAGACATTCGCTCATTATCTCTCCCTTCCCTCCATTCAGGAACAACAGGTAAGTAAGAATCTTAGCAGCAGTAGTGGCCACCCAGGAACCCTCCATGCAGAGCCCATGCCTGCAGAGGCAAAAAGGGTTTTCTCTTTAGATAAAAATGAGGCGATGTCGTTCAGAACGATGGCTAACGAAAGCGTCGAAGTGTCAATCACTTTACAAATCAAATGAAGCTGCCAGGCTTATCATTTTAGAATGTGTATTTTCTGTTGTTTAACAAATATCTCTCTTTTCAGTTGCCCAGTAATGGTATGAAGAAGGAAGAAAAGTGGCCTTAAGTTGAAGAAGAAAAAAACACTTACCCAGAAGGTCACAATGAAAACCTACAGTCAAATGCCCTGCTCTCGGTACCCCAGCATCTTTTTGAACAGTTCGCCCACAGAAAATGCTACTTTAAAAGGAGGTGACAGAGACGTTTTAAGAGCAGATGCGAAGCCCCCAACAAAGTGGGGTTGCTGGATGAAACCACCGAATGGAGGGGGACTGGTCATCCACACCCCCGCTTTTCCATAGCACTGCCCCTGAAGCCCACTGGGCAGTGAAGGGAAGAAATGCCCCCGACCCCGAGACACCATCCCCCCACATCTCAACTGCCGTTGGAAGGACAGGTAGACTCTTGGAGAACTGTGGGTCACAAGACAGAGAAAGTTGCAAATCTGTAGCAGTGTCCTCTCTATAAAAGCAGTTCCTTAAGCTGCCAGAGAAAAAAAAGAAAAAAAAAAGATGTAAAACAATAGGCTTGCTGGGAGTGAAAGAGAAAAAAAGAAAGAAATGTCTATGTTTAACTGCAGCTTTATTTCTTTGGAACTGCTCCAATATGCAAAGAAAATTCAGAGTTTCTGACAATAATCCACGAGTATCTAAAACGTGCATGATTTTGCTTTTGTAAAGCCGGGGAAAGAGTGAAATACAGTCTTGATTTCAGACGATTCGAACCAGGTTAAGAAGCGTTTTTGAAAAATGTTATGAAACAATTGAGTGGAAAATATACAAAAATGTGAAAAGAGAAAGAGAACACCGCTTCAATCCTGAAGGTCCCCATCAATTTACCGACTAATTCCACAGAATGCAAAAAAACAAGGAAAAGGAAGATGGACTGCAAAGTTTTAGGCAGAAACTCACACCTCACTTACTACTTTGCCGGAGAGACTGGGTGAAGAACAGGTCCTGGGTGAGCTTCCCTCAAGGTCTGTGGTCTCTTTCCAACTACCTGCGGGAATCCTCTGCTCGGTGGCGAAAGAGGATGCAAAGACCATAATGTTTCTAATAGAGCTGCCTCCTTAAATTGGGGGGTGTGGTCAAGCCCGGGAAAGCTGGAAAAAAGGCCATGCCCTGCTGGCCCCTGACACCAGGGACGCAGCCACTAGAACAGGCTCTTCGGTCTAGATAGAAGAGCAAGTAATGTCACTGGCTGAGATAACACCAAATCTCACCTTAATTCCTATCATTCAAATTATCCTTCAGTTAAATAAAACTCAGCCCTGGAGAGAGTAAGAGGGAGGGAGATGAGCAAAAGAGAACCAGCTCTGGGAAAATAGGGAGTCTCATCCTTTGCTGATGTATTCGATTTACTCTTCTGAATATGTGAATATTCATGATTCGAATTTCTTGACTCTCTCAATGGAGCCTTGCTTAACCTGGGCAAGGGGTCCGGAGAGGGAGGAGACTGCCATAGAATCAGGCAGGGAAGGCCATCAGAAAGCAGGGGGTCCACCACCCAGCCACCTGCTCAGGCTTCTTGTTTCTCTCTATTAACCTGATGTGAAATGTGATATTTCCTAAGGAAAAGAATATAACTATATGGCAGGGAGCTGACCAAATAAGGAATTGGGATTTCTGAAAAATAAAGCTCAAATACCCCTTTCATATAAGTCTGATTTTAGGTGACTTCTAAAATAAGTTAGTTTTAGTGGCCCTGATTCATGGTCCATGGGACAGGAATAAAAGGCAGAAATATTCATATATTCCTCATTTAGAGAACATGCAAACGTAAAAATCTCGCATCTGTTCTAGGTGAAAACCTACAGCATCTTATATTCTCATATTCAGAACTGGGGTACTGAATGCTACAGTGTAAGATCATCTCTATGAATAGGGTTTTTTTTATTACAGAAGTTTTTTTTTTTTTAAGCCAATATTTGGCTTCTTAATTTAAGGCTTTTATCCTCAAAGATTCCATTTTCTTTGAGGAATAAACAGGAGTTAAAATTTGCCATGGTTGACTCCTTTCCCTTTCTAATGGAAACACAAATGCTCAACTTTGAAAGTCTATGAAAATCTAATAAACATCACTCAGAGCAACGTCATCATTGTCCTTCGTTGGATAAAGCTAGTAGTGAGGTTAAGATGGTGTTGTAATTAAAACAAGATTTTACTGTTCATCTTTTGCCTTGACACATTAACAAGGCTTAGAAGAAAAGAAGAGAGAGGACTGTTGGTTCAGCTTTGTTTAATAAATGTCTCTGCCAGGCCCTGTGCTAGGCACTAAGGAAAGAACAAGTTCACACTGTAGTGGGGAGACAGACACATAAGACAACCATCTCAATAAAGTGCAATTCTTGCTATGAGGGAAGTCTATGAAGAGAGCTACAGAAGCTTCAGCCTGGTCAGTTCCAGCATGAGGCCCCATTGAAAAAGCCCGTGGTCAACTAAACCAATCACAACTAATTATAATTGTATTCATTACGTTTGCAAGAGAGTTGGAAAAAACAGTGTAGAGAAGACTTGGATCCTTGCCCCACAGGAGAGTACAGTGTGATGGTTGAGGAGCTCTGGAGTCGGGAGTCACCCACAGAGAGCTCATGTAGAACAGCCCTTTAGGACCTTGGCTCCATCCTCTGCCACTGCCCAGCATGGTGTGGAAGAAAGGAAGCTAGACATCTGAAAAGTGCAAAATAAGCCTCCACTGCTGTAAATTGTCTAGAGAATGCCCCAGAAAGCTGTAAGCTGTATTGTAAACAGTATCTTCAAAACTATCACATGAGATGGGTATCTACATGCAAAGGAATGAATTTGGGCCCTTATCTCACACTGTATACAAAATTAGCTCAAAATGGATCAGGGCTGAAACATGTAAAATTCTTAAAAGAAAACAAAGGAGGAAACTTCATGACATTGGATTTGGCAATGATTTTTTTGGATATGACGCCAAAAGTACAGGCAACAAAAGAAAAAATGGAAAAATTGGACCTCATCAAAATTAAAAACTTTTGTACTTCAAAGGACACTATTAAGAAAGGGAAAAGGCAACCCAAAGAATGGGAAAAAATGTTTGCAAATCCCTGATAAGGGATTAATATTCAGAATGTATAAAGAACTCTTATGACTCAACAACAAAAAACCTAAATAACTCGATTAAAAATGTGCAAAGACACCATCCCAATCAGAATCCCAATGACATTCTTTACAGAATTAGAACAAAGAATCCTAAAATTCATATGGGACAATAAAAGACCCCGAATTGCTAAAGCAATCCTGAGAAAGAAGAACAAAGCTGCAGGCATCACAATCCCTGACTTCAAAACATACTACAAAGCTACAGTGATCAAAACAGCATGGTACTGGTACAAAAACAGGTGCACAGATCAATGGAACAGAATTGAAAGCCCAGAAATAAAACCACACATCTATGGACAGCTTATCTTCAACAAAGGAGCTGAGGGCATACAATGGAGAAAAGAAAGTCTTTTCAACAAATGGTGCTGGGAAAACTGGAAAGCCACATGTAAAAGAATGAAAATTGACCATTCTTTTTCACCATTCACCAAAATAAACTCAAAATGGATCAAAGACCTAAAGGTGAGACCTGAAACCATAAGGCTTCTGGAAGAAAACGTAGGCAGTACACTCTTTGACATCAGTATTAAAAGGATCTTTTCGGACACCATGTCTTCTCAGAGAAGGGAAACAATAGAAAGAACAAACAAATGGGACTTCATCAGACTAAAGAGTTTCTTCAAGGCAAATGAAAACAGGATTGAAACAAAAAGCAACCCACTAACTGGGAAAAAATATTTGCAAGTCATATATCTGACAAAGGCTTAATATCCATAATATATAAAGAACTCTCACAACTCAACAACAAAAAATCAAACAACCCAATTAAAAGATGGGGCGAAGACATGAACAGACATTTCTCCAAAGAAGATATACGGATGGCCAATAGGCACATGAAAAGTTGCTCATCATCGCTGATCATCAGGAAAATGCAAATCAAAACTACACTAAGATATCACCTTACACCCATTAGAATGACAAAAATATCTAAAACTAATAGTAACAAACGTTGGAGAGGTTGTGGAGAAAAAGGAACCCTCATACACTGCTGGTGGGAATGCAAACTGGTGCAGCCACTATGGAAAACAGTATGGAGATTCCTCAAAAAATTAAAAATAGAACTACCATACGATCCAGCCATCCCACTACTGGGTATTTATCCAAAGAGCTTGAAGTCAGCAATCCCAAAAGTCCTATGCACCCCAATGTTCATTGCAGCACTGTTTACAATAGCCAAGACGTGGAAGCAACCTAAGTGCCCATCAACAGACGAATGGATAAAGAAGATGTGGTACATATATACAATGGAATACTACTCAGCTGTAAAACAGAACAAAATCATTCCATTTGCAATAACATGGATGGACCTTGAGAGAATTATGTTAAGTGAAATAAGCTGGCTAGAGAAGGATAATCTGTGTGTGACTCCACTCATATGAGGAATTTAAAAATGTGGACTAAGAACAGTTTAGTGGCTACCAGGGGAAAGGTGGGGTGGGGGGTGGGCACAAAGGGTGAAGTGGTGCACCTACAACACGACTGACAAACATTAATGTACAACTGAAATTTCACAAGACTGTAACCTATCATTAACTCAATAAAATAAATAAATAAATAAAATTTTTAAAAATGTGCAAAGGACTTGAGTAGACATTTAAATGCATATATATATATATATATATATATATAAAGATACATAAATGGCCAATGAACACATGAAGAGATGGTCAACATCACTAATCATTAGGAAAATGCCAATCAAAACCACAATGAGATACCGTTTCACACCTCTTAGGATGGCTATTATCCAGACAAAACAACACAAAACAGAAAATAACAAGTGTTGGTGAAGACGTGGAGAATGGAGAAATTGGAATCCTTCCACATTGCTGGTGAGAATGTAAAATGATGCCATCACTATGGAAAAACAGTATGGTGGTTCCTCATAAAATTAAACATAGAATTACCACAGGGTCCAGAATTTCACTTCTAGGTATAGACCCAAAAGAATTGAAAGCAGAGACTCAAAGATGTCTTTGTACACCAACGTTCACAGCAGCATTATCCACAATAGCCAAAGTGTAGAAACAACCCAAATGTCCATCAACAGATGAATGGATAAACAAAATATGGTCTATACAAACAATGAAATATTATTCAGCCTTAAAAAGGAATTGAATCCTGATACATGCTACAACATGGATGAACCTTGAACATAGTATACTAAATGCAATAAGCCAGACACAAAAGGACACATATTGTATGATTCCACTTATATAAGCTGCCTAAAATAGTCAACTCCATAGAAAGAGAGCAGAATAGAGGTTATCAGGTCTAGGTGGAACAGGGAATGGGGAGTCAGTGTTCAGGGGAACAGAGGTTCAGTTCTGGAGATGGATGTCGTGATAGCTACTTAATGCCACTGAACTGTGCACTTAAAATGGTTAAAATGAGGCTGGCCTGGTGGTGTAGTGGTTAAGTTCACCCATGCCCCTTTGGCAGCCTAGGGTTCATGGGTTCAGACCCTGAGCACAGACCTATGCACTGCTCATCAGGCCATGATGTGGCGGCATCCCGTGTACAAAATAGAGGAAGATTGGCACAGATGTTAGCTTAGGGCCAATCTTCCTCACCAAAAAAAAAAGGTTAAAATGGTAAATTTTATGTTATGTATATTTTACAAAGATAAAAAAATACATTGTCCTGAAGAAAAAAATAACTACCATTAGGGTTAAGTAGGCCATCCACGGAAAGAATGCTTTCTGATCCACGTGGATGGTGCGGGGCAAAGGAAAATGACCCCCCAGAAGAAGAGGTTGCGATTTCCTAGGAGGGGCACCGGACCTCCCCCCACTACGCAGAGCCCTCTGTTGTGCCCTCTGTCCCAGAGGGGTGATGATACAGCCAACTTCACGAGGTGGTTGCGATGATTGTGTAATTGGACGATTGTGTAAACAGCAAACTGCAAAGGCAATGCTGAATCCCAATATTGAATTCTATAGACAAGGACCTCAGCAGAGATGACTACATATTTTAAGAGCCTCAAGAAAACAATTAAAACCCAGTGACCTAGGAGACACGCACACCTTTTGGCTGCCGTGTGTAAGAGTTGTGTTCAAAGAGTTGGCTGCTTCTCTGACGAGCGTCTCGGTAGACCAGCCTAGAGGGTGACAGTGTCAAGATCGCTCAGACACAGCTGGAATTGGGCCCAAGTGAAGCTCTAGAATAATTACCACCAAGCTATTTGCTGTTCTTATTGTGAAGTCTTTTTCCCTGTCTTAGCATAACAAGCTACATGGCAAGTTTCTCTCCTAAGAGGAAAAGCCGAGAAGGTGAATTCCCAGAATCTTAGCCTCACAGGGGTTCTGAACCCAACCACCAGTGACCTTCCCTCTCTCCCACCTCAAGCCCCCAAAATGCAGGAATCCCCTTCACAGCAACCTATAACAATTCTTTAAACCACCCTCAGCACAAAAAAGAGTTAAGTTTGAACTGAACAATGGCATTAAATTTAATGAGAAACAATGCAGAATAGCCATCTACTGCATTTCACAGATTCTCTCTTCTTTCCTTCCATCTCCCTTAGAAAACACTTCTGATGCTTCAGAAGACTCCGTATATGCAGGGAAGCAGTTTCTAAACAAATTATCAGAAGTGAGTGGGAGTAAAATCCAGAAACAGTTACCAGTGCAGCCGTCACCAAATATCGAAGTGGCCCCAGGAGATAAGATGAAAGGAAGGCAAGGAGCAGAGGACCTTTGTCTATTCACGCTCCAGCTCTGGAACTTCTTATCCTGCACTTTGTAAAGAATCTATCTTCTTTCCATGATCAAAAGGCAAGCCTTTGTCTTGAGCCACAGACGGATCAGCAGTGGCACACGTACGTGTGCGTGTACATCTGGCACCCAGGTGCTGCTCCTTCCGTGTGCCAGAGAGCCTAGGGAGAAGCTGGAGTTCTTGGCACAGTCATCCTGGACCCCATGGGGTGTGGCTCCAATGTGGCCTGCACCCACTTTTTGTTGTTTTCTCCCTCTCTACAATGTAAAATGGGTGGGGGATAGAGCCCCAGATGGACCCCCTGCAAAGTAGCTGAGATAAGGCTTGTGAAGGACGTTTCCCCATCCTGGTTCTCTTGGGCTGCTGAACATCCTTTAGACTGTATAAATTCAAAAAGTTCCAACAGAACCAGAGTGGATGATTGTGGGTGTATCATGGCCCACTGAAAACTCATCTCTAACCACATCCTTCTTTGATTCTATTGCTTTCTCTGTATTTTTGTCACTCTGCCCCCTGTCTCCTCTTCCCTCAAAATACCTTTACTTTTTCTCTCTGTCAATCTAACTCCTACAAAGCTATTTTTAAATCTCAATGTTTAATTACAAAATTAATATGTGGTTGTAGTATATTCAAACAATATGGAAGAGTATGAATTAAAAACCGAAAATCACCACCCAGCCACCTTTCACAAAATCTCACACCAAAAAGTTAACTACTCCTTATAGTTTGATACGCAGCCCTCCAGATTTTTTCTTATACCTTTTCGTGAAATTGTGTTATATGTATTGCTCTGTCACCTGCTATCAAGCACTGAGCAGTCCGTTTGCTGGTGTCGTCTTCCCATGTCAGCCCCGGCAGAGCTACCCCATTCATTTCGGCAACCAAGCCATGATTCTCCATCATAGCTCATCAGTTCCCGCTCAGGTCCTTTTCCTCTGTGTCTCCCCAAACACCGCAGTCTCCTCTTCCTGCACTTTTTCATGTAGCCATCTCTGGCTCATATGTCGTTACAATGTGTTATTGAAGTTTTCATCTCTCCTTCCACGTCTTTCCTCCTTATCTCCCCAACTCGAATGTGATTCTGGGAGAGCAGGGTCTGTGCTTTTGACATTTCACATCATATAAAGGACCTTCCCAGCATATGCCCTTGAACCTAATGCACGGTAACATGGCCTGGCTGAGTATAGAAAGTTATGGTTTGACAGTTCAAAATATAGCACGTACAGTACGACACCATTTTTTTGAAATCTAAAAGCACAAATCACCTAAATATTAAAGTAGTCATTTCTGATGGTATAGGAGATTTTTTGTTGTGTTATTCTGGTTATATGTTTGTGTTTTCCGATTTTCATATGATAACATGCTCCATTTGTATTAAGAAAAAAGGCAAAATTTTATTTTGTGTGTGTGGCTTTATTGGGCTGACTAAGTCCAGTGTCACCACACAGACTCTGAGGTGAAACTGCCCCATTCGAATCCCGGCCCTACTTCTTTCTAGGTCCCCAGGGGTATTTTATTTAAGGTTTCTGATCTTCAGTTTCCTCATGTGTAAAATGAGGAACGTGATACATACACCTCGGGGATTATTGTGAAGATTAAAGTGGGAGTGAGTGCTAAGTATTAGCTCACTGAGTTTGCACTCAATGAATATCAACAATTGTTATCAGTGGCAGGGCCAGGACTGGACCCAAAGCTTCTGTTTCCCACCCAGGGTCACCCCACCATGCTCCAGGAATCTTCAGAGGAGACCCCAGGCGCTGATCCTCCCTCCTGGCTGGAGTGCTGGTTTGCTGATCAGGAGAAGAGGCTGATGCAGCGCCAATAATGTAATTAGGACATGCTTGCTGACAGGAGGTGTCCTGCTGAGTTTATAGAAGGACAGCTGCAGCTGTGTCTTGGTGGCTCGTGACAAGGAATGTCGACTGCATTAATTTTTCCTTTTGAAACAGTCCACTGATTACAGACTGAGCCTAGTCCTGGAGTCAGGCCCTCTCCCCCTAGACTACAACAGGGCCACCCTTTGAATTCCCTCAAGCAGGTTTTCTAGTCCTGATTTAGCAGGCAGACTACTTTCATTGGAGGGACACTGAGACTATTAATCTATATCCTGATCTATGCTGGACAAGTGATCCTCAACTCCCCCTCCTCCAGGGCAGGCTGTAAGGGCTTCTGGGAGGCAGGCTGAGCTCTGCTTTCTCCAAGGTGCTCAGGAAGTCGCCACCTCAGTTCTAAGTGCACACTCTCTCTGGCCTTACCCATTTTCCCTACAGTGCCCTAAGCCTGGACTAACTCAGGTGCATCTGCTCAGACAAGATGTGCTCCCCAGAACAGGACCATCATGACCAACAATTCTGGAAGCCATGAGTTTGTGAGCTGGGAAAAACCTTTAGGGATTCTGCAATCTCATCACCTTTCAGATAAGAAAACAGAATCAGAGAGATTAATCTCTTGGTTAAGAGAAAGCTAATAAATAACCTGACCATACCTCTTCAAAGTTAGGTGGTTAGCCTGTTTGTAGGAGCCATTGTTGCTGCATATTGAGCACCTTGAGTAAGCCTATGGGTCAGTGTTTGGGGCTAAGGTAATCAGTACTAAAGCAGCAAAATTCAGATTAATTAAACTGTTGATGGAGTAATTCTCCCACTTTTACCCAAAAAGCCTGGGGATTCAGTGGATAGCTCAGCCCCCAGTAGACCAGGGAGAGGAAAGAGCAATCCACTGCACCACAAAAGATCATCATGGGTTTTGCTGTTTCAAAGTGTGCTTAGGACCAGAAGTCCAGTAACCACAGTCAGCTACAGCCATAAATGTGTTGAGAGATTTATAGAGAGCCATGTTCATCAGTTGTTAATGTACTCGTTATTTTGGCCTGGTGCTGATGAATGATTAGAAGTAAATTGGTTTGTTTTTGAGCTTTTTTGCAACACCATTTCAACCAAATGCCTGGTTTGCTGATGACATCTTTATCCTGGATACTTCCCTTTCTTTCTCAAGATAGCCAAGAAGATTCCTGAACTCAGGGACTAGGGAGACAAACTAAGAAGATCCAGATGTCTCAGACATTTATATACATCTGGTTTTGACCTGAATTCTACCATTGCAAGGAGATTTTCTCTGACCACCCCCATCCCCTTCTCTCACTAGATTGTCTTCTCGTTATGTGTTTCAATAGTGTACTATTCTCTTTTTTGTAGCAAAAATCATATTTTAATTATTTCTATAGAGTCCATCTTTGTTTACCGTAAAATCACAGGGGCAAAAAATGGATCAACCTTGTTTACCAGTGTTCCTGTCACTCTTCTCATTGTCCCTGAAACCTAAAGTAAAGGCTATATAAATACTTGATAGGTGGATGGAGTGGATGGCGGGATGGATGGATGATGGACGGATGGATGGTTGGATGGATGGACAGATGGATAAATGGATATTTGAATATTGGCTATATACTATCTAATTTACTTATAATTTCTTAACTTTGGTTCTTTGATCTTTGATCCTTCTCCCATTATTCCTGCTGTTGTCAGAAAACATGATACCAAATTCTGGCACCCAACTCTGTCCCTGGAATGCACATCACACAGCTGTTTCAGAATAAACTTTTTCCAGTCAACACAAAAATAAACCTGTCAGGAGAATAATTTATCTTTTACATAGCACGAAGTGAAGAATTGACAATTAACCAGAAAATTCAGGCTGTGTAAACAGACAGAATGAGTCACCACTTCACACCAGATTTGTCTGTTATCTGGGTAATTCAGTCTACCTCTGGGGTGTTTTTCTTTTTCCATCTGAGTAGTTGCCTGAATACACCCCTCATCTTATTTTTCCTTAAGGATAAGTAAAATAGAAGCAATTGACTTGTGATTGCTGGGCCAAATCTAGACTTCTGGAGTTTATTTCTCTCCTAGTCTGTTTTCAAAGTGTTTCAGGTCCGAAAAAACCCTGAAATATGTCACTCATTTTTAACAATGGCTATTGGCCACAGAAAACTTTTCACAGTGTACATGTGTGCGGAAGTGGGATCTCAGGACTGATTTGGGATGGGACAAGCATAGAGTATGGAAAGAAACACTTTGGTTGTACAATCCAGTATTTTAACTCCCAAATAAGCATAAAAGCCAGTTACTTACAGCACTATTTTTTTTTAAAGAGCCAGCTAAGTAAGTTGCATAGGCTTGAACTCAACCTTTGCGCAACCAGAAAGCATCTGGAATAGCCAAAGATGCTGACCTTGCTCCCAGGGAGAGGCTTGCAACCAGAGAGAATCTGGCTCATTATTTAAGGAAATTGAACTCCTAGTTAGGACTGTCTCTTGCAACTTGCGTCACAGCCCATCCCTGGCCAAAGCACAACATGATACAGTCCAGCACTTTTTACCTTATTTTGGTGGCATTTTGAAAATGAGTTTTTAGAAATTCTGGGATTTTGGATAATAGATACTTCTAAAAAGGGCCAAAAGAAACTAAAAGAGAAAAGTAAAGAAAGCACTGTCGCTCCTTGCTTAGACTAGGGCAAAATCCTCTTATGGGTCAGAGGTACAGAAGGGCTGGTACTTGTCCAGATTGTAGAGATCAGTGTTAAAGGTGATGGAAGCTGAGAGTGAAGAATTTATATTGAAATTATGCTCTTCCTCTTAAATCATTTTCCAAGATTGAAATTCAAGGACTTTAACCTTAAGTCCAAGAACAATTCTGTCTTTTATATCTTTTTCCAAATAATTATTATCCTTTTTTAATCCAAAAGTAATACATGTTTATTGTTTAAAATTTGGGAAATATGGAAAAAAATAACAACAGAAGATTATATTAATCTATAATCCCCCATCCAGAGATAGTCAGTGACAACATTTCAGTGGATAATTTCTTTCCACTCTTTCCTTGTAGATAGGTATTTTCTATTTTATATAAAATAAAATAGATCATATTACACATAGTATTTCAACCTATGTTTGCTTAGTTATAAATCTTAACCTACTTTTAATGCCATTAAATGGTTGTCTTCCACAGAATTTTTTATAATGCTGCCTGGTCTACTCACGGGTAGTCCTAAAAAGTCTAGAAATTTAGCATAGAACCAAGCCCTCATTTCATACTGACCTTTCTAGTACTGAAAAGAATCATGAGACCTGACTCAGTTCCTAGTTCTACTAACTAGTTGTATGTTTTGGGGCAAGGTCTCTGGGAATTGGTTTTCTCATCTGTGAAGTAAAGGATTATGTAGTTTATTTCTAGAAAGTCCAAGAGGAGGACTTCTGATCCATAAATCATAGAATGCACAGTTTCTAACTGCTCCACTTTGCTTACCATGTCCACTCCGTATGAGAGGGATTTCCCCTTTCTCTTCATCTTTTGATTTGTTTTCCTTTTATTTTTCCATTTCCTTTCCCTTGAAACAATGAAACTTGATGCCTTTGATCTGCTCATCAGAAGATGAGTGGTTGGCTTCTTCCATGCTTCTGCAAACTCGGCACCACTCTCCTGCTGTGAAATGCAAGGTCTGTTTCCAGCCCCAGACACAAGGCAGGTACTTCTACGTGTGTTCCTACCACCAGGCTCATCCAAGCTCCATTCCCCTCGTGTTGAAAATTGACTCCTGGAGCTTCAAGTAAGTCTATGTCTTCAAGAAGTCTCCAGCCAGAGAGAGACTATGAGAAAATGTAAAAGGCACATTCATTTTCTTTGGACCAGAAACAGAAACGTTAATCTCTTCCTCTTTTAAAGGGGCTAGTAAGGGTTTTGTATTCCACATCAAAGAGAAGCTAGGAGGAGACAATGTTTTTCCACTGTAGCCTATGAAAATGAATGGAGGACTCAATTTGCCCATGATTTGGAGTTTAAAGGAATTCCTGAGGTCTGATACCATAGTTCATAGAGAAATTTGCCAAGTTTCCTGAAATTTCCACATACGATCTTGGACAACTGAGTTCTTAAGGTGTTTTTCATGCCCATTGCCTGAAAGGAAGGCCGTCTTCCTCGCCTCTCCTTGCCCCCTCAGGTCTAATGAAGCTACTCATGTAACTGGCCCAAGACTAACAAAAGTCAAGAGATTAAGTACAGATTTGAATTTTATCTCTGCATATCTCTGGAGTCTGTCAATTTGCATATGTCAAGAAGAGCCAACATCTCACCAGAGTCTTCTGTGGCATATCCACAGAGAAGATACGAAGAAGCTTCTGATGTTTTGCTTTTATCATGAATTCCATTGACCCCAGAGACTTGTGATTCTGGTGTGAAATAGAAGGGGAGTGAGGAATAGCCCTGGCACATTTCATTATCTCAGGAGGTGCTGATATCCCCACATATCAGCAAGCAGGATTCTAAAGAATGATGGCATCACATCTCTGAGCATCTTCTGAGACATTGCCTTCTTGATTATTTCTCTCCACCCTTGTCAGTGTTACTAAACACAACAATAATATTCATTGAACTAGGCGCTACTCCCTACTGTTGCCTATGCTCTTAGCAGGTCTTTTCTCACTGAGATGCTGAAAAAAATGAAATAATAGAGAGAGAAAATGCTTTGAAAGTAAAATGCTTTGCATGTGAACGGGATTGGAGATTTTGTTTATCATAGCTCAGATGAATCCTGCCTTGTCTCATTGCAGCAGTCTATTATAATATTTCACTGTTGGACTGAAATTGCCTCATAATAGACAAGTGTCACAGAACTTGGATCAGTAGATAAACATTACAGGGAAGCAAATTTCAGATCAAAATGATGAAGTGCTTTTGAACATTTAGAGAGCTTTTGAACATTTGGAGCCATTCAAAAAAGAAATGAGTGGCTGGAAAAGCACTGGATACGCTGAAACAGAGCTATAGGACCAACCAGCAGGGATGCTGTAGAGAAGTTTCTTGCATTGGACCAGATGACAGCTGAGGTTCCATCCAGCTCTAAGAATCTGTGAATCCACTATTATGATGATCTTTACTCCTATTTTTAAATACGTAAAAGGCTATAATGTAGAAGAGGAAGTGCTTTATTTCAAAAGCATCAAACTAGACCTAGGTGATAGAAGTTATAGGAAGGTGAGCTTTGCTACAACAGAGGAACAATATTCCAACACTTGAAATGTTATGTAATTAATCATTTCAAGCTCGTGTAGGCATAACTCTAGAAGAGTAATCTGACCCAAGCTAACCCCCCAGTGTTAGACACAAACTCCTGACGTTTAATCCAGTTTTGGCTTCGCTGTCCCATATGCCTCCTCAGATCCAAGGCCACACAAACTTGGCAATCCATATTTTAAAAATCAGAGGAAAGCCATGTGGTAATGACCATTTGCAGAGAGTCTTCTTCTGGCTCTGCTGCCTTATAACTCCTTCCTTTCTTAGACTCTTTCTTAAGGGGAAATATTAAGTTAATGTGCTACTCTCAGACCTCCAGGAACTAGCTTGAGTTGAATAAAAATTCTTGATGGGAAGTTTGTTTGCGGTTGGGTGTTGTGTGTGGTTAGTACTGTTTGGAATGCCCTCCCTCACCCTGCCCACATAGCAAAATATTATTCAGTCTTCACCTCGTCTCCTCTCTGAATCTTCCCCGTCTGACTTTACCCTCTCATCATCAGCATCACTTTGATCAGGTAATCACATCCCCAATCACCTTATACATAAACCCAGTAAGTATTTGCTGCCTTATGCCTTAGTTATTTGTTTACAATCAGGGTAAGGACGATGACGTATTTATCTTTGTATCTCCAGCATCTCACTTGGTGCCTGGCCTTTAGGACCTGCTCAGTATAGTTTTATTTGGTTGAAATATGCCTAGGTTTTAATTTATTTTAGAGCCTAGAAGGTTAGTTGCAAATGGATCCTGTGACAGCCTCTAATGCAACAAAACATGAGTACCTTAAAATCTTAGATATAGTTAAGAATCTCCCCAAATGACTTTTTGGGCTACTGAGGAAAAGGATCAGGGAGCAAGGAAGCTCCTACCTCAGGGCCTGTGCACTTGCTCTTCCTGCTACATTGCTACATAGTTCCTTCTCTCACTTCATACATGTCACATGAAGATGTTAACTGATAGTGCAGTCCTGCCTGACTATCCTATATAAAATAAAATCAACCATTCCCACCTTCAGGTCTCCCTAGCCACCTTCCTCTGCTTTATTTCCTCCAGAGTGCTCACCATCTCACATACTACGTATCTACTCGTTCATTTGTTTATCATTGGCCTCCTCTCTCATCAAAGGGAAAGACGTTCTGTAGCTTTTGTTCAATGCCGTATCCCATAGAAGAATGCTGGGCATGTAACAAGAACTCAAAAAGCATTTACTAAACAAGTGAACGAAGAATGAATGAACGAACTGTTGAAAATTTTAAACAAATAGGATTGCCTGATAAAAATGCAATAACATGCCTGACAAAAGTCAGAGAAGTCTCTTGGAACAAAGGGCAAAATTGTAAAGAGATAAAAATATCAAATAAGGTAAGTTAAGACACACAGACGATCAATCCAGGATGTCCAACATTCACCTCATGAGGTTTCCCCAAAGACATGACAGATTATAAATAAAGGGGAGAAAATATCAGGAGAAAATTTTGAGAGCTAAAGAAAGTCACCAGTCGTAAAGGTGAAGTTCCACCCAAGGATAAGAGAAGACAAAGCAGCTTTTAGAAAGAAGGTGGCAAGTTATCTTAAAAAGAATGAGGATAAGATTGGCGTCAGGCTTCAAATTAGCAGCCCTGGATGCTAACGGATAATTGTCACGCCTAAAAGATGTTGAAGAAAAAGGTATTGTGAACCTAAATTTCTATACCTAAACTATCAATCAAGTACAATAACAAAATAAAAACAGTTTCAGGCATACAAAGAATGTGAAAGATTACATTCCATGAAGTCTTTCTGAAGAAATAAGATGTACTTTAGCAATAGAAACAAAGAAAGAGGAGAAAATAAGATCCAAGAAATAGCGGTCCTTATCTAGGAGCCAGATGTGCAGGAGGTATAAACAGTAACACAGGACAGGAGAAAGTCTTTAAAAGAAGGCAGCGTCCCTTGTAATGTATAATTATTAAAAAGTTAGATGAAAGGTGAAAACATAAACTGCTTTCATTAACAGAAAAAAGGAAAGCAATCAGAAACATCAGGAAAGACAAAAAGCTCTGTGAGAAAGTTACATGATAAAAAGAGAATATGATTTGATTTTAACCAACTCATGGAATGTAAGAAAGAGAATTCATTTGATCTTAAAACAGAATATTTTCCATTGGCACACAGATTTAGTGACATAGAATTATACCTCGTTGTATAAAGTCTAATTGCACAACTTGATTCTGTGCTGAACCCTCCCAATATGAACACATAATCATCTCAATACAAACGAGCTTTCAATTTTTTAAAATCAATCTATAGACAAAGCATGAACGACTTAACTATGGTTACAAAATTGAATCCAAACACTGTAGTGTGATGACATTAGGAGGTGGAGAGTACCTAAAAAGGTGGAGAGAAATGTGGGAGGGCTCATTTCCTCATTTCACATGGCACGAGATCAGAGATGTTGTCTAAAGACGATGAATCAAGAAATAAAAATTGAGCTGTATTATTCAAAATTATAATGATAGCCAAAATCATTTAAAGATTGGGAAACTGATGGGGTTGGGTGTAGTGTAAGTGAGCTACATATTTTATGCTTCATATTGATGGTCAATTTGTATGGTTTAAAGAAATAGCAGTAGAAGGGCATCATATATAATACTGAATTAACTACCAAAAACTAAAACTAAAAATAATTTAAGTCGTTACCTCTTAGGAGTGTTACTGGCTGTGGGATGGGAATGTCGACTTTCACATTTCATTTCATAATATTCTGTTCTGTTTGACTTTTCATTATCACGAGTATATAATTTTTATACTTAAAGAAAATCTCTGCTTTTTAGAAGAGAAGACCATTTGTGTTGGAAAGTGCTGGCCTGTAACCCGTTCTCTCATGACATTTGGTATATCAGGATGAGATAAACCTGACCAAGAAAATTCTAAAAATGAAAATTGGGCTGGGCCGGCCTGGTGGCGCAGAGGTTAAGTTCGCATGTTCCACTTCTCGGCGGTCCAGGGTTCACCGGTTCGGATCCCGGGTGCGGACATGGCACCGCTTGGCACGCCATGCTGTGGCAGGCATCCCACATAGAAAGTAGAGGAAGATGGGCACGGATGTGAGCTCAGGGCCAGGCTTCCTCAGCAAAAAGAGGAGGACTGGCAGTAGTTAGCTCAGGGCTAATCTTCCTCAAAACAAAAAAATTGGGCTTTATTTTTCTGATTTGGTTTACAAGGAGGCTACGAAGACCTTTGGTAAGACTACAGAATTTGGAATCAAAAGAAATAGTAATCGTAAACAAATCTTTCAGCAAATTTCTGTGCTTCCATCTTCCCATCATTCAATGGGTTTTTGTCCGTAATATTTTAGTCCTTTATTCAGTGTCTCAAGGAGATGAGAAGTTCAAATCCTAAGCTATTGGAAGCTCTGCCAGGAGTTGTTTTCAGACTATATGAACCAGGAATTGTGGAAAAGAGCAGGGCAGTTCTTATGAATTTTCAGCATGCAAATGAATGTGCCAAATGTTGTTTAAATTACTCAGTATGGTTTCTAAGACAACAGCTCCAATGTTCCCTGCGGCAGAATCAAATTTCTGCATGAAGATCTTCTGAGGAAGCTACTGACTTACTGAGCACTCTGCAGCCAGCCACCCACACAGCTCACAGCACACCTCGAAAACACGCAGGTGGGGCCGGGTGGTGAATGGGAAGCTCTCTTCACAGAGACCTGCAGCCAGCGTCATCCTCCTATCTCAAAGACCTGGATTTTAGGCATTTGTCAACAGACTCTGGGTATCCATCCGTTTTATTGCATTGGGTTCTTAGAGGACAGTGGAAGGTACCTTGAAAACTCCTCTCTCTCCCCCCATGCATGGCTCTCCTATCTTCTAAACAAAGGGCCCTCCAGTTCCTCTCCCAAGAGCGATGGGGTTTCCATGGGTGCATTGGGTTGGAGATGGGGGTGGACAGGAAATATACAGAAAATGGAAAACAAAAATGATTTGTGTGACTCCTCATTGGGGAAGTCTGCATTCCTGGTTGCCTGCATTTATAATATTAAGGGGGAAATTACAAATAAGGCGGTCAATGAGTTAGTATGAATTAGATCTTTGTTCTGTGGCAAACCCTGCCTGGAAAGCTGAGTTCAGGCTTCTCATTGACTTGCAGCATCAATTTTATAGAAATGGCTTTAAAATGTGCCCAACGCCCATTCTCCTCCCACCGGGCCAGAAAGAGTAAGAAAGGGTGACCACACAGCTGGATCTCCTGTGGTCAAGCTTATGAAAGGAGAAAACTTTATGCATTGCCTACGCACCCCTCAAAAAACTGGAGAGGAGGTGAGAAAATGCTCCCATGAAGGGACCAGGGAACAGAGGAAGGGAGCCAACAAGAGTAATCAGTCTCCTGGCTCTGTTATATGCCACCCACATCCACAGGCTAGATACTCTCTCTGAACGCCAAACCTGCCTTCCAGTCACCCTGCAGCCAAAATGTAGCTTGAGAAAGCAGCCAGAAAATTCTACAGTCCAAGCAAGTAAAAAATTTGAGTGGAGACAAGACCGTGGGATTGAAAGACAGGAAGGCAAATCATTTTGTATGTATCACATGATACATGTGTAGATACCTATCTAAGTTCAAAATGCTTGCACGTTTAACTCATTTGTCCTCCAGATAAATCTGTGGGGCAAGTTGTATTTTCTGCATTTAATAAATAATGGAATCGAAGCTCAGATTTGATTGGGATCCTAGCCAATTTGCACAGATAAGACTACATTCTATTCCTTGGCCTTCTTTTCTGTTCTTTTCCCCAAACCACATTACCAGTAGATGTCATTATCTGACCAGCAGACAAATGCTTGACAGCAGAAATGCTAGCCACTTGGCTGGAAGTTAAGGCTCAGGGGAACTTTGCTAGAGTGGGAGAGATTTGAGGCCTGTCTTCCCTACGCAGAGCTAGAGGAGGAGATCTCACGTGTCCTCCCCAGGCTATGACTCTCTCCTTTTGACAGAAGCTCAATGACGCCTCACTGCCATTCAGATCTTCTAGCTCATTGAAGCCCCGCCACAAACACAGTGGAGGGGTCCAACTGCACATTTTCCCTCCAGATCTAAAACATAATTCCAAATGGGTTTATTTTTATATTATCATTATGTTCTGTTTTGGGTTTTGTTACTTATTTCCTCTGGTCACGTGTCTGCTACACATCCTAAAACAGGTGAGTTCAAATATCTCCTGTTCTAATTTTAATTCCTACATGAACAAAATCAACATGGCTGCCTTGATAGCTCATTTTCCTGTGCTGATGGAAACTAAAATTCACGCCTTCTCTCCCTTGACAGCTTGCCGTTTTGATGCTCCTGCCATTATTAACATGGTAGCTGTCATAGCAGTTAGCCATGGAAAGACCCATTAGCTCATCTGATCCAATCTCCGTGGCCAGGACAGGATATAGGCCCTAAAAAGGCTTCCTGGTCTAACGACTGCTTCAGGGTTTATTTATCCTAGGTTACAGCAAACATGGCTTCAAAAAACAGGAAATAAAGTCTCATCTTGGTTAATTATGATACCAGTTCGAACAATGCAGTGGAGGATTTCTGGAAGCAAAGCTTGCACTTCCATACAAGGCTGTGTTGAAACCTCATCTACCATCAGGGAGCTGAAGTGTGCAGCATTGACAACCCTAATAGGACCTTGAGAATACTGCAGATTCCTGCTTTCATATTCCATAGGACCACCAGAAAGAAAGAAAATTATATCACCCTATGAAATTCTTAAATTGGAGCTAATTCACTGAGCTCTTTATGGGTAAATTAATTGTCTCATGCCTTCGATTGTGGCCAACACTTAAGAAACGTTCAATAAAATTTTAATTAATTAAGTAAGACTGATTGAAAAGGAGTCTAACTTTATAAGGGAGGAGCGGAAGGAGAAAGTATAAACACTTACTGCATATTTTCTACTCCTCCGGCACTGAGCTGATTTGACAGGCATTATCCCATTTAACAATTCTTAAGGGAGGTGGTATTATTATTACTCCCATTTTGCTGAAAGAAAAAATGAAGCTAAATAATTTGCCGAAGATCACATACAAGTAAATCTGAATTCAAATTCAGATTAGTCTGATTCCTAAGCCCATATTCTTGATCACAATGTTATACTGTCTTTCTGCCCTTGGTTTATTTTTGGAGAGCCAGTGCGTTCAGAGAAGAGAAGTGAGAGACGGTATCATTGCTGTTATTCATCAGATAATTTTACCTCTACCCCCACATCTGAGAGGTTGTTGTTTTCCTTTCCCACCCTCTTTCGTCCTTAACTGACCCTTACGGTGTCTTCCATTATTCCTCTGCCACTTTCTCTTTTTAGCCTCTTTCATATTAAAACTCTCAATGATGGATGTACTAGGAAGCTTGGTCACGGTCAATGACCTGGGATAACTCCACTTTCTTTCCACCCCTGCCTTCAGCTCAAGAGAGGAAATAATCTGAGTGCCACCTCCCAGGAATCGGGGTCTGGGAACAACTAATATTTGTGTGCAGCTCATCCAACACCTTCACTCTCATTGTCTTATTTGATGTGTGGGACATCCGTATAAATTAGGCAGGCAAGATTATTAACCTATTTTACAGATAACAAAACTGAAGCTCAGAAATCAGATACAGTTGGGATTTGAGTCAAATCTGGTTTCAAATCTCTCTTTTCCACAAAACTATGACAAACTCTAATGAGCATCAGAGCTTGCCCCTTCATGCCGTCCTAAAGAGATGGTCTGCCTTGTCCAGGATTTCAAGATCCACTCTGTGCAGCACTGATGTCACTCACGTAGGTAACGTTTTCCTGGTGAGCAGAGGTTTTCTATGAAACCTCACGTTCATGTCAGGCAGAGGATTGTTCTTCTCCTTGCAGGTAAACCGTGTTATTTTCATTTCCTTTAGTCTTTGCTGCATTGCTTTAAACATCATCTTGATATAAAAGGAAAATATAAGGTCTTAGGTATCATTGTAAAGTTTATCAACATATCTAAACAGAAATATGATCTATAAACATACAGTATAAAGAGCAGTGAAATGTGAGTTAAAAGACCTGGACTCCAGTCTGGATCTCCCAGTGAATCCTAGGAAGGACCAGGAGGGAGGGTCTCCCAAGCCCTCCAAACCCCAGTTTCTGCAAAGGAAACAACAGTGGTGGCTTAGAGGATCCCCATAGCACCCCAGTGTTCAAATCTCAGTGCTTTTAGGGTTCTTGGCCATGCTGACTGATCTGAGCAGGGGAAGTATATTTGTTCTAAACAATTGTTGTAGACAACCATGCTGTCTTCTTCCTGGGATGGCCAAGCCAAGAGGTGTAGATGAGATGCCCAAGGAACAGAAGGTGCGCCATGGGGCTGAGGGAGAGCGAGCTTGTCTGCTGGGGAGAGAACAGAAATGCTGAGACCCTTCACTGAGAAAAGAGTCCTCTGAGCCCAGCTGATGCTCTGAGGACCCTCCACGGGTGGTCTTCAAACTCTCTTTCTTCTAAGAAACCTGCCACAAAATGGGCTCAACAGGATTAACTCATCCAAACAACATGTAATAAGCCTGTCTGTGTTCCAGATATTTGATAAGAAATGAAAATAAAAGATAAAGTAAGATCTGTTCTTAGAGCTCGTAGTTTATCAGGGGAACAAGGAATAAGATGATCTGAATTTTTAGTGGAGGCTTGTAAAGGGTTAGATGAGGGAAGAGTTATGGAAAGTAAATCTGATCATCTCTGAGAATCCTTTTATCGCCAAAATTTGTATAATTGCTCTTTCTATTTGAACATCACACTATCTAGGGAAATTTTTGCAGATCAGATTCTCCTAATTTGCCTCCGCAGGGCTTGAAACACTGTATCTGAAATCCTACTATTCCTTCCTTTGTGGTTTGCAGGATACACTATTTTACATCAGTGCATAACGTTCCTCAAACATTTGACGTGTGGTAGGTGCTGGTTCACCAACTACAGGAAAGCTCCTGAGGGCAGGATCAGGACTCCTGTTCATTTCGTTTGTTCAACAAGACCTAGCCTAATATCAAGCACATCACATTTGTTCACCAAATATTGCAGATCTCCTCCAGTCTGAGCATGCGGTAGACTCCTACTTCCCGGCACCCTTAAAATTGGGAGGGGCCTCAGGATTCGCTTTCGCTGATGAAATTAGAACACTTCTGGCAGAAGCTTGGAGAACCCATAAATAGTTTCAACCATTTTGTTTTTCTCTCTGGCACGTGTCAGGTGACAGCTGCTGATCAGCCGGGGGCCCAGAGTGACTCAGACACGGTGGAACAAAGCCCCCTGCCAACCCACGACGTTCGTGTAGCAAGAGTAAAAAAATGTTGCTTCAAGCCCGTGAGGTTTGGCACTTGTCACCACAGCATAACCTAGCCAGGCCTGACTGGTATGGAAGTCCTCAACAAATACTTGCTGAGCTCTGTACAATGGCTCAATTAATAGCAAATAGCAAATAAGTAGGAGGGAAATAAATCAGGTTGGTAATTCCCTGGGCAAAAGCCACCTCCACTGGAGAAAATTTTGCTAGCTCTCATGTGCTGTTGTTCCCATTTCTAGAAAAGCACCACTCAAAGCCATTGACATTTCATGTCTTTTGGCATTTCTTCCACTTTGAGGCTACTCTACCTTAACAGTGGATGATTCTGTCTTTGTCTATAGAATCTAATAGAATAAGAAATGCCACGAATTGTCCTAGAAAAGAGCAGAGAACTTCGGGAAGAGTTAAAAAGAGAGAGGTTGTCTGAGAGAGTGTGCAAAGATTGGAAACGAATGTTCCACTGAGAGAGAGCTTCACAGGGACCTCCGTCAAAAACCACCGGGAGATTGAAACCAATAGCGAAGGCTTTCAGAGCTTGTCCTGGGGTGTCCCCCAAGCCTGAGCTTGAATTCCAACATTTCACTACCCACTGGGTGACTCTGTGCAAGTTCACATAACCTCTCTAACCATTTGGGTTTCCTCATCTGCAAAACGAGAGTAAGGATAAAACTCAGTTTTTAGGACCTAAGAAGATAATGGTCCTTAATAATAAAGAAACACGTTTATATGACGTGATGTGGCCACTGGCCCTCACACAAGCCATGATGATTCTTTTCCTAGATATCAGAACTTACCTAACATCAGTCAATTAAAAGTGCTCTCTGGAAAGTGCTCAAGGAGGGTTTAAGAAACTGGGGAGACCATGGTGAATGAGGGGTCAGATGAAGTGAGAACCTCAATTTTCCTGAACTGAGTTCCAGGACTTTCCAGAAAGTTAGAGATAATTGGCTTTTGTTCTGTTCACCAGAATTTGAGACATTGGCCAGAAGCTGCAGGACAAGTGAGAACATGGAAGCTCATTTGTCCGTCTTCATCTGGGGTAGCCATACTTGTCCTCTTGTTCGAGCTGGATGTGGCCCCAGGAAAAGCAGCAAAGGGGGAAAAGTTGCTTTGAGTTTCCCCGCCTCCCTGTTCTGTGCCCTCTTCCTTACCAGGGGATCTTAGCTGAGCTCCCGATGCTTTCTAAACGCTCTGCCCCACTCTCCCTGGTAGAGTGGACATAACAAAAAGATACAGAATTAAATACTTGAATCTGAACGCTCTCACATTAGCTCTTCAACTTATTGTCTCAAAGCCTCGGTTTTATGGAAATAGGAATAACCATCTCAAAGTATAGTAATTATTCTGTTCTACTATAGTAGTAGTGGATTTGGGTTTGATTTAAACGGCAGACACACAAAAAAAGATTAATCTCTGCTCCTGTAGGTGAAGGAAAACCTTTTCAACTAGACAAAATTCCCTAATTCGCTCACTCCTTTTATCCTTCCATTGATCCATTCACTCAATAAACATTTGTTCTGTGTGGGTTTTTGGACTAAACAGTGCTAAATGATGAGCCTAAAAAGATAATTAACACAGAGTCCTCCAACCTCATTGAGTTTACAGCCTAAGGAAGGAGCCAGAAACATAAATAGATTGTAAAGAAAGGCAGCAAATGCAGCATTTGATATACTGCCAGCAGATTATACAGGAGGAACAACAGTTCATTCTAGAGGGTTCAGGAAAGGCTTCCTGGGGGAGGAAGTGCCTGATCTGAGTGTCAACGAGGGCTTAGAATGACAGAGGTAAAAGAGGCAGAGGAGAGGAGGGCAGGTACGGGGCGAGAGGAGGAAAGGCTGATTCAGGCAAAGGGAGGCCAGAGAATGAAGTGTGCCAGGGAAAAAGCGCCTCCAAACCGCTTCAGCTTCAAGCAGGAGACGGAGAATCATGAAAAATACAGATTTTCCTCACACCCAGAAAACCTTCATTTTAGAAAAGAAACTGTGAAATGAGCCCCTCCGGCCTGGAGCCACCTCTACACCCCCGCCCGCTGTAGATCCCCAGGTACATTTAATGCTGAAAGTGGAAGGAAAAGTAAAACGTGATCATCAAAATGTTCAAAGCTCCCTCCGAGCCTCTCTCCTGCTCTCTCCCTTTTTCTGTCCCTTTTGTGAGCATAAACCCCCAATAGGAGGAAGCATTTGTCTAAAAATAGCCTTTCTAAAAGACCCGATCTTTTCTGAGTTTCATAAAACATCTGCTGAACAGTTTCCTATAACTGTTTTTGGCCATTAAATCAAAGCCGGGAGAAACAATGTTCTGTTTCTGCCTTTAAAGCAAAGAATTGCCATCAGGCCTTCCTCTCAGACCCCGACGACAATGGGGCCAGAAATAGCCACTGGAGGCTTTGAAACACCTTAAGGCCCGAGTCCCAGCAGAGAGTTACCGGTGTCTTGTTTTTCTTTCCTTTTAAAGAGGCTGCTCATCTCACAAGAGCAGAAAAGAAACTTCGATAGGCAAAACCTCATGGGAGAGGTTGCACTACCCCATGCAAATCACCACCTGCAGCTGCAGGCCGGTGTGCTGTGTGCAGAGACGGGTATGTGTCTCCTACTGGGGTGGCAGGACAGCCACTTGTGGAGCGGAGTGTGGGGTGGCTGGTATCTGACCGTGTGGTTTGCCCGGTTGTGTGCTATGTCTGAGTATTCTCAGGGCTCCCGCTTGTTCATGTGGCACAGATGTAGGAGTTCGTTGGTCCAGGTGGAAAACTCACAGACACACAAATCTAAAGACTCAGTAGGTACTGTCTAGACTATGCTTTCAACTAACCAAGGGTCCTTGTCAAGACGTTTCCCCTCGCTGACCCTGTCTGTCTTCGCACCTGTGAGTTGCAGGCTGCCCTGACGTGAACAGGCATTGGTGCAAAAACCACTGGGCCTTGCAATCAAGGCCGATGGCAGAAAAAGGAGGAGGAGGCCACACCTGGTGTGATGCAGTCTGGAAAACTGCCCAGGGCCCGGGGCTGGCTCTGCCCAGCAGCAAGGCGGTCAGGCAACCCGTGCAGCTCAGTGCTGGAGGTGGGTGAAGGGGCAGAACTGGGCAAAGCAATCATCGCCAGCAGGGCTGGGAGCTGAGACATCTGACCACATGTACAAGACCCACTCAGGGGCCCAGGGCACATGTAGCTGCACAGGGCACATGAAGTGTCCCCCAGGGGAAGAGAAAGCCTAGGAGGCCTTCTGTCTCTAGGACAGGCCTTCAGTCTGTACAACTGACTTAAGGATTAGGCAAAAGATCAAGGCAAGTTCTTGGTACCAAGAAGCAGTTGGCAAAACAGGTGGGGGAATGTGTGACACTGAGATTACAGAGCACAGTGGGTTCATCTGTGGCATGTGTCTACTGGCCTCACATGGCACGTGCTTTTGGCCTTTAGACTTAATGTTGTCTTAAAATGGGTGATGGAGCCAACATCATGGCATACTTGGTGCCATTGTCAGGACTGGCTCAGAATGGAGATGGACCCTGGGACCCACCTGTAAGCACAGGTGTAGGCAGGTGAGGATGAGAAGAGCCAACAGAGCAAGGCTGACAGAGGCCTGGCTCGATGAACTACAACCTCCTCCACCAGGAGCAGGAGCCCCGATGGCCTTGTTACTGTTTGTGGGCTTCTCCTGAACACAGCCAAGGCATGGGCACCCCGCGAGAGACACAAGACTTGTTTTCTTCTGCCTGCCTTCTTTCTTTTTTCTTTCTCTCTTTTTTCTTCCTTCCTTCCTTCCTTTCTTTTTTTCTTACCTTCTTCCTTCCTTTCTCACTCCCTCCCTCTGTCTCTTCCCTTCCCCTCTCTCTCTTTCCCTCTTTCTTTTCTGTCTCTCTCTCCCCCAGTAGATGCCAGTTGGTATTAGTATCTCTCTGGGAAGAGTTTAATAAAATGATACAGATTAATAGTTCATCCAAAACAATGAAGCCAAAAGCCAGTGAAGGCAAAGAAACAATCCCAACACAATCGTAAACTCTCCATAATCTGCCGGAAAGCCCACCCTCCAGGGGGCGCCCGCACATCCGGGCAGACACGCGGAGCTCGCCGACGTTGAGCTTGTTCGTGAAATCATCTCTGCACACTTGTCAGTATGGAAGCAAAATGTGAGGTCTATTTATAGATCTATATTTATTTGATAGAATAGCAACAGCTTTGAATGGGCTGCTTTAGGGATTGCCTATTGCCAACGAAGTGTGCTTGTGTGTGTATGTGTGTGAGCCAAGCTGGGAAGCAATCACGAATAAGCTGGGCTGTGCTCACAGCTCCTGAGTCCCCGCCCCACTCAAAGGCTTGCACCTCACTCCTTCCCAGCCACCGTGCAGCCGCCCGGACCCGGGCTTGGCCCTCTGTAGCCTTGCTGATGAGCAGTGTGTCTACCAGTGAGGCAAAGGTGCGCTTAGCTAGGGAGAGGAAAGGAGCTCTTGTCAAATGGGTCATAATGGTCATGTCCAATACTGAACGGGGTGGAAAAGCTTCCTAGATAATAATTTTCAAAAATGAGTCTATTTAATTTGCCATTTTACTCTCACCCTGCCTGCCCGGGGACACATAAGATAAGCCGCCAGCTTCCGTGAATCAGGCCGCGCATTAGCAAGGTTGGGCAATAGCCCACAGGTTCCTGGGTTTGCCACACCTGCCAAAGCTGGGCGCCTGTCACAGGCCAGCCCTCCTGCTCAGCTGCCGGGAGGCAGTCACGCCGCAGCAAGGCCACGGTCACGGCTATCCCGTTCACCTGAGGCGCAAGGGCACCGTCACTGGCCCCCAGGAGGCCAGCCCGAGCCAAGCTGGCCGAGCCAGCGCGCGGCGTCTGCAGCTCGGCCCCGCGTCCCTCCTCAGCGCCTCTGGGCTCTCTCCGCGCACTCGGAGGGCAGCCCTGCTTCTCCTCACCTGCTTTTAAAGAGCTCTCTGTTTTGCTTCCTCCTCCCCGTCTCCCTTCCCGCAGAAAAGGCCAGTGTGTTCCTTGCGGGGTACAGATGTGAGCGTGACACCTGTATGGGTGGCAAGGAACGGGGATGCTGGCCCCGCCCGCTGGGCCCACGGCTGCTCGCGCGCTCCCGAGCCAGGCCAGCGCAGCCGGCTCCCGCGTGGTGGAGGGATCTGGACAGGACGGGTCCTACAGCTGGAGGCGGCTCGGGTGGCCGCAGGCGCCGCGCAGCATTCAAAATCTCCCAAGGCCGTGTGCTCTGCGTCCAAAGAAGCAGGACTTTGGGTCCTTTGTTCCCTCAGAAGCCACGGATTTTGTAGGCCTGGCAGTCACGGGACCTCACAGTGGATGCTGCGCATTGGGGCCCCCAGAGCAGGTTTCCTGAGAATCAGGAATCGTAAATGGTGGAGGAGTCTCGTATGGCTGCACTGAATGTGAAAGGGGAACAAGAGAAGGCAGCATGGACAGCCCTGCGTACAGGGCAGGCAGCTGCTTGCACAGTGCAATACTGAAGAAAGAACACAGACCCCCACACGCTCACACACACACAGACACACACTCAAACACACCTGGCTTTAAGGTTGGCTCCCCACCTAACTCTGTGTCTATGGGTCACTCAAACCTGAGCCTCAGGTTTCTTCCTCCAAAACAAATAGGTATTATAATAATACTTATTTCACAGGATTGCTGTGTGCACCAAAGAACACACATAAAAAGTGTTTCACATTTATTCAACCAATATTAAGCATGCACCCTCTGTAGGCCTGTGCCAGGTAGCAGGAACACCACAGAGAGTAAAGCAAACACACTGGGTGAGGCTACTGTGGGGGGACACAGACAATAAAAAAGTGAGTACACAAGTAAATATGTATTTACAGGCTGTGACAATAAGCTCTGAAGAAGGGTCCTGATGGAGAGCACTGGAGAGCAGTAGGAGCCTACTCTACTGGGACGGGCCCTAAGGAAGCAGCATTCTGGCAGTGACCTGAGGGTGAGCAGGGGCCAGCCTTCCAATGCAGCAATGCTCTGTCCAGTACAGAGCACCTGTGCTGTGTCACCAGGCTCTTGAAGACAGAGGTCCCTGCCCTGGTAGAGCTGATGACCTGGTGAGGGAAGAGAGACAGGAAACAAAAAGCATGGGAAATAATGATGTAAGCACCAGGGAGCACAACAGGGGGAGCAATAAGGATGGGTGGGCTGGGGAGGAGTGCGGCAGAGAGGCGGGTTGCTCCTTCATACAGCATGGTCAGAAGAGGCCGGATTGCAGAAGTGACATTTGGGAAAAGACTCGAGGAAGATGAGGGAGGATGAGAACCACAGTCTGTCCACTCTGGCTCTCCTGGGAGGCAAATAGCCAGCAGGAGTGCCAGGGCAGAGTGGGAGAGGTGAGAGGAAGCCAGTGCAGAACTCCACTGAGACGTGAGGTGGCTTCTGCTGGGAGGGTGGCAATGCAGGGGACATGAAACAGCTGGGTACTGCATGTAGCTTAAAAGTAGAGCCAACAGAACTTGACGACATGCTAGATAGGGCTTGTGAGAAACAGAGTCACACAGACCCAAATGGAGGGAGCAGTGTAGATACTGGGGAAGAGAGTTGCGTGCACAGCCAGTGCAAAGGCCCTGAGGCAGGAAGAGGCCTGGTGAAGCAGGTGTGGCTGGCGTAGACGTGACACAGAGATATGGGGGCTGGGTCAGGTCTTCCGGGGACCATGGGGCCAGAGTCCCAGGCTGGAGCCGGATTCCTCTCTGAGGAGTCACCTGCCTGTCTCCCAGGCCTCTTTTCTCCCTCAGCTGTAGCCGGCAGGGCAGGAGAGAAGGGTTGCTGACCGTTCTGAGCCGTTGCTGGTCTACCCTGAAGCCACCTGTGGCCACCTGGCTGGCCCGTCAGCAGTAGGTTTTTAATTATCTATGTATTGCCTCTGCCCTTTGCTTTCCAGCGAGGCCTGCCCAGCCCTGCAGCGGATAGAGCGCTTTCCGCGGCTCTGCTGAGGCAGCAGCGGGCTCGGCTCCTGCGCCTGATTGCAGCCGCTGTAATCTGCTGGGTTTTATTGTTCGGGAACAATACGGCAGGCAGCGTGGTGGCGAGGTTAGACAGTGTGTGGAGGGAGCGGGGCGCAGAGATGCAGAATTACCCACGGTCCCTGACGGCCATTTACCTCCTGGCATACACCGGCCTCGTCCCTGGCCACGTGTGTCCTTTATCTGGGTCCCCATAGCCTGGTTTGCAGCTGCAGAGGCTGGGCGAGGGCCTGGGTCTCTGTGGAGGGCGCCGGCCTTGGGAGCTTAACGACATGCTAGATAGGGCTTGTGAGAAACAGAGTCGAGCCTGACTCCAGGGATCCCGCCTCAGGCCCCGGAAGCATGGGAGGGGAGAAGGCGGTGAGGGGGCGGCCTGCGGGGAGCCCAGGGGTCTGGTTGCGGCAGGCCAGAGGGATTCCGGAAGTCTATTCTGTGAGTTTCACGTGTGTGCCTGGAGTCAGAAGGGACTTTGGGCTGGAGATATAAACGTGAAATTGCCAGCTCCCAGATGCTTTCTAGAACCAGGAGACCAGCTGAGTTCATCAAGGCAGAGAAGAGAATAAAAATAACCGAGAGCCAACAACGGTCCGAAGTTAAGAGGTGGAGGAAGAGATGAGGAACCAAGAAAAGGAGCTGAGTAGACATCGGCGAAGTAGGAGGAAACCAAGAGAGGGTGGCATCCTGAAAGCCCCAGGAAAGCAGGGCAAGAGGCCGGGGAGTGTGTCCCCACGGTTTGACTGGAAAACCTACAGAGGACTGAGAATGCGCATTCTTATTTACGAATAAATGATCGGAGGGGTATGCAGACGCCTCATCCCGAAACCGCTTCCCATTCCTGGGCGTCCCCTCAGGCCCCCGCGTGAAATTCCCGCCGAGAACGCCTCCTGGGGCGAGGGGACCCCACCGAAGGAACCACAGCCAGCCCTCGGCGTGGAGTCACGGGTGCATTAATGTGAGGAATAGAAGAGTAGGTCCAACCCGGAGGGAAGGAGGTCCATGGCAGGAGCATTTTGATGGAAATGGTGTGGTGAGCCGAGACTAAAGACAGCCCTCAACAGTCACACTTTCTGAACGATTTCGAAATTTCCGTCCCATCCCTAAGCACCTCTCAACTGCAGGTGTTGGGGGCGAAGGGCAGCCTGCGGGACACCAAAGAGGCCCTGCCGTAGCATCAAGACCGCGGCGTCTGTGGTCTGGAGGCGGGAGGGAGAGCGCGCAGAGCGGCCTGGTCCGCGGGCCCTGCAGCGGCCTTCCTGCCCCGCCCCGCGGGGTTATGGAGAGGAAGGCAGCGGGCTGGGCCGCGAGAGGGAAGCCAAGCCCTGGTCTGCTGGCCGCTGATAAGTGATTCTACAAGACAAGCAGAAGGAATCCAGACAGAGATCTAAGAACGTCCAGATGCTGGCGCGGGTCGGTTCCTGAGGTATGACAGGCTTTCATGTGCACCCCGGCTCGGGGCGAGGACCTGGCTGGGGGCCCTCCCAACCCCTGCCCGGACGCAGCCTCCAGGCAGGGGAGGGAAGCGTGTCTGGAAGCCGACCTCCGCAATCCTGGGTGCCTCTTCTCTGCGCCCCACAAAGGCATGATCCAGGCTCTGCACCATTCGCAGAGTTGAACATGAGGTGTTCAGTGTGTGCTAATAACTGAAATGCAGAGCAGGCCCCTGGCCCAGAGGCAGGTGCTTCGGATGCTTTCACAGAGTCAGTCCTCACATGCAGTCTATGAACTAATCACTCTTTTGTCTCCATTTGACAAGTGAGAAAATGAGGCTCAGAAAGATGAAGTAACTTTCCCAAGGTTGCACAGCTAACAGATGGCCACAGTGGATCACATCAGCCAACTCTATCTCCGTGGTGTCCCTAGGCTTGCTAACTTAGCGGGCGCTGAGTCGAGCTTCCTTCATAATCAGGGCTTACGTTACGTGCAGTATTCCTACTCCTGCAGTAGCTTATATCCAGAAGGAGAGGGAGAAAGGATTTAAGAATGCTAGGTACCACATACCAAAACGCACAGTGGAGATCTTCCCGAGTCCTCCCCTCCCTGCATTCTCCCTTCTCCAGAAAAAGACAAGTAAATTGCCTGGTTCCTTCTCCCATGAGTTTGACAGAACAAAGAAGCAAAGGACAAAAGCGGAGAAAGATGAAGTGACAGGCATGGAACTGTAGCAAATCAACTTGACCCATATCAAAAAGGCGATAATTGAAACAAGATTTTTCCACGTGCCTGGGGAGAAGACGCGCCGCCCTAGGAGAGCCTCTCCTTCCTATCTTGTGACCACTTGTCATCCCGCCGGACAGACAGGATAGAAACACCAGGAGGTGAGGAAAGAACCAGAGAAGAGAAAAGAACGGAGCGGTGGTGAACGAGGGAGAGAGAGAGAGCCAGAGAGCCAGGAGACCAAAGGACTCGGCAGCTTACTTTTAAGGTCCCTTCCCACCCTCCAAGTCTGTGAGATCTAGTGATTTGGGAAGGATGACCCAGAACCTGGGATTTTCACTGCAAAAAGTCAAGTGCAAAAGCAAAGGCAAGCTTCTAGGTTTTCAAACCTCTTGATAAATAGAAACCAAACAGACAAGAACCAGCAGGCAGAGAACTTGGAAAGCAGAAAACAGGGAGGTGAGCAAATGAGAGTGGACAGAGATGAGTAAAGAAAGAAGTCACTGAAGACAGAGCAATCACAGGATAGAGGTGGGGAAGCAAGATGAGTCTGGTCACCTAGCCTTGTTCCTGTGCTTGACCTTCAGTCCAAAGCAGGGGTCACACAGTTCCCCACCCCAGGATCCTGTTTGCTCCTTCCTGGCCCTAAGATTCATCTATAATCTCTGGTTTGTTGACCCCTGTGGAGGTCTGACGCCCCAGCTAGACTGGGAGCTCAGCGAGGACAGGAAGGAAGGTGGGCACTCAGTAAACGTTGGCTGGAGGGATGAAAGGATGAAGGAATGTGTGGGGGGGCTTTGTCGCCTGACATGAGTGATCCTCCGCAGGTCTCTCTCCGAGGTTCCAGCCCCTTCCCCCGGGCTCCGGGCCACCTTTGCCAGGGCTGCGCTCCTACAGGGTGACTGTTTCTCTCCCCTTCCTGATTTCCAGCTCTGCCTCTCCCCATCCTTAGTGTGAGAAGCTGCCCGTGGAGCCAGGAGACAGAAAGGAAACTGGCCCGGAGATGAGACGGGCAGGATTGGCAGAAGCGTTGTCTTTTGTGTTCGGTCGTCTGCCAGCCTCGGATCTGTGCCAGGGTTGGGGGTGGTAGAGAACGAGCTCTGCCATGGATGCTGGAGGAGTGAGAATTGAAGCCAGAGACTGATTTTTTCTGCTAGGAATGAGAGAAAATGCAGTTGGGTAAGGATATCTTCCCCAAGCTGACCCTCAGCTCCACACGTAGTAAAAGGCGAACAACTTCAGCAGTGTGTTTGGCAGGCGGAGTCCTCGGGTCCTGTACCAACTGGCCCCTAACTCCCAAGTCAAGTCCAAAAACTCTTCTATAGTTTTTCAACAAATATATTCTGCTCGAGCCAGCCACTATGTATGCTCAGTGCTAGGAACAAAGCAGGGAAGAATACAGACCAGGTCCCTGGCCAAAGGGTGCATGCGGCCCACTGGAGAAAGTGTGGAAACACGGAACTGACCATAGGATTGCAGTTGTGATAAATGGCATGAGAGAGAAGCATAGGATGCTCTGAGAGCATGTGACAGGGGAATCTGACTCAGTCAGGGAAAGTGTCCCCTACGAAGTGCCTTTTCATGTTCCCCAGGACGTGAAGCAGGACAGGAGCAACCCAGTCAAAGATGGTGGAAGGGGATGTCAAGAGCAAAGGCCCTGGTTGGAAGTAGTCTGGGCTGTCCAGGAGACAGAGAGGCCAGCACGGCTACAGTGCAGTGAGAAAGAACGTGCCTCCGTGGCTCCACTGAGGATGGGAAAAGAGAAAGGCTGGGCACACTAAGACATTCTGGCTTGTAGCGTCAATGCACCAGACATTGAAAGTAATCCAAAGCAGTAGACATCAGAATACGTAAAGTTGAGGTCTACCCCCACCTAAGACTTGTGGCTCAGGGACAAGGTGAGTCAGCCTGAGAGGCCCATTGTGCCTTAAGAAAGGTAAGGCAGTAAAGGGAATCAAGCTCCACAGAGACAGAGGCCCGAGGGCCTCCCAGCTAGGGGCTAGGGAGCACCATTTGCAGCAGCAAGGGCTGGGGACATGCCCTGGGCCAGGGGTTGGGTCAATCTGTGTGCCAACAAATACTAAGCTGTGCATTCCAGACTGTGGAGACGGCAAGGATTCAGAAAGAGGATGGGCGAAAAGAATTAGGGGAGTCTCAGAGAAGGAAGGAGAGAAGTTGGATTTGAGGAAAACCTAAGGATGGGCAAAATTGGGATAGTTAAAAAAGAGTGAGGAGCATTCCCAGCATGGGAGGAAGAGCAGCACTGAAGGAGTTCTGCACCTAGGTGGGAGGGCAGCCTGACAGGGGAGAGTGACGGGTCACACTCCACGGGGGGCCTTTTGTTTTTTCCAGTTTTATTGAGAAAGAATTCACATACATCGCTGTATAAGTTTAAGGTATACAGCATGATGGTTTAATTTACATATATTGTGAAATAATTTCCACAACAGGTTTAGTTAACATCCATCATCTCCTATAGATACAATAAAAAAAAAATTCTCCTTGTGATGACAATTCTTAGGATCTACTCTCTTAACAACTGTCCTGTATATCACACAGCAGTGTTAGCTGTAGTCATCACATTGTACATTACATCCCTAGTACTTCTTTATCTTATAACTGGAAGTTTGTGCCTTTTGACCAACTTCCTCCAACTTCCTCTCCCCTACCCTCCACCTCTGGTAATCACAAGTCTGATCTGTTTTTCTCTGAGTTTGGGTTTTGTTTTGGTTTGGTTTTTTTAGATTCTGCATACAAGTGTGATCGTACAGTATGTGTCTTTCTTTGTCTGACTTATTTCACTTAGTACAATGCCTTCAAGTTCCATCCGTGTTGTCACAAATGGTAGGATTTCTTTTTTTTAATGGCTGAATAATATTCCATGGTATATGTAAATATATACCACGATTTCTTTATGCATTCATCCGTCAGTAGACACTTAAGTTGTTTCCACATCCTGGCTGTTGTAAATAATGCTGCTATGAACATGGGGTGCAGATATCTTTTCAAGTTAGTGTTTTCATTTTCTTTGGATATATTCCCAGAGGTGGAATTGCTGGATCACACGGCAGCTGTATTTTTAATTTTTTGAGGATCCAAGAGTACCTTTTTAATTTTGGTTGAATTCGATGAGAGGCCATGGGAACACTGAAGAGTTTTGAAAGATGAGCACCAAAATAATGTAGGTGGAAAAAGAAGTTTAATCAGACACTGGTGTGCAGCACAGGAGGGGAGGAGAAGAAAGCCAGTGAGATGCTACAGCAATCTAAGCCTAACAGGATAGGATTAAGGGGCTACCGCAAGTGGGACGAGAAAGTGCCAAGTCTAAGAGGCATTTCCAAGGCGGCAGATGGGATCTCCTGTGTAGGTGGGAACGATGCTCATGAGTGTACTCCTAGATCTGGAGTCTGAATGATGGGGAGGATGGTTGCAATACCAAAGGAAGGGAGAGAAGGGGGATGGGGAACAGATAGGAGAGGGGCGCATCTAACTGGGGACATTTTCAATTTTCCCCAAGACAGTTTCAACCCAAAAGCCAATGGTTGCCAAATAGTTTTTAAGCAGCAAACAAAATCTTAGGAGAAACCTAACCCATAAAATAGACTAAAAGGGAAATGCATTAGTTTAAAACTAGGCGTGCTGTGAGTCCTAGCCCCTCAGGGCCCCACTTTCCACCCCTCAGATTCTGAGGGTTCCTCAGAAGAATGTTGGAAACCCACTGCTATAGGCAGTTGGAGATACAGACCAAACTCATTGAGAGATTAGAGTCAGAGAGGGAGATTTGGGGTCCCCAGCATAGAGCTGATAACTAAAGACATTTACGACATCTCTGAGGAAGACAGAGTCCAGTGCTGAATGGCGGGGACACTCTCACTTAGAGACAAAGACAGCAGCAATGACCTTGAGCCAAGCGTCCAGCCTGTCTGTTTTGCCATTTAAAATTGTGAATTTCGCGTTCGCATGCAGCAGTCTTCTCTCCTTGGCTCTTTCCTCCGTCTCCTCTCTCCTATGTCAAGGATCTAGCTGCATCTCTCCCTCTCCTTTGGTGCGTCTCCTGTCCAATGTACACTCTCCTTCCCTCTTTCTCCTCTTTCTCTCCTTCTCTCCACTGGCATCCTTTCATTTCCTGTCTCCTTGTTCTGGGCTCGCTCAAGCTCCCCACCACCCCCACCCCACCCCCTTGCCGGGGTCTTTTTGTCATGTTTTATATTTAGCCTCAGTGCCATCCTGAGGATGTGAACAATATTCCTGAGTCATGATTTTGCAAGGAAGCAGGCACAGACAGCTCCCTCGACATCTCTGAAGATCGCTTATCAACCTCTAGCCAGGCCTGCAGGGGAGAGAGCTTAATCTGCCAGTTCCTCTTCTGGATGGAACCCCCAGCTCAGCCTCTTAGTCAGAGAAGCAGCCACTCCTGCTGGTCCCAGGAAAGCAACTTGAGCTAAACTCACTGGATCCGCATCACATTCTCAGCAGAGCCCATTTTGGGAAAAGGGACCATGCAGGACCCTCCGCTGTCTGTATGATTGAAAGCAGAGAAGAAGCCTGTTCAGAGAAGGAACCCGGTGAAACCGATTGTGAAGAGCCCTGCATGTGGGGTTATACGGCCCTGAGTAGCTTGTCAATTCTACCCAAGAAGTACTTACAGAATCCCTCCTCCATGCAAAGGACCAGTCTGGGTTCTAGTTTCATGTAGGCAAAACAGGACAGTTATACTAAATTATAAGAAGGGCTTCTATCTATTGAACAATTACCATGCGCAATGCACCAAATGAGACCCTCAGAGACATTACCCCAGGGAGAAACTGAATCTCAGAGGGGTTAATGGAGTCATACGGATAACAAGTCAGGATTTAAAGTCATTTTAGCATCATCCGGGTCTCAGGCATTTTCACTTCATCCATCTGCTTCCCTGGGCCTCTTCCAGCTCTGAGCTGCACCTGTCCTTAATGCAGAAGACTAACAACCACGTCTTGTCAATATAGCCACTTGCCAAAGCCTCAGGCTGGTGGTGTGAAATAAGGGTTTAAGGAGCGCGCAGTCATTAGAGATTTGGACATCCCTTCGCCCTCTGGACAATAGTGAACCAGCAAGTGCCATGTTTGGCTGGGCAATGGAGAACAAGCCCCCAGGTCAGGGACAACCAGTTAAACACAAAACATCCCCTGCTATCAATACCCCCAAATGGGGGAGAAAAAATTTTGTTTCTGTGACACTGTTTCACCCAATTCTATAGTCCAAACTATAAAAAGTGAATTAAATTGAATATTGTCATAGGGGGTCAAATGTGACAGGATTATTACTTATAATATTACATACTAAACCTTGGAGACCAAGCTTCTCCTTGGCCACTTCGCTTCTACGTTCTCCTCCCTCTCTCTCTCGCCTTTCCTCAGCAGCACTCCCTTCCCCAAATCCAACACACATACACCTTTGGCTGCAACTTGAGGATCACTGTTTGCCTTTTAGATGCTTTGAGATTTCCCAACAGAAAATATAAAATGCTGTGTAAATCACATGGCCGAGTGAGAGGTGGGAAAGAGCCTGAATCCAACTCAGAGACTAGTTTCTTCCAGATGGACATGAGCAGTCCCAGGGGTGTTGCTCAAAGAGGGGCTGGTCTGCTGACTCTGATGCAAGTCCTGAGACCCAACCGATCCCTGTAGGATATTAGTCACTCTATACAACCTCTAGGCCAGTTTCCCAGGCCGTGGGACCCTATAGGCAATTTCCCATAGGGTCTCAGGGCCTGAGAACCTATGCATGTCACAGCTCGGTGGTGGGGTCATGTTGCATCAGATGTGATTTGTCTCTTAAAACATGACTTCGCAAATGTCCCAAGACAGAGCTGTAAATGTTCTCAACTTCCCTCACAGAGGGAGCTTTGAGACCCAACCTGTCACCTTCCTTCTGGCCACGAAGCATTTCAGAGCCTGGAGGAGTCCAGAATCTGTGTCACATGTGTTTCCAAGAAGGCCCAGACTGGATACCAGAGATGGTCATGGGGCAGATGAGGTGGCAGCAAAGAGCTGGGAGAAGAAAGTCTGTTCTCCAGGATGCCTCTGAGAGGAACCTGAGGGACAGGAAGCACAGACTCTGAGATGGCAGCCCTCAAAGATTACCCAGCAAGAATCCTTCCCACAACATCTCTTTCTTGGATTTGTTGAGTCTTGGCTTAAATTCCTCCCTTCCTTCCACAGCAACTAATTTCATCTTTGGATTCCTTTCAGTGTTGTAACATTTTTCCGCAGCTGATAGTCAAACGGGAGTGGGGCCCTGGTGGCAAGGATATCTTGTCAATGGCAGAGCAAGCGAACACATTCATTCATTATTCATTCCATCTCTCAGCACTACAGGTCTCTTATTTCCACAGAAAGGAATTCAGATTTAGAAGAGGGAGAGATCAGAGTGGATAGAGATTGGGAGAAGAGAGGAAGGAGTGGTGGCTGTGGCCTACATGGCAGACGAGGAGGGGAACGCTATGCTGGTTAGATGTCTGGACGCGCTTCGTCATGTGACCCTCGGGGAGCTAACTCAGGCCGGCTTTTGTGCCTTCCTTACAAAGAGTCTTCTTATCTCCACGTGAGCACAGCCAGCGTGCTGGAGGGGTCACTCCTGGGCACACTCCTTTCTTCCCGCCCTGATCACCAGCCACCTGAGCCCTGTGTCTGTGCTTTTGATCTACCCCGAGACAACGTCAACAGTTTTGGATAAAGCTGAAAGCATTCCTCCTAAAAAGCAAAATTGGTATTTTCACTCCTGATGATGAAATATGTGAATGCAGCTCTTTGGCTCTGAGGCAGGAGGACCAAGCAAATAACGTAAAAACCACAGTGGATTCCAGAACCTGAGGCCTTTTCCTTTATTCCAGCTACCATAGACAAGAGCCCACCTGTAGAACAAACACGCTCTCCAAATCCAGGCAGTCTTTGCCAGAGCCATGCTGGGCTCTTCTTCAAGTTCTCACCCAAGAAGCCCGAGTCCAGCTCCAAGGTAAGAGTGAGGGCAGTAAGAGAAATCTAGAAGTCTGGAAGGGGACAAAAAGAAAATGGCTGGGCCCTGAAGAGACCTGACTTGCCAAGTCTTAATCCGACTTTCTGAGCACTAAACCCCTGGGTGTGGGGGCTGACTTACACTGGCCTGAGGTGACTTCCTGTTTTTGAAGAAAAGAGGTGGGTAGCAGCTCAGAGATGTGTTCTGGGCACCAGTCAACTCTGACAAAACAGTCCTCCTCTGACTTCAGCAAAACTGGGGCAGGTACCGTGAGAGAGAATTACTCCCAGCACAAGAGGTTTTTAAAACAAGCAGGCCATGTGCTTAGGAGAGCGAGGAGGCCACCCAGGGGCTCGGCTCTGGGGCCCGAGGAGGGCGGACACAGGCATTCAGTGAGCTACCGGCTGACCAGCTTCAGTCACCTTTTCTCAGCATGAAGCGGAGAAAGCAGTGCTGAAGGAAGGTGACAGACTCAGAGACACACGCTAGCTGCTGCTGCTGAGAGCTGGCCTTCCTGCAGCGGAGTCTCCATGTAATGGCGGGAAAAGACCTGATGGAGTGCGGAGGTTCCTGAGCAGGTGTCATGGGACTAAAGTGCACTGTCAGGTCAGTAGGGCGACAAGCCACACTGGAGTTTCTGGGCAAGACCCAGTTTCAAATTGCTGGTCCGAAGGTGTCCATAAATAGAACCCAGCTGTTAGACCACAAGTCCTAGTTCAACTATGGACTGCAGTCACCAGAACCATGGACAACCCTAGACGGGCTAGCTTTGGACCAGACATGCCCCGGCTCAGTGAGGCCTTCTCTCACAGCTCCATAAAAATCAGCACACGCTCCGTCACGCTCCTGCTTACCTTCCACCTTGCATTCTTTTTCTGAACAACAGCAACTATCACCACCTGACATAGTGTTAGTTCCTTCGTCTTTTCCCACTTTATCCCTAAAACATACTAAAGCATTCAATAAGTAATGCTGAAAGAGTGGGTCCTGTAGGAATCTATTATTTATCCCTTCCCAGCCTAAGCTGCTGCAGAACGGGGCCTGTCTCACAATCCTGCCCCCCGGTGCCTTGTACACAGTAAGCGCTCTAATAAACATGCACTGGCGATTGCAGTGGAGTCTATCTCTGGAAGAGAGGAAAGGAACGAAGAACAAGACACAAGAGGCAGGGAGGCCCCATAGCAGGTTACGCTGAGTATTTTCAAGAACACCCACCTCATCAGACCCCACACTTGGGGTCCTCGCTCAGTACCCCTCTGCCTGGAGCTTTTCCTGCTCCAGTGCACAGTGGCCACATTGCCACCACATTCCCCACCCCAACGACTTCCATTATCCTCCAACACTCTGTTTCCATAGGTTTCCCACCAAACACTCAGTGATACCTGGTCTCCACGCAGTCTCTGAGCATTCTTGCACCCAAATCTACCAGACACAAAACCCCTGGTTTCGACCAGCAACCCAGACTAATTGCAGCTGATTTCCCCAGGGATGAATTTCTTTGATCAGGAAAGCACAATAAATTCAGGGTGGGACAGGAAATCAGAGCAGGGAAGGATGTAAAAGTCCTCATTATCTTACTTTTTTGTGATGCCAAACAACTACAGACGATTTGTTTTGAACCCGCTGCACAGAGCAGCCACCGTGAGGATGGTGTTGAGCGTCTCCACATCCATCTCACACAAGAGTGTGGAGGTGCAGAAAGGTCAGGCGCTCACACAGAGCTACCGGCAGACCCACAGCCGGGGCCGGGGGCCTCTCAGCCCTACTTCACACCCGGAGTCACTGTGCAATAGCTAAGGGGCAGGAAAAAAAGCCCAGGCTTTGGAGTCGGAGAGACCTGAGTATGAACTATCCCATTTGCTAACAGTGTGACCTTGAAAAAGTAGTTTAAACTCACTAAGTCTCAGTCTATCTCATGTGAAAATGGAAAAATAACATCTGACTCGCGGGGTGGGTGTGACATTTGGTGAGATAGCAAACATAAGGCAGTGGTCGGCATCTAGGCATTGCAGATATTTTGATTATGCAAAAATTAGCATGTAAACCTTTTGTTTTTTGGCTAGAGTCAGGTACCAGACAAGGCCCAGCAGAGATTTCAAGATATTATGAGCTACCAAAAAAGACAAGGAAGAGATAAAGGTGAAGAGAAAGATAAAGAAGGAGAAAAAGAAAACTTAAAAGCAATTAGCAGTCTATTTGGGTTGAACTGATGATGACAATAGTGAGCTGGCCACCATCTGGATGGATGGAAGTCGAGCGCCTGCGTGGAGGTCTGTGTGAGGGAGGGAGGCGTCACACAGCATGGAGTGAAATGCGTCTTTATGGACAAGGGAGAGTCCAACAAGGAAGGAAAAGGCAACTTGGGGGAAGGAATCACACATGCCGAGGAGCCGAAGGGAGAGCCCTCGTGTCTGGGCAGCCTGCGTCACAGGGTGCGCAGGAGAAGTGATAGGAAGCGAGCCTCAGAAGGACGTGCAGGGCTCAGTGTGCCTGACTGAGGGGTGGGACCTTTCCGAGTCCTCTGAGGGTCCCAGCAGGAGGATGGGGGAGAAAGACGACTCTGGTGGCTGCGTGGGGGTCACAGGGGAGGGGAAGCTGGAGCAGGGAGACAGTAGCCGCCCCAAATAGGAAAACCATACAGGTCGATGGCCCCTACAGTAGAGGAGTGTCATCTTCGAAGCCGAAGGTGGACTTCAGAGTCCCTAAAACATGAAATGTGAGGCGGGCCCCTCAGCGTGGCCTGCTTCTCCTGCTCGCACGAGCTGCTATAACACTATCTGGGCTTCCCAGCTGCTCTCTAATCCCAGCGATAAAGGTGAGTAATCCAAAGGAAAGAGCCCCAAACCAAAGGGAATATTTATTTTAAGTAGATTGACGTCTGTAGGAAGGGGAAAAAACTACCAAGGCCTGAATGGGAGACGATGACATTCACATAGCCCGGCTATTGTGTAAAGAGAAAAATTCCTCAAGACTGTGTTTGTCCAAGAAATCAGACAGTTTACGGTCCCTGAGTCAAAACACTCCAGGATTGGAAGCCGGAGTTTCCTGGGCTGAACCCAGTTACTAAATAAAATGAAAAGAAAGAGCAACGAGATGCTGCTAATTGTTGTTTGGTGGGCGGGAATGGTCGCCAAGGCTCTAATCCAGCAGATGCGACAGAAGACAAACGAGGGCTTGAGTTTGCCAGCCCCTGCACCACCCCACAGTTTACCTCCCCCCACCCTAACTGGTGCTGCTGGTGCACCACAGTGAGATCTACTGGGATCTGGAGAAGGCCTGGGACCCAGTGGAGGCTGGGCCAGGGCTTGAAGGCCGGCCTAATTAGCACTGGGCTCAAACCAGAGATCAAAAGAAACTGCCGCTCTTTTTGCTAATTTGAGTAACAGTCTTCGCTGGTGTCCTGCGAAGAATGACCACTAGAAGGAGCATGCCAGTCCTTCAGTCTTAACTGAAAACGTCATGAGGAGTCAGGGTAAAGGGGACTTGTTCCCTGTGGGGGACAGGGATTAACAAGGAAAGCCACCCAAGTGGGAACAGTGGAAAGGCAGAGTGGAGGAGAGAAAGAAGTAGAGTGATGGGGAGGCTGCCCCATAACATTCTGGGGCCTATTCACCACCTTCTGCATCCTCTAGCTCCTGCACCCCCCAGCGAGCTCAGGAGCCACCCCTGCAGCAGGCTGTAAGTAAAGAGCTCTCTGTTGGCAACACAGCTCTTATCAGGACCACCCGGGTGGAACACTAAGGGAAGAAATAGGGACAGTGATGAGGAGAGAGTGCTGCTTGACACTGTAATGCTTCCTCTGTGCTCCAAGTCACTGAAGCTGACCTGTTTGTAGTAAGTTAGAATCCAGCTGCCTCCTGCCTAAGGAAAAAAAAACACAGCAGTCCACTTCTGGCCAGGCTGGATGTGTTCGGGGTTGCCCAGTGACCCTGGACGTTGCTCAGATGTCTTATACACGATCACGCCTCGGTGGCCTTCAGAGGGTGTGCTTTCTGAAAGAGGGTTACTAATGGGGTGGCAAGGTATTTCCCGCTTCAAGATTCTCCAGGAATTAAATCCTGAGGATTGCATATGATGAGAGATCCTGAAAGAGTTGAATGTAAGGTTTAGCTCAGCGCTCAAAGTCATGACAGATTCAAAGGGAGGTGTGAAATTTCTTCTTAAAGGTGAGGTGCAAAAACATTTCATAAACAAATGAAAGAGGAAAAACCCCAGCCAAAGTCTGTAAACTATTAACTACATCTCAGTTTATTTCAAAAAGCAGATGGGCTTGACTTGTTTTTTATAAATTAAAGGCTTAGATTTTTTTTCTTTAAAGCCCTCTTTAAGGAAAGCTCTGTTTCCACGACTGACCCTTCTGAGATCAGAATTGGGGGTTTTCTGGATGACGCGTGATTCTCTTGGTGTGAGTGAGGCACGTTTCAAGATCACCCACAGCGCAGGGCAGAAAACAGAACCTACTGTTAGACCGCACTGATGCCATCAAAGGCTTGTGGGGCGGGTAGTTAATATTCAGCTTGGGCCTCCACCTTACTCTGCGGAGACCTGCGTACATGGGTAGGTGTGGAGGGTAAGGGTGGTTGTTTTGAAACAAGTATCAACACCCTGTATCTGAACACACTTCATTTCATTGGGGGTGGTCTAAGAACCCACTCTCTGGGGCCACGGTCTGCCCTGAAAGGCAGCACCTCACCCCTTCTTTTCCTGCTCCCTACTCCGAATTATTTTTAGTGAAGAAAGGAGCTGTAAACTGGATCATGTTAAGACAGTAGGGACTAAATTAGCCATCCCTTATAGAGTCATTTGCATTTCACATGGTGAAAGAATTCAGGTCAGGGCTGCAGGAGGTGGATGGTGCACATGAAGCCAGGAAGGCTAACACCAGCACAGGGGAGCCCGGGGGGATCTGGAGAGGCCTTCTGAGCACACCTCAGACTCCACCAGATTGGTCCTAATCATTCTGCCAGAAGTGAGGACCCTTTCGATAAAGGTGAACTTTGGAGAGTGAGGGGAGGCATGAGTTGGAGGCAGGGGCACGGGGGAGTGCAGAGTAAAGGTGGCCCGATCTGCACACCCCGGGAAGTCCTGCAGGGGCAAGAGAGACAGCCAATGAAGCTGCGTGAATTGCCCGGCAGCTGCTCAGCAAAAGTTGAGGATGTGGTCAGTGAAATACCCCTGGACTGAAATCAAAAGAGCTAGAACCTCCACAAAGCCCCTCTAGTAGCCCCTCTAAATGTGTGACATTCAAGCCACCTCCCTCCTCCGTACCCTGGAAACAGGGACGATCAGGAGATTGTTGGTGGCGATAAAATGAGCTAATGCACTTGAAGTTGCCTCCATTTAGAGATGGTTAGAAAGTGTTTGCCAAATGGTTACCAGAGGCAGTGGGCCTGGAAGCATTTTTTTAAAGCCAGGGAGCTCTCTTCTCACTTGGCTTACACCTGAGAGGAGAGCGAGAGAGAGACAGACCACGATAGTTTGTACCCCTTATGGGACAGAAGCACAGCTAACCATGGGCACTTTGGCAATCCTGCAAGAGCCCAAACAGTGACCACAGGGAGGCTGACGGAAGAGGCTGGCATCAGAGTCAGGCCAGAGAGCAGGGACGTGGACATGGCAATGGCCCAGGCGGGCACGGCTCGTGTTCCAAGCATCTGGACACTTGGGTTTTCCTGTTGAAAGCTTCCAGGGAAGCCGCCCAGTTTGGGACCTCGGATTTGGCAAATAAGCAAAGGAAAAAGTGGTCCCAATTATTTTCCAGGGCTTCCATTCTCTCTGACGTGTTAGATTCCTGTTAGCATTAACCAGAGGCAAACATTTGTTTTATTCTGCCGGTGGACAGCCAGGCCATAAAACACCATCCCTGACAAGGTTAGGGCTGCAGAGTCTGACGCTGACACTGTCTCCAGAGTCGTTGTGTGTGTGTGTGTGTCTGTGTGTCTGTGTGTCTGCGTGTGTGTTAAGGTAGCTTAATAGTTTTCTCTTTTAAGTACTTTGAGTAAGAAAAGAAACAACACACGTTGCCATAACCTTGACTTCTGAAAGTCCTCAAATTCCTTCAGGGGAGCAGTGTTGCTTCTTGAGAGCTGTTTTGTCACAAAGACAAAAGTTTTAGCAGTGTGAATTTCAGCCTTTGAGTTTTTCTTTTCATCGTGTGCAATTTCAAATTGTGCTGTGGTCCTTTGGCCTGGAACTCGGTGACTACAGCTCAATGGTGCCCCCTGAAGGCCAACACGGAGGGGTGCAGTACAAGAGGATAAGGCGAGGACGCTAGAGCCTCTGACCAGCAGTGAAAAGTCAGTTTCTAGGCCCAAAGGCAGAGCCAGCAAAACCGAGTAGCTGCATCACTGCCCAGCTCTGACCCCAATGAGCTGTTTATGCATGTGCGCACGTGGCTGAAAGGAGAGTGGGCTTTGGCGTAAGGCAGGCCTTGGACTGAATTCTGGCAAAGATGAGTTACTTAACCTCTCTAGCTCAGTTTCCCTTTCTGTGTAATATGGAATGCGATGTAATATTTTTGGATTGCTTACTATGTGTCAGGCTCTGTCCTAAGTGCTTAGCACATGTTAACCCATTTAATCCTCAGAAACCCCTGTGATTTATGCACTATTGTTATCCACTTTGTACAAAGGAGAAACGGGGGATAGAAAGCTGCACAGCTGGTCACTGGCAGGACCGGGTTTGAACCTTGGCGAGGTGGTCGGGAGCCTGGACTCAATCGCACCTCGCACTGCCTCCCACACTTTCCTGGCTGGGCCGCTGGAGGACCGGGAAGAAAACGTCAGCGGCCTAACTCTGAGCCTGGCAAAGAATAAATGCTCCATAAATAGTGGCTATAATTGAGTTCCCACCCTTGGCTGACCACTCCCACATGCAAGGCCATGGCAAAACGTTGTTACTTCTCTGTGCCTCAACTGGAGAACGGGTCTATGAAAACGCCCTCTCAGACAAGTTCGAGTGTATATTTTACGCTAACCTAAAGGTCTCATAGAATCTACTAGACACATCAATCACTTCACCTCTCAGGATGCTTCCTCATCAATGAAGAGAAGTGGTTGGTGATCCTTCAGGACACCTCTGGTGCAATGACATTTAAGCCACTTCTGTTGATGCTTGAGAGAGACACAGAACACGGTGGACCACAGGCGTGAAAGCCGAGACCCTCAGGGGCTCCCCTCAGCTCTGCCCCTTGATGAGGGTTCCTGGAGCCTTCTGTACAGTAAGGCTGGTTAGGAGTCTTTGCAATGTGATTAGGGAACAGGCTTGGAGGCCGAGAGGTGGTCCGCAGGCTCTCAAGCGTTCTGAGCACCCCCCCAACTCCCAGGCTCACTTGTCCGCCCTATAACACAGTGTTTACGCTATCACACTCGCGTGTACGTAGCAGAAGAAGGAAGAATGCACGTAGTGTACCATGGGGTCTAGTTAGCGGGGCTGAGCTCTACTTCCAGCTCTTGGATGGGAGAAAGAATCCAAATTTAGCACCTAGCATGAAAGTTACCATACATGCAGAGAATCGGTAAAAAGAGAGAACTAGGAGGACACTTACTGCATTTTAAAACTCCACTAACTCTTGTGTGACTGGCTTGTCTCCCTTAGCATAATGTGCTTGTTTCCCTTAGCATAACGTCCTCTAGGTTCACCTACATTGTCCCGTATGGCAGAATTTCCTTCTTTTAAGGCTGAATAGTATTCCATTATATGTTTGTACCACATTTTCTTTATTCATTCGCCCGCTGATGGACATTTACGTTGTTTCCACATCCTGACTACTGTGAACAGTGCTGCAATGAACATGGGAGCGCAGATCTCTCTGCAAGATCCTGATTTCAACTCTTTTGGATAAATATCCAGGAGTTGCTGGATCAAACGTCAGTTCTAGTTTTAATTTTTTGAGGCGCCTCCATATTATTTTCCACAGTGGCTTTTTACCCTTTTACATTCACACCAACAGTGTACAAAGGTTCTAATTTCTCCACAACCTTGCCAACATCTGCTGTCTTTTGTGGGTTTTTATGATAATAACTATCTCGACAAATGTGAGGTGATATTTCATTGTGGGGAAACATAATATGAAAACAAACTGTCAAATTAATAGGTAAAAAATCCAGTGAAAAGTATTTGGACAATTGGCATACCACATCAAAAAAAAAATTAAGTATTTACTCTTACTATAAATTACAATTAACTCACTATAAATTTTTAGTATTCTTATTGTTGGTATTAACTTATGACAATAGGAGAAAAATTCAGCTCAGAGAGAACTTCCCAATTATACCTGTTACACACATACACACACGAACACACATACGCATGAAGAGAAAACTCTTTCTCAGCACACTTTATTTAAAGAGAAGGATAGGTGCGTTTAGTGAGAGGAGGAGAGAGGTGAGAAGCTGCCTTCTGTGGAAAGGGGGGTCTTGAAACATGCCTTCCAGAGGGAGGCCAAATTTGGGGGGCATTTCTTTTGAGAGAGGAGAGGTACGAGATCCTCTCAGTATAGCAGTTAATGAGCATAAGTTGGATTTTCCAGAAAGTCTGCTCTCGTCCCTTACCTAGAAGATGCCCCTCTCCTCAGCTTCCCTTGACTGCAGCCTTGGGAACTCATGTTCTGCGCCTGGAGAGACCCCTTCTGCTCAAATGCTGGTGGTGCAACACAGCCAACTGCTGAGATCTCATACGAGATGCCTGGGAAACAGACAGAGGCCAAAACGCACCTGGGGCCTGGGGAGCCCCCTCTAGCCCCTGATAGGTCAGAGCACCACTCCATCCTTGTTGTGCACACCCTGGACCACGGTGTCATTCAGCAAGCTCTTCCCCAGCTCCCCTGCTGGGTGCCAGGCACTGTGCTGGGAGTCGCTGGGGACAAAGGTGTGCAAGGCACTGTCCCTTTCTATGAGAGGCTCAGAGCCCACTGTAGGAGAGAGCCGGGTGCCAGGGTGTTTGCCACAGGGCATGGCAGGGCAGTGATGACGGCCTTCCCGGAGGAACACACAGAACCTTCCCAGGAGAGGAGCTGTTGGAGCTGTTAGAGCAGACCGCCTGCCAAGCGGAAGGGGGGGAGAGCAGTTAGGCAGAGAGAAGAGCCTGTGCAGCCGCAGCAGCCTGGGAGAGGGAGACCAGGCCCGGGAGGCCCCGGGGGCGTTCCCAGGTCAGGTATGCAGTGGGCAATGGTGGGAGCCAAAGTTGGAAAGACAGGACGGGGGTATGGAAGGGCCCTGTGTGCTGCGCCGAGGGTTTGCAATCTGTCCTATAGGCAGCGTTTTCAGAGGATGATGGAGATTTACGAGGGAAACCTCCAGGATGCCTACCTGGCCTGGGTTTGAAATGACACAGGGACAACATGACAGGGCAGTGGCCTCCCAAAGAGCTAGGGACATCTTCCTTTATCCTTGATTTTTCTGTCTAAATGTCATTTATCACATCTTCCCGAAGCACAATACAATGCATTTATGACCAGCAAGGCGGGCGATGGAGGCCCATATCAATTCCTAACTTAAACCACACAAATCACCCAGAGAAAAGTCTCTACTCCTCCAGGGCACTCCTGCGGCAGCTAGAATCCAGCCTGGAGGAGATTTGCAACACAACGGGGGTCAAGAGATGAGAAAACAAACATGTTAAGAAAGAAAGGCATTACTGAATTCACCATTAGAACACGTGAGGTTTTTATTGAAGATTGGCACCTGAGCTAACAACTGTTGCCAATCTTTTTTTTGCTTTTTCTCGCCAAATCCCCCCAGTACATAGTTGTATATTTTAGTGGTGGGTCCTTCTAGTTGTGGCAAGTAGAATGCCACCTCAACGTGGCCTGACGAGCAGTGCCATGTCCGCGCCCAGGATCTGAACCAGTGAAACCCTAGGCCGCTGAAGCCAAGTGCACGAACTTAACCACTCAGCCACGGGTCCAGCCCAAGAACACGTAAGGTTTTTAAGGAAGATAAATCACATCAATCCAGCCACACTAGGTGACCCTCATATGATGGAAGAGGTGACAGCTGGGCCAGTACTGAAATGACTTGTGTCCCAAGAGGCCCAGACCTTTAGCATCTCTGTAATTTTTTTAAATGCTCATAAAATGGTCCCTATAAGACCCAAATGGATAACTGACCAGGAATCAGAAGACTGAATCCCAGCTCAAGCGAAGCCTGGCCGCAGGTGGCTCATGCAACAGACACATAGGGGCTGCCTTGGGCTATGGGCTCCACCTCCCGCCGTCTGGGCCTCCTGGGTACAGAGAAGGGAAAAGTCCATTTGGCTAAAAGGACCAAATGGAGGGCTTGCTCTGCTCGTGCAGAAAGCAGTGCCATTCTCCTAAAGAGCCCTGGAGCCACTGACCTGACCCTGAGCCCAGGGACTACCCCAAAGCCTGCAGCCTCACCCGTGTCGGCTCCTCGAGCGCCTGCCCTCTCCCACGGCTCAGCCCAGGACAGTGATGGCCTCACGGGCTCCTCTTACCAAGCGGGGCTCCACGTCAGGTAACACGATCCTTCCAGGCTCCCCATCCTGTGGCTTTCTCATAACCCTAGCTGCTGGAGCAGACAGACTCAAAAGCCGCTGACAGTCCTCTTTCTGGGAAGGAGCAGGAAAAGGGGCTCCCTGAGATCTTGAAGGGGTCTCTCCTCCAAGGCCCTTGCCAGGTGGGGAATGTCTACTGTTAGGAAGAGCCAGGCCACTCAGGCCACAGAGACCGGGAGCTTCACAGAGACCCCCAGGTTTAAAGAAGTCCGGACTCCTCCCTGTCAAGGGTCTTGTTTATCCCTACACTTCCCCTGGCTGGCACAGTGTCCAGCATGCAGCAGGTGCTCAATCATTGTTTACTGAGTGCACTGAGTTGACAGCAGACTTACATCTTCTTCATCACCATCATCACCAAAACAACAAGAGCAGCAGCAACAGGAGCACCCAAGGCTTCTCAGGCCTCCAGCCTCCCAGCAGCCCCATGAGGTGGACACCACTAGCAGCCCGTTTTCCAGGTGAGAAAAGTGCCTAGCTGAGAGCAGAGCTCGCAGAGCTGGGCTGCGCCCCTGGCCTGATGACCTGCGGCCTGCGCACAAGCGTGTAGCCTCTCAAAGGCACGCTCCTCCTGACCCAACTCAGCAGTCCCTGGACAGGTGCCTCAAGAACGGTCTCCTGCCCAGCCAGAGCAGGTGACCGGGCCAGGAGGGCCTCCTCCCCACTCACAAACCCGGGATCAAATATCGCTGGCATTGTCCTCTTCCCTTAGCTGGTCTTTCATTCATTTAGCAAACAATCATTGAGTGCTTGCAACGTGTTCTGCTAAGCACGTGAGACGAACGGTAAACACCTGTGTGGGTCTCTGTAGCTGTGCGTCTGTGTTTTACTGAGGGGGGTGGGGAGTGAGTATCGCAGACAAGTGAGCAGGAATTACAACACCCAGCAAACCATTCTCCTCTAACTTCTGCTTCTCTCACAACCACCCCTCACCCTCCCCCAAGGGCCTGCCTGTCTAGATACCATTCGGTGGTGAGGCACTGTAGGCACCTCATCAGCCCCTCCCACCAGCATCAAGTCATGGGAAAAGCATAGAAATTGGAACAAACAAAACCTATGTCTGAATTCCAGCTTCGCCATTTCCTAATTGATGATCTTCCTGAGCCTCAGTGCACATCTGTACAATAACTTCCCCTTCGCGGCTCTTGGATAAGCTAGTATCTGATGGGGTAAGACATAATTTGAACTGGGTCAAGGAGTTAATGTCAGGTGAGGGAATGAGACAGCAAATGACAACTGCTCTGTGGAAATGTGCACGAAAAGAGGAAGAGAGGTTTGACTGCAGCTGGGAGCAAGAGTGTAGTCGAGAGCGAGGAGCTAAGGATGGGAGAAAGTTGTACACATTTATAAGCTGAAGGGAGCAGAGTGGGAGAGGTTAAGATGTAGGAAAAGAAAGTTAAGACTCTTGGAAGACACAGAAAGAGCTGGTGGACCTGGAGGCAGGGCGGAGCCGAGTGACTTGGCCCCACACTCCAGGAGCCTAGTCCCCGTCTGCTCAGGGCTGAGTGGGGAGCAGGCAAGGACGGGAGAAGGAAGGTACAGAGAAGTATGTAAGGAGCCAAGTGGACACGGGGAAAAGGTCATTCCTGATCGACTCACTTTTTTTTTCTGTGAACTGGGATAAGAACAGCCGTCAGAACCAGGCCCTGAAATAGTCACAGGGGCTTGAAGTGGGGGGAGAAGGTTTGCACTGGGCAGCGAGGGGCAGGGAGGCCAGAGCCGACCAGAAACAGGTGGAAGAGTGGAAGGAGACAGCCAAGTTCTAGCTGAATTAGGAGCCCACGAATTTTAGTGGTAAAATTGTAGTTTTTAAATATTTAGAAAATGGTAGAGGATAATGAAAAGCTGGACTGAGGACTCCTGAGTGTGCACTGCAAGCGCTGGGGACGTGAAGGAGAGTGAGGGGAGCTGGGGTGAAGCAGGAGCAGGAGGACAAGGGGACAGGAAGGAAAAGAACACTGGTGGAGTGGTGGGGAGGAGTGCCCCTCCTGGGATGGCCCGGTGTCACAGGGGTAAGCTGTACGGTTGAATGTCACTGACCTCAAATACCTGAGCTTTGGTCCAAATTACTTTGGAGCCAAAACTGACCTAGGATCCAACACAGAATTAGTCTTGGCCTTGGAGAAGCAAAAAGTCCGTCACGGCTGGCTCTGTCCCTCAGGTAATGTCCTCCCATTTTCTACATTCTGTATCTCTGCGTATCTGTCCCAGATGAGCTATCTGCTTGCCCGGAGCAGTGGTGAGGGGCCAGGACCAGGTAAACCAGGTGCCAGGGTGCAGACACAAGAAGCACTCGCTCTCAGTGCCATATGAGCTCTGGGCATCGCTGCCTGCCCCCCTGCTAACACAACCATCCTCGGGGCGTCGGTGCTCCACGGTGCAGACGGAATAAGACAAGCGCTGCCCAATGCTGGAACTTGCAGACTAACACTGACATTTTAGAAACAGGCGTAAAAGACAACTGAACAAACTCTCAAACATTGAACATAGTCAGCATGGTACCAGCAGGTCCTGCTTTTGCTGGGAGAGGAGTTACGAAGCCAGCACAATCGTGCTTTGCTTTCAGGGTCCCTAAAAGATGGGCGCCGTGAGAACCTGAACCACCATCAGCTCGGGCTCTAGAATTTACTCCTAGCACCAACAGCAAGCATTTAGCGACCACCTCCCCTGCACCAGACATCATACACAGATCGAGGATTCTCAGTTTCTGGAAGTTGTCAGCTCGGCAAGTCCCCCCCACCGCGGGGCAGCCCACTAGGCGTCCTTTGCAGGACTCGGACGCCAGGAAGGCAGCCGCGACCGCGGAAGGTGCGCAGGGCCGCCGCCTAGTGGCCGCGGACTCGGCCTGCAGCGCGGGGGCTGTCGCCAGGGACTGGAAGCCCCGGGGCCGCTGTGCTTACGTTCCCTTTCTCCCCACCTGTTTCCGTGAATTAGAAGCCACTGAAATGTAAAAGTAAATAAATAACAAAGCTTAGCAGGACCTACCGAAGAACCTGAGAGCTACCGAGCGTCCCCTTGGCCTGCCTGGCTGTCCGAGACGGCCACAGGCAGCTTGGGAATCTCCCTCTTGAGTTGCCAAAAGCAACAGGAGCCGCCGACCAGAAACACGTTTGCTTCTTCCCCCGATTCCCGCTGGATTATTTTCCCATTACCTCCATCCCTAACAGGGGCAGCGCAGAGGACCCGCGGGAAGCGGGGGCTGCCGGAGCGCTCAGGAAAAGGACACACTTGGACCGTATTCACCCGCGCTTCATGTGGCTCACGAAAGACCCTCCAGGGTCTCTCGTAAAAAGGCCATAGTGTCCTCAGGAAAAAGGAACAGAGAAGAACGGGCCACCCACAGACGAATCTCTGTCCCCTCTGCAGCGTCCCGTCCCCAGCTCTGGACACTGGCCGGGGAGAAGCTTTAAGCTTCCTTTTCTTTTCTCTCCTACAAAAGGAGGCATCCCGAGGGAGCCAGGATTGATACAGGCAGTCCAAAGGGAAAGGGAGCTTTGGCAAATTATACCTCATTCAATCATTGTCAAAAGCCAAAGAGAAAAATCCAAGAAAAATAAAACCTGAATTATTGGATTTTGGTTTTAATTACCGCATTGACTGTGTGTTCCCTATTTGTCACATTTTCGCATTGTTTGATTACTGTGTTGACATCCTGGAATGGGAGATCCTGAACAGGCTTTCCAATCTCTCCAGACGCCCAGCGTAGAGGAAAACCCACAATTCCCTTCAGACTGGCTGCTTTAGTCTTGGCCGGACATCTTCCTTTTCATTTTTTCATCCTGAAATTGTAAAACATGTATTTTATAAAAGAACTATGAGGACCTTTGATCTGACTTCCACACAGTGGAAATGTTTACTGAGAACATCATCCTGAGCTTTCTGCTTTAGCCCCTCAGCGGCTCCGCCACCCTGGGACCGCAGCAGGACTCAGCATGGCGCACAGGACCCTCCTGGTGCCTCATCTCTTGGGCACACACAGCTGCTTTCCCTTCCCCAATGACATCAGGCTCTCGCACTGCTTCCCCCAGAGTCCTTCCCCACCAAGTCTACCTGGAAAATCTTTATTCACCTTCAAGTTCCTGCTCAGATATCCTGTGAAAATGGCTCTGACTCCACCAGAAAGGGTGTGGTGTTTCTCCAGCTCTCATAACGCTTTTTACTGTACAGTAGGATTATTTGTTTGCTCCGTCCTTCCCACTACACTGAGCTCCTCGTGGGCAGCCTTCATCCAGAATCCCGGAATGGAGAGAGAGCATCGTCTGCCTGTGAAGGGCACTCACAACAATTCTCGTTAAATGATTAGATGAATGAATGGAGAAATAGAGAGAAGAAAGAAAGAGAGGAAAGGAGGAAAGAAGAGGGAGGAGGTAAGTGGGCTGCCTCCATTTCCAGATGCTCAAAGCCCATGCCAACAGGGACTCTGCACTGTGTTGGACTCCTCTGCCCTCGGGTAACATCCCCCATTCTCCAGATTCCTTCACTCCTATAAAAATCACCTGTTTGGGGTCTCCATGCCTTCAGGACCCCTGGAGACAGGGAAGGGGTAGCAGAGAAGCTAATCAAACTGTGGTGGCAGTGACTACTGTTTATCTCCTCTTATTTGACATTTGAAATTTCAGCAGCCTTCACTGCCTTAACCTCAATGAGTGAGAGTTGTGAAATGTCGATTCCTCTGTCAGGGAGATATATTTGTAGGGCAGAAGGGAGATTTCGGAGCTTTCTAGTTACCTACAGATTTTATACTGCTTGTACGCATGCCCCGAAGTAACTGCTTTAGGCACAGTGAAGTAGGCCTTGGGGGTCCCTGCCCTAATAGAGGCACAAGAACTCAGGGTCTCTGAATCTACAGAGGAAGAAGTCTGAGCATTTGGGGCAAGTGGGGAATGGAGCTGAGAGATAAGAGAGAAGGAAGGAAGCAAGAAAAGAAAGGAGAGTGTCCAATGCAGTCTGACTCTCCTGTTGCACATGCTCCATCCATGAGCCCAAAGTCTTCACAGGATGTGTTGGTTCTGATGGAAACAGGAAACTTGTGAGGAAGTGTCTAGAAGAGGAAGAAGTGTTTCAGGAGATAAATCAACACTCTGTAAACCCAGAGATGGTGCTTGGTCGGGCACAAGCTAAGACAAACAGGACACCCGATGATCCTCAAAACAGAAAGTGTGGCAGACCACCACGAAGGGGGACCCCACAGCCTGTGGTCTCTGTGGCTGCCACTGCTGTTGCCACAGAGAGGAGCACTGAGACAATTGTTGAGATGCATAAGCCCCCGCCCATTGCTCTCTCCTTAAATACCTAACATTTCAGGCGAACAAAATCGAATGCCATTATAACCTGAATGGATCTTGATTCCTCACTACCCTCTATAAGCATAAAGTGTCTGTATCACAGTGTAAACTCCATTTATTTTAGGAAGTAACCTCTGACTGCCCAACTCTGGGGTAGGACCTCTCCTACATGCTCCCACAGCTTCCAGGACCATGTTATCAAATAAACTGATCTGTAGGCACCTGATTACTTATCTGAATCCCTTACTGTGTAAATGCAAATAAAGCAGAGACTAGGTCCTATTGACTCTGATAGCCACAGCTAAGCACAATGCCTGGCACACGAGACTTATGCATTCGCCCTCTATCAATCTGGCACAAGACAGATTTGTTGTTAGTGCCATCGAGGTGATCCTGACTCCTAGTGACCCCGTCTCCAGCAAAGAGGATGGTCTTTTCGCACGATCCTGTCACCTTCCAGCACTGTATCAGGCAATGCTCTGCTGCTTTTCATAGGGTTTTCATGGCCAATTTTTCCAGAAGTGGGTAGCCAGTTCCTTCTTCCTAGTCTATCTTAGCTCTGCCAAAACCTGTCCACCTTGGGCGACCCTGCTGGTATTTGAAATACCAGTGGCAAGGCTTTCAGCATCACAGCAGCACTCAGCCTTCACAGTGTGACAACTGAGAGATGGGTGGCCTGGTGCCTTGACCAGGACATGAACCTGGATCGCAGCAGTGAGAGCAGCGAATCTTAACCACTAGACCACTGGGGCGGGCACAAGGCAGGTATTCAATTAATATTTGTTAAATTGAATCAAATATTGGCCCCTCTTAATAATAACAGCAAATGTGTATCTAGTGCCTGCCGATCTGTGTATTTTGAATGTATTAACTCATTTAATTTCACAGTGACTCTTTAAGATACGTACTAGTATTCTATAAAAAAGAGAACTGAGACACCAAGAGACAGAGTTCTTGCCAAGGACACTCAGGATATTAGCATCACATACAGGCTGTGGATCCAGGCAGTCTGGCTCCGGAACCCATTCTCTCAGCATTACACAACCCTGCCTCGTGTAACTTTCAGAAACTTCCAATTCAACGAACATCCACTCCATATCAACTCTTCCAGACCTTGAGGTAAAAGATGAGCAAGCATGACGCCCTTCGTGAACTGCAGGGACACCCCGTGTTAAGCAGGGTTGGGGCTGCTCCAAACACTCATACACTGAGTTTTCTCTACCAGCCTCCTCTAATACCAGAAAGAGCGTGATTTGCAATACACTAGCAGAGAAGACTCTGCGGACATAAAGTGCTACAGAGACCCCCTAATTTGTTCAGATTTTTTTCCCACTATTTAAGTTTCCACTCTTTCCAACTTTGTGCTGAAAACTCCATTTTCTTAATACATGAAAAAAATGAGTACTCTAATCTCCATGTTACAGGAGAAAAGGATGCTACTGCCTCAGGAATGCGAGTATGCATCACCACCGTGTGATATGGCAACTGCTAGTAGATTGCCAACTGCAAAATGTCCGGTTAAGCAAGTTCTCTGTGATGCCGCTGTGACAGCACTAACTACTTCCGCACAACTGGTCCACCCCTAACATTTGGGGGTCTCAGTCAGGAGGACAAATGGAGGCCAACATAGCACACGTTTAAATACTTAAATGTTTAACGCAAGCTAACAAACTGGTAAATAAATATGTTCTATCCTCCTAACTTGATAAACAAACCTTTACGACGACATTTTTTAAAACTTTTAGACCTACAGTCTTTATAGTACTGAAAGTTAGCAAAATATCAAAGATGACTGAATTTCATTACTATTTTGAAGGCTCGATTGATCTCTTAAAGGCCCAACAAAGTTTGGGTGAGAATAAAATAAAGACAAATGTAAATAATAAATTGTTTTATATTTATTCCGTAAACTTTATTTCTCATGGCTACATTTTGGTCAAATTATTAATTATATTGTTATAATTTTTAAGTAATTTTTTTAAGTAATTTATGTTCTATTGACAGTACTAACTTAAAGATAAAAAGGTAATTGTACTCAAAGTGTAAACATTTTGCATATATTTTATGAAAACCCTAAATTAAAGTGAAAGTTAAAAGGGAGAAATTAATTGTTACCGTTCTTTTGCAACTGCCCTTAATCTGATACGTTATTCTCTACTCTTGCTTAAAAACAAAATACCGACTATTTCTCCTGCTAAGATGCTCCTTTTCCCCACCCCCTCCATATTCCAATGTGAGGAGATATTTAGAACACTTTACTTCTCCCTGCTTCTCTTTATCCCAAAAGGAATCTTTATAGCGTTTTCCTTCCCCACTTCACTAGCTTGTTTTGTTGAAATTGTTTAATTCCAGAACATTGTTAGAGTTTCCCTTCCAGTCTCTTTGGTCTATATCGTTATTTAAGACTTGTTATTTAGCACTTACTGTGCATTTCCACACAGCCCACTCTTCATCCATTTGGTTTATTCGTTAGTTGTTGGGGTATCTGAGCATCTCCTAACTTTACTGTTGCAGAGAAGTCAGATGCCAGTCTGATTGCTTCTCATTTATATCTAATGTGTTCTTCTGGCCTGGAAATTCAAAATATTTTCCCCTTTACTTTGAAGCTCCATAATTTTACAAGAATGTGGCTACCAGCATCCAATATTTACTGAGCACTTAACATATATAGGGCACTGCTCTAAGCAGTTTTCATGTGTGAACTCATTTAATCCCCACAAGGACATATTGAGGTAAATATTATTGTGATTTCCGTTTTACAGATGAGAAAACTGAGGCTCAGAGATGACATACATGACCTAAATTCCAACACTTCATAAGCAGTGGAGCCAGGCTTCAAACCCAAATGCTCTGGCTAAAGATCGTGCGCTGCTCACCACTCACCACATATGTACATTTTTTAAAAATTAAACTTGACAAGAAGGGCTTCTCCCATGCCAGGGGTTACACGTGCACAGACCACTGCTGCCTGTCCCTGGACCGGTTCTCACCATTTCCTCATCTTTGCCAAAAGCTTTCACATTAATTGATTAAGATTTATTCCTATGGTACTACACTCAAATTTTAAAATAAAAGTAACAAATGGCATCTGGCCTCAATTTATGTCCTCCCATTAACATGATTATTAAGATAGAAAAAGACAAAAATTCAAAATACCAAAAATTGACTCTTGATAGAATCTGAGGAGACTTCCCACAGACTCTAAGTCTGGTAGAACTTGACTGACAAAAGCTGCCAGCGGTGCGGGGAACAAGGCAAGTCTGCTCTGTGCTCCGCTCTGCTCCATGGCCACGGACGGCACCAGTGGGGGAAATCGTCCAGCCATCCTCTATAGTCTGGGCATCTCCATCCCCAGGTGTGCCCTTTCTCTAGCACTCTTTCACACTCCCAGCAGTACTTGCTGCCACAACTAACTGGAGAGTGCAAGTCCAAGAATAAAACTGACAGAAGCTGGGTGCAGGGGACTGAAGTGATGTGTTGCCTCCTGCAAGGCATAAGCATCAGAAGGAAAGCTCAACAAGGGAACGCAGAATGACAGAAGCCACGAGAGCGTCCGCTGCCGCCACTGCTGGAGTTTATAGGTTTTCACGTAGCCTACATGTTCAGCCTGACGGAGAAGAGTAAACTAAAGGTAGGAGAGGAGACACTCTCACGCCAGTAGAGCAAGCTAGGTGAAGAACTCCCAGGCGTTGGGAATTTAACTAAACCCTGAGTGTATATTAACCAGGCATATATACTCCAGTTGAAATAAAAAGGGGGGATTTAACACGTGCCCAAGGATACAGAGAGTACACACAGGCAATCCACACACTTTGAATATTGGCAAACATTTTGTTTGGTTAGCCATGGGTCTTATGGGAAAAAAAAATTACAGAGCATGATAAAGAGCCCACCATCTTAAAGACTCTGGAAAATATCAGACCTCTAAAATGGCAACTTCCATAGGATGCCCAAAGATACGGCCTCTTTGAAATAGTAACAGAAAGCCTACAGAGAGACAGGGTATGATAAAAAGACAATTAAAAAAAGATAAAAAGGGGGGCCAGCCCACTGGGGCAGCAGTTAAGTTTGCATGTTCTGCTTCAGCTGCCTGGGGTTTGCCAGTTTGGATCCTGAGTGCAGACCTACGCACTGCTTGTCAGGCCATGCTGTGGTAGGCGTCCCACATATAAAGTAGAGGAAGATGGGCATGGATGTTAGCTCAGGGCCAGTATTTCTCAGCAAAAAGAGGAAGATTGGCTGAAGATGTTAGCTCAGGGCTAATCTTCCTCAAAAGAAAAAAATAAAGATAAAAAGGAGGTAAGTAAGATCATGGAAAATTATAAGCTATGAAAAACACAATAGCAGAATTACACTGAAGGCACGCAAAAGTAGAATTGAAATTGCAGAAAAACCAAATGGTGATTGGAGAACAAACTTGAAAGTTTTGTCCAGAATGCAAAGGAAAACAGTCAAAATGAAAATAGAGAAAGGATCCTAGACACGGAGGACAAAGAAAGAAGTTCTAGTATAAGCATGGGAGTGTCCCTAAGAAATAAGCCAAAAGGGCTCCAACCAGAGTAACAGTCAGAATCACAACTAAAGAACATTTTTGAGGAGGAAATAAATGTCCTTAAAAGTGTTCACCACATCCAAGGCTAAGTCAACAACAAATAGGCACAATCTGGAAATTTACTGTAAACATAAGGATGACAGGAAATACCCTACAAGTATGGAGGTAGGAATCCACGTTACCTACAGCGGAACAGAAAATAAGATTGGCAGAGTGTTTACGGAGAATATTGAAATAAAAGAATTATATGCTCATTGATGTTGTTTTCACTTGTGAAGATAACAAGAAAACATCTCAGTTTTTCAAGAATTCAGAAAATATAATATCGTATATCTCTTTTGAACACACATACCAAATGAGGGAGCAATTTCAGAACCCCAGAATGGGATGTCGTGGTGTCCTCATACCTGCAGGCAGTATTTAAATGAATTACGTCTAGAGTTAAACCTAAATAATTGCTTTAAACCATGGTTACAAAACTAAATGCAAATGTCATAAGTGGTTTTAAAAGAGAAAATATAGAGTGTAAAAAATAAGTATTTTGCAACCAGCATCTGGATTAAAAACTCAGGAAAAGGGAAAAGACTTATGGAATAGTCAAAACGGCTGAATTGCATTATCTTCTATAGGAAATGCTTCAGAAAGCAACTTTATTCTTGACTTTGGATAATTAAAGAAATGTAGATTAAAAATTTTTTTCAAATGTCGTGTAACAATAGTGTGGTTAAAAGCATATTGCATTCCTTCTTAAGCACAGTTTTCTAAGGGCTTTCTTGCCACTGAAGCTCAGGATTTCACACATCAACCATCCCTCCTCTTGCCTCCCAACCAGCCCCCTCCCATCAATAATTAAGCATGTTCAAAGTCTCCACAAACGTCAAAATATATCTGCATATATTTTCAACCTCACATCTCCTTCTACCCCGGTGATTGTCGGTCTTGGTGGTGTATGAGAATCACCTGAGAGCTTGAGAAACTATCTCAGAGATTGGGACCAGCTCCCAGAGACTCTGACGTAATTGGTCTGGAGAGTGGCCTTGGCATTTGGATTTTTTAAAGCACCTCACATAATTCTAGAGTACAGACAAGCTTGAGAACCATGTTAGTCCTAATTCTCTGCTCCCCTTCTCAGCAAAATTCCTAGTAGGTTTTCATAAAACCTGTTTGATTCCCTCTTCTCCTAAACTCTCCCCAAACCGCAACAATCAGGTTTCTGCCCCCATCACTTCTCTGAAATAGCTGATGCTAAGGTCACCAAAAGCCCAATGCTGCTAAATCCAAGAGACCCTTTCAGTCCTCATCTTCGCTGACCTCTCCACGGCTCTAGATACTTGTCATGACCTTGCATTTCTTGACGAACTCTCTTCCTTTAGAGGCTGAGACTCCGCACTGTCCCACTTTTTCTCTGACTCCTCTGCTGCTCCTTCGGTAGACTCTGGAGGTTCATCCTCCGTGCCCAGCCATTAGAAGCTGCTGCTCCTAAAGACCCGCCCTGGACCCTTTGGTGAGTGGGAATCTCACTTATGCTCTCCTGCATGAAGGACAGTCTCCCCATGCCCAAGATTGTAATTTCCACCTTGTCTTTGGTGATTTACAAATGTGTTTCTCTAGCCTAGACCTTTCCTATGAGCTGCAGCCCCACCCAGCCCACTCCCAGGTGACATCTCCCATCGCCTTAGGCTCTCCCTGCCGACACTATACTGTGATCCTCTCTCTTAGTGCACAGCTCTCCATCCATTTGCACAAGATGTCTCCTTGACACCTCCTTCTTTCACTCTCCACATTCAGTGTACATGCAGGTCTGTTCATAGTATTTCCTGAACATCTCCTTTCCATTCACTTCTCCTCTACCTCCACAATCGTCAATCCAGACCAGCTGCCGCAGTCTCTCTAGATGGTCGTGGGAGCCTCCTGGCAGCGTGGTCTCCCCCATCCTCATCTCAAGGGAGCTTTGCCAGCCACAGATCTATGCTGTCAGCTCCCTGCTTCCCCCTCCAAAACTCTTTGATGACTTCCCATTTGTCTCAAGACAGAACAGAAAAAAATAAGAGAAAAGAGAAAGTCCTTCCTGCTCTGGTCCTTGCCATCCTATCAATTTCACCCACACCACTCTCCTCCAGCCCCACCATTCTCCCCTCTCTCCCAGCATTCCCACCATGGTGACCTTCCAGTTCCTCAAATGTGTGGCGCTACCTCCCCGCACACTTCCTCTGCCCATTCCTTTTCCTCTGAAGTGAATGGTCTCCCCTGCCCCACAGCCCCTCCCTCACTGTAGCTATCTTCTTTTCACCTTTGCTGAATTCACTCAAATACAATTTCTGCACGGAACCCTTCCCTTCCCTTTACTCCCCTCCCTCCTGTCCACGCACAGGCCTAGATGTATTCTACACGTTCCTAACATCGTGTGCATTTCCTGTCCTTTAACAGAAGCATATTGTGTAATAACGCATTCAGTTTTGTATGTTTCTGACTAAGGCCTGCCTTCTGCACCAGACGGTGAGCCCCTTGAGGACAGGGACTGCTGTCAGTGTTTACTTATCAGTCCCAGAACCCATCACTGGCATGTAGTAAGTACTCAATAAATGTTTGTTTGATGAAAACTAAATCTAAAAACTATTTTATATAACACAAATGATGAAAAGTGAAATTGCAAGAAATTGCAAAGGAATAGACAAAACATAAACCTAAATATCATTAAGTTCAATCTCAGCAGCTTTGAAAATAGATACAAATGGTTTAAATGCTGCCATTTAAAAATACTTTTTCAGTGATTATATAGGGACACGTAAATTTTCACACAATATAATGGTTAGGAGAAAAACTCAGGATATAAAGTTTTGTATAATACAATGTTGACTTCTACTTCCTCCTCAATAAAAACTGGAAACGAATTCCAAAAACGTTAACAGCAATTATTCTGGGTAGTAGAATTATGGATAATTTCAATATTCTTCTTTATATTTTTCAGAAGTTTTTAAGTTATTTGTAGGAAAAATATATTAATCAGAAAAAAGTTATATCTGTCAATTATGCTTTCCATTACAGCCTACAGAAAACTAAACTCAAAGTGGCTTAAATGATAACAGGAGTTTATGGCTAATATAATAAGAATGTTTGGTTATGGTTTAATTAGGTTCCTGGCTTCATTTCTTGAAAACACCTTGTGTTTGGTCTGTTTCTGTGCTTAGCTTCATCCCCAGATTGACTTCCTTCATAATATCAAAATGGCTGCCACGTCTCCAGGCTTCCCATCTTTATTCCCAACCATACAGAAGGAGAGAAATTATCTGTGTGCCACTCTGATTGGATCAGCTTAGGACACAGGCCTACTTCTGAACCAATCACTGTGGCTGGGGGCTGATGCTAGATCATTTCTCCATAGCCAGAGCTGGAGGTGCACTCAGATTCCCTAGAGCCACATGGATCACCAAACGGAAATTCAGGGCTATTGGAAATAGGCAAGAAGGGAATGGATTCTCGACAGACAGATCTGCCATAAAAATTTGAAAATATAGTACTTGCTTAACTAACATAAACGATTAAAGGGCACTATGATAGAGTGGAAAGGGCATTGGTACAAGACAAGAGCATCCCCTTTCACCACTCCTTTTCAATATCACACTAGAAGTCCTTGCTAATACAATAAGGAAAGAAAAGGCATACAGATTGAGAAGGAGGACAAAAAGCTGTCTTTTCGCAGATTACATGATTGTTTGTGTAGAAGATCCAAAAGAATCAAGAAAAAAACTTTCGGAATTAATAAGAGATCACAGCAAGATTGCAATTACAAGGTTAATATACAAAATCAATTGCTTTTCTGGATCCCAACAATGAACGAGCAGAATTTGAAATTCAAAACACAATACCATTTACATTGGCACCCAAAAAACTTTGATACTTAGGTATAAATCTAACAAAATATATACAAGGTCTATTTGAGGAAAACTACAAAACTCTCATGAACAAAGTCCAAAGAAGAACTAAATAATGGAGAGATATTCATGGACAGGAAGACGCAATACTGTCAAGACGTTAGTCCTTCCCCACTTCATCTACAGATTCAATGCAATTCCAATCAGAATCCCAGCAAGCTGTTTTACGGATATCAACAAACTGTTTCTAAAGTTTATGTGGAGAGGCAAAGACCCAGAACAGCCAGCACAATATTGAAGGAGAAGAACAGAGTTGGAGGATTGACACTCCCTGACCTCGAGACTTACTATAAAGCTACAGTAATCAAGAAAGTGTGGTATTGACAGAAGAAGAGAAAATAGATCAATGAAGCAGAATAGAGAGGCCAGAAACAGACTCACATAAGTTCAGTCAACTGATCTTTGACAAAGGAACAAAGGCGATACCATGGAGCAAAGACAGTCTTCTCCACAAATGGTGCTGGGACAATAGGACATCTACATGTAAGAAATTGAATCTGGTTACAGGCTTTACACTGTTCACAAAAATTAACTCAAAATGGCTCTTAGAACTAAATGTAAAATGCAAAACTATAAAATTCCTAGAAGATAACATAGGAGAAAACCCAGATGACCTGGCTATGGTGATGCCTTTTTAGATACAGCACCAAAGACAAGCTGGATTTCATTAAAATTGAAAACTTCTGCTCTGTGAAGGACAGTATCAAAAGAATTAGGAGACAAGCCACAGACTGGGAGAAAATATTTGCAAAAGACACATCTGATAAAGGACTGTTATCTAAAATACACAAAGAACTCTTAAAACTCAACAATAAGAAAGCAAACAACCCGATTAAAAAACGGACCAAAACCCTTAACAGACAGCTCACCAAAGAAGATATAGAGATGGCAGACAAGCGTGCTAAGAGATGCTGCACACCATAAGTCACGAGAGAAATACAAATTAAAACAACAGGAAGAGCCATTACGCACCTATTAGAATGGCCAAAATGCAGAACATTACAACCGCAAATCCTCGAAAGGATGTGGAGAAACAGGAACTCTCGCTAATTGCTGGTGGGAATGCAAAATGGTACAGGTACTTTGGAAGACAGTCAGGCAGTTTCTTATAAAACTAAACATACTCTTACCATATGATCCAGCAATCGTGCTCCTTAATATTTACCCAAAGGGGCTGAAAACTTCTGTCTACACAACAACCTGCACAGATGTTTATAGTAGCTTTGTTCATAATTCCCATGTTTGGAAGCAACCAAAATGCCCCTCGGTAAGTGAGTGGATAAATAAACTGTGGTACATCCAGACAACAGAATATTATTTAGTGTTAAAAAGAAATGAGCTATCACGCCATGAAAAGACATGGAGGAAACTTAAATGCATATTTCTAAGTGAAAGAAGTCAATTTGAGAAGGCTACATACTATGATTCCAACTATATGACATCCTGGAAAAGGCAAAACTATGAAGACAATAAAAAGATCAGAGGTTCCCAGAAGGTGTTGGGGAGAGAGCAGTGGGATGAAAAGGCAGAGCACAGGGCATTTTTAGGGCAGTGAAAATACTCTGTATGGTCTTATAATGATGGATATATGTCATTACACATTCGTCCTGACTGATTAAATGTACATACCAAGAATTAACCCTTAGGTAAATTATAAACTTTGAGTAATTATGATGCGTCAGTGAAGGTTCATCCTTGGTTGAAAAAAAAATCTACCATTCTAGTGAGAGATGTTGATAATTGGGAAGGCTATGCATTTGTGGGAGCAGGATGTGAAATCATTGTACCTTCCTTTCAATTTGATTGTGAACCTAAAAGTGCTCTAAAAAAATAAAGTCTATTAAAAAAATGGAAAAAGAAAAAACAACGACATTGAACCCCAAATCAGGAAACCTGAGCTCAAATTCTGCTTTTTACTAGGTATGAGATATTGGACATTTCTCCAGGTCATTCTGCATGTTTCCTTCTCTATAAAATAGCTCCCTAAGAGAGCCTTCTCCATTGCCATAGGAATGAAGGAGGGTAACATGGAGGCAGATGTAAGATGCAGATTTGGTGGCAGGAAGTTTGAGCAGTTCCTCCCTGCCCCCCCCCCCCCCCACCATGGCTTCTATTTTCTCAGTGAGTGAAGCAGGACCCAAGATCATCCACAGGGCAGGAGGTGAAGTGGGAGTACTGGAGGTGCGAGGTGAGTGGAGAAGGCTTAAAATACTTGTTGCAAAAGTGGGAAACGAACATAGTAAGATGATCCTCACAAACTAGTAACTCGATGAATGTTTTCTGAATAAGAAAGGATAGCTTTAAAAGTTTTCAAGCAACATCATAGTTTTACAATTAAAACAAAAATGAGCTAGATGTGTGAAATGCACTATACCAATGTAAAATAGGATTATGATAGAAGTCAGTGGTTAATAAAAGGGTTCACTTACCAGACATTTGCTTTGGATTTTCTAAAGTACAGCTATTCTCACTCAGTAAGACTCCTTTATAGGACTGGCTGTAAATGTTTTCACATGGATCACCACGATTTCTTTACAACTTAGACTAACGGCTGGGTAGCGTGGTAATTTACCTAACTTTTGAGCATCATCAGGACTAAACAATTGTTAAATTTTACTCAACCTGAAAAAGATAAGAGAAGTTATTATTTTTTTTTAAAGTAGCATTTTCCTGGAGTCAACAGAAGGGAAATGTGAGAGAATGACATAGCAAGGGGACGTGGGGATTTGGAATGGGTTCTGTAGGTGGCCTAGAGAAGGGAGTTCTCTACACAGGATGTGGGCAAGATTGTTACTAAAGTCGTCTTTCCTCCCCAACGCCAGGTGGGGCGGGGCGGTAGTGCCATAAGGCTTTTCTTCAAAGGCTCCAAGAGCTTGCCCTCTCCGTCCCCTACCTCCATCCCAGTGAAAACTTTGCCTGGCATCACAGCATCAGGGAAATTAACCCCCATGGAAAAAATAAATTCTTACCTCTCGTCCCAACTCTCAACAAGAATACCATAGCTGTTTCTTGTGAGCACTGCAGTCTTGTTTGACAATATAATGAGATCTGGTTAAACAGATGAAAAATGCCTTAACCTGAGTGTTTATGTCAACCCTGCCAAAGCTTTCAGCCCCCCAGGCACTCCCATCTCTGCAGAGAGGGTCAAGAACCTTTAGCTGCGGTCCAGGCTCCGAGCTGGCGTCTTGCTACACCAAGCCACTTTTGCAATAGCAGGAGACAGGAGTTTCTGTCAGTTTGAATTTCCGGAAGTGTGCTGGCCTATGTCATGATCTCAGTGGTGTCTGGGGCAGTTTGTTCCGTCAAATCCCTGGAATAGAGTGGGAAGAGAACGCAGAGAGGGAGTGCAAGAAACCAGCAGAAAAGCAGGCTGGCAAGTGACGCTCCACAGTGTTCATCTAGAACTGGGCTGGAGGTGCAGAGCCCGCCAACAAATCAACCTAAGGAGGCTCCCTCTCAAGGCTCTAGGGAACCAAACACAGTCTAGGCAGAGTCTCTAATTAAAGTGACTAGTTGGTCATTCCCTGCAAGCCAAGTCTACAGAGAACACAGTGAAAGGGAATTGGGAAATTATCCAACTAATGCAAATAAAGTGTGTAGCCAATCAGGATAATTTTGAATGAAAAATGCAATTTAACACATGAATATTTAGGGTGAGAATTACTCTAGCCATTCTATGGCTTCCAACCCATTCACCTTGGGGTTTTGCTTTCTAACCAGATCTTTCCTTCTCTCTCTAGCACGGATCCCTAACACTTATCACACTGTTTTGTCTATTCACATGACTTTCCCTGCTTGACTAAGCTCCTTGAAAGCTAAGTGTTGTCATCTCCTGCGGGCCTCCACTCCTAGAAAGGGCTCTATAGATACACAGGAATTGAATTAATCAATTAATGAAAAGAATAAGGTCATTTAAGAAATAACGAAAAATATGCCATGAGGGTATCACTTTGGAGTCTCCAGGAACCACTGCAAGAACCAGGTTATCACGCATGCTGACCGACCACACTCCAAATAAAGGGATTCCTTTCAGCTCAATAATTTCCTCCAGTGCTTCAGAGAGCACTCGGCTTCCCCTCCTCTTCCTGTTGCCGTGCTGCGCAGCAGCGCCCTGCAGCTGTCAAGCTACCTGAACTTCCCCTACCTGGACTTGATTTTAATGCAGGATCAAGCAATTTCCCAAAAAGTCTCGCGAAGGAAGAGAAAGATACCAACATAATTAGACATTCCAAACGTTGGTCAGAGATATTTAAGCAAGTTATCTTTACCTGGTATTTATTTTCTTTCAATGTTCACTTTCTGTTAGAATGTATTGTATTGTATTGTACTGAATTGTATTGTACTGTACTGCATGTTTTATCACTGTTTATTCTCATGTGTTCCCTCCTCTACTAGCCTATAACTCCTTGAAGGCAAGGAAAGGCCTTGAGTTTTTACCTACCACAGTGTGTGGCACATAGCAGTTACTCAATGTTTGCAGAATAAATAAGTAAAAGAGTTATTGGGGAATGAGCCCAAAAGGATCCAAGATATACCTACCATTTATATTTGGCTTTGCCTTCCTTTTATGCAGATGATGTTGCTCTTCCTTATTCTTAATAATGCTGATCATTGTAATTTAGACAGAGGAAAACCATAAACCTTAAGTGGAGTGTGTGAAGTTTTGGTGCATATTTGTTTCGGGGATGTTACTTACTTTCTCTTTTAAGCACGTGTAAGTGAGATGAACACCAAATAGTCAGCACAAACTGTCTTCCCAAATGGTAGTTGGCCCAACACCCAAGGAAGTCAGATCTTAAAAGTAAAAGGAAAACCTACTGCAGAGAATGTGATACAGTAAAGAGAGGAGAGAAACCAAACAGGGGAACCGAACAGGATGAAAGGCAAAACTGGCAAGAGCAAAGGAGATGGATATCACCATTTACCCCTTCAGATTGTTTGCAGTGTTAGAACTGAAACAAAGTTGCAAGTTGCTCAGAAAATTGAGATGTCCCTTTTAAAAATGATCCCTCCAGTTATCATTAGGTCAGCTTGTGTCTCGAGGGTCGTTAACCTCCTGCCCTCCATCCCTAACCCTGGGGCTCTGGGGGGTATCTGTCTAAGAGACTAGCTTCCAGAGGGGGTCAGTATTCCCACTTCAGAGCCCCCAGAGCAAACGACTGAACAGATTAGGACGGATTAGACAGATAACAACTCAGACCTTTTTACAAGCACATTTTTCACTCGACACTCAAATTCCCTTCTGTGCCCCGCAGTCTCACACAACCCAACGACTGGATAGTATTACTGAAATATCTTCGCGCCAGCCGAGTGCGTGGAACTGTGCAAAGCCAGATGTTCTTGTAACCCTGTTTTACTGAGTTATTTATATCCATATAATATTTGACATTTCCTGTGTTGTTAAAGAGTTGGGGGCCCTTGACGTATTTTTAAGAGAACAGTGCCGACTTTTCATTTTTTTTCTTTGATGCCCAGCCGCAGAAATAAGTGACAGAGAGAGAGAGACTGTATTAAACAGATGCTTAGATATCTAAAGTCTACCTGATTTTAATGCCTTTCATCTTAAATGATTTTCATGAACAGAAAGATGCTATAGTCATCCAGACTGAACACATGAATTAAGCCCACCATGCAAGAAAAGCACACACCCATGGGCCTAAAATAAGTCATGCAACAGAAAAAGAAAAAATTTTTTAATAAATGTTGAAAATATAATCCACATTTCTAGGACTAAACTTTATGGAATATTGATACATGAACTATGTCATTTCTTTGAACTTGATAGATATGGAAAGGGCTAGTTAAAATTTCTTCAGACTTAGTAAAATATTAGCTGGCAGATTTCTCTGGCTAAACGAAGTAATGGAAACTTTATAGACTTGAAACTATTTTCTTGATTCTAAGTGGTAAGAATATTTAAGCTGTATATGAAATTTGATATCACAGAAGGCATTCTGTTTTCTTTGCTTATTGTAAGGATCCATTCACAAACTATTCATTTTATTTTTAAGGTCCTAAATTTTATAAAAGCTTTCCCCTTTAAAGGATGTGACAAAAGGGTAGGGGTCCTGGTTTACAGTCAATTCTTGATATCTCTGGCTGCTCAACACTGAAAGCAAGGGTCACGGGAAAACAGCAGAAGTAAAATGTGATTGATTTGGGGTCTCTTTGGTCTTCGCAGTTGTTTCATAAACTTCTTTAAAGCTTTCCTTGTTAGCGTTTGGTTGTTTTTAAGATCAGCTTCCTTTCCTGAGAGCAGAGCGGTATGCACGTATCATTATGCAAGGAAACTTCCAAAATACATTCTGTCTTCCACCGTAAATCTTACTCACCTCACTCTATACCCCTCCCCACTCCCTGAACCTGAAGACCCTCCTGACTAGTTACATTCTTCCCAGCAGTTTAAGAAAACAAGACACCATGGCCTGTGGATGCCCACCTGAGCACAGCAAGCCTGCCCACTCCAACGCAGCAGTCAAATGCCCCGCAAATCCTCTAAGCTGTGATGAGTCTCTAGTCTTCAGATGATGGACAGATCCTCTTGGAGCATATCAATCAGGATGGCCCTCAAGGGACAGGCTCACTCATTTGTATCATCTATTCCCCAGCCTTTTGCCATGAATCACATGGGATTCTGCACTGAATCCTTCCATGGCTGCTCCACTGCAACAATTGGGATGGGGGAGCAGCATCTGGAAGGCCAGCATGATCCAGACCACTGACCAGGGTTTTATTTTGGATCTGCAACTCCCAGATTACTCTAGGCCCTGGTTGGCCACTAGTCTCTGGCCCCCAAGTCAAGATATTTTCTCACCTCCTGAATCTTTGATATTTTTCCTTCTACTCGTAGAACCTACTGCTCTTTTCTTTTAAAGACTCTCTGGATTTTTGTTTCCCTCAATGTATATCATCCATCTTTGCTTCTTTCCTATTTACCTCAGGACCTCCTCCCTACTGCCACTGACAACGTCTGTCTGACTCTAGAAAATCTCCCTTTAAGAGCCATCTAGAGTTCACTGGGATAACACTCCCATAGTGTTCACCAAAGTGTTTGGGAAGAGGTAGAATTCTGTTCACAATCTTCTTCCATCAGCCTTCAAATCCACACATCCAATATATTCCCATGGCAGCATTTCTTTTCCTGATGGATGAATTTGAGCATCAAATGCAATCCTCTATTTCATGAGGCTGCCTTTGATGGAACAAGACGCAAGTCCAAGAGATATTCCTCCAGAAAATCTAGTCCTCTCTTCAAAGATACTAATTGATTTACCTAATTGGAGCCTAGAGTTTATGAAACAAAGGTCCCAAAGTTTGACTTGGGGGTGGGGAAATTCATCTCACATAAAAACTTTCACAGTTACAAATAATACCATTAACCTAGCAAGTTCTCCGAGAAAGTTAAACTAGTGAATGTGATAACTTAAGATGACTCATCAACACCACATGGAAAAAAAGCAAATAAAAAAATATTATACTAGGATTGGTAACAGTAAAATTCCGAACTGCGAGAACCGTATAAGTCTAAAGAATGACATCCACCCAGATAATGGAGAAAAATAATGACATAAATTCTAGAAGAGTTAGAAACCATCTCAACGGAGCACCACAGATTCTAGTATATGAAAACTGAATGTAAATAGGAAAATATAAGCAAAAAGTCCAGTGCAGCACCTTTCATCTAAATAAGCATTCTGTAAATTAAAGATAGAATCATTATGATCATGATATCACAATGGGATAGGTAGAATCTCATCTTGAAATTAAAAAATGGAGGCACAGAGAAGAAAATGTTGCCTTTTTCCAGGCCCAAACCACTTCTCCTTACTTCTTCCCTCAAAGCAAAATACTGTCTATCCGAGTGGCTAGAGCAGCAAGCAGGCAACTCCCAGGTCCCGTCCTCGGAGCATAACATTCAGAAATGCTTAAAAACAAACACCCAGTCACCAGATGTCCCTAACATCTGGCTAAACCCATAAAACTATCCTCTACAACCACTACCTCCTTCCTAACTCCAAAGTGTAGGGGGGAAGAAAACTTATGAAATCTCTGATGTAGTGAAATAAGATCTTGACATATATTTGTGAATTTTTTATTTCTTTGTTGTATGTCCTGACTCCTTTCTTGTTATTCAGAGGAAAATTTTGACTTCTATAGCAAGAGGATTAAAAGAAAAGAAATTCTAATATCCTATTCTTTTTAGGGTTCTAACCTAAGCTCCTGGGTATCAAAAGGGAAGGTCCTAAGTGTAATGGAACATGATGTGTATGCCAGAGCAAAGATGAGACAGAATTAGAAGGAGAGGAAAACGATCATACCCTCAACCCTAAAGAGATTTGGTGATGGTAACCTGGGTTGGCAGCAGAGGAGCAAAAGTGCTGAGGTCAGAACCTTGGAGCATGTCAGGGGTTGGGACAGCAGGTAAACCTGGGGGGATAAGGAGCAGAGGGAGGAGTCCACAGAGAGACCCTCACACATCACCTGCACTAGGCAACCCAGCAGAAGACCATCGTGCACCATTCAAGAAGTACATGTCAGCTGACCTCAACTCTTTCCAGTAAGAGCCTTCCAGCATCGGTTTCTCTCAAGAGGCCTGTGGTTGCTCCAGTAGAAGGACACCTGGCCAGGCTCCAGGATTTGCTAAGCCTCTGTGTGGGTGTCAACTTGTGAACATTCCAGGACATTCTTCCAGCCCCCCTAGAACAGGATGGATTGCCTGACTCCCAACCAAGCAGAAAGGGTATAAAAAGAAAAGCTCAGCACTGATCCTTGGGTGTATCTAGACCAGGATCCCAACCTCAGCACTATTGCCATTGGGGGTTGGATAATTCTTTGTTGTGGAGACTGTCCTGTGCACTGCACGACGTTTAGCAGCCAGACTCTATCCACTAGATGCCAATAGCACGCCACCACCTCATAGTTAACACAATCAAAATGTCACAACGTTGCCAATAGTACCCTGCGGTGTTGAGGAGTGCAAAACTGTCCCCATCTGAGAACTACTGGTCTAGACAGTAAGCAAACCCTTTCTTACTACACTGAATCTGTACCCATCTTCAGTATTCCAGGGCAAGACGTTAGATCACTTACAGCTACAATTTGTGACCAGCAAACCATGATTTCAGACACTATCCCAACAAGTGTATTTATGTGAACAGTCTCAAAATATTTGAAGCACCCACTACTTCCATTAACACCCTAACACACATACACACACACACATTTAGGTGTGGAGTGTAAACCACCTCCAGCACAAACTATTTCTTTTCCAAGTGCAGTAAATACGTACAGTAGTTAATTGTGAAGGAGAAATTTATATTTGCTTAAGGACAATAGGAAGAAGCTGGATGAAGATGGCATGAGGGGTGAAACACTGAAAATGGGGGCGAGGCTAATACAAACTTTGGGACTGGTGGCAATTTTCGTGGAATTGACAATTCCTTGAACACATGGGTAATTATCATTATTCTTAAAAACTTATTAGCTTCTCCACTTACCAGATGCATAATATTGAAAAAAATGTATTACTTTTTCTAATGCTTTTTTTCATCTTCACAGTGGGGATATAATAACGTACTTTACAGGATTGTAACGCAGATTAAATGACCTAAGTCATTAAAGCAATTAGCACACGGCCTGACATGTAATAATCTCTCAATAAGTTAGCCACTACTATTTTCATTATAATGGAATAATGGATTGAGCTAACAAATGATGCTAATAACATTTTACACAACGTATTTTGAAGCTCTGACTTATCTGATCCTCACTCAGCCTTGTGAAATAAACACGGTGACCATTACACCCTTTTAACGCAGGAGTCAAGCGTGGAGGGTTGACCAGACTTACTCCAAGACACACAATGAGCACACAGTAGCCTAGGCCTGGCGGCTAGGCCCTCACATTTCTCCCTGAGTTCTCTTTCCCAGACCCACTCCACACGGTGCTGAAAGTCCATACCCCTAGACCAGTTAGCACAATGTCAGACAACTCGGATGGCCTAAACAATAAGGGATTTTATTTGCACACATAACTGGATGGCCAGAGGTTGGGCAAATTCCAAGAACATACAATCAGGACTCTGGATACGTTTCCTGGAGATTCTTTCGAGCTGCCTTCCTTTGAGTATCAGCTTTGTTCTCAGAGCAGCTTCCCTTATGTTCACAGAAGGTCCACTGGCAGAAGCATGAGGCAGAGAGAGAGAAAATGGCTATTTACTGCTCCTCTTAAAAGTGAGAATGAAGTTTCCCAGAAGCCTCTGCAATCTTTGCCTCAAACAGAATAAGGTCACATAACCACTCCTGAATCAAATGTGTTCAAGGATGGACTTGCCCTGATTTATGTAGTCAAATCATAGCCGTGGAGCTGAGGATGGCTCAACCGTCCCTGAGAAACTCAGGCAGAGCAGAAAAGAGGTACACACCATGCCAAGATTTTCTCGGGAAGGAAGGAAGAGGGAAGGGAAGCCAAGTAGGCAATCATCAAACCATTTATGGTGTTGATGATTTAAAACTTCCTGATGGGGGCATTGCCCAGCTTCTACTTTCTTTGTGCTGATCATATGGAAAAAAAAAAAAAAAAAGAGTTTTAGATGAATCTAATAAAGCCCTCAACAAGGAAGTGAGATTTGAGGAGAGTTCTGAGAGAACTGAATGAATCATATACCCCAGAAGATCTCCTAGAGACATTTATCAAAAACAGGAGAAGCAACAATCTGAATGAAGAGAAACAAAATGCATGAAATTCTCAAAAAGATGAAAATTCCATATAGCTGAATTCCAAAGACTCAGACATCCCACCAACTGCTTCGTGGTCTTTCCTGTCATTTAATTTGCTCCAAGTAACGAAAAGCAGTGCTACACTCTCGGGTTGTTATTTAACACGTTGCAGAGAAGTTGGCTCGTCAGCTTTTTATGAACAGTTTCTCCTCTGAAACATCATAAATCAAGCGTTGGGTTTGCCCTTAGTTTTCAGGTTTTAGCAGCAGCTGATCCCCAGATACGGCCTCACAATGGCCTGAAGACTTCCCCTGAGAACAGAGATGAGGAGCTGAGAGAACCCTTCCCTGCATGCCCAGGGAAGGCGACTACTAGGAAATGCTTTCCTCAGGGGTTTGGGGCTTATGTGCAATCCTGTGGTAAAAACCATGGCTCTGCATGTCCCAGTGGAATGCGGAGAGAGAACCCAGTGGAAGCCAGAGGTGAGATAGCATTCTTACAGGTTGAAGAAGAAAAGAGAAGGAGAGAGAAGCATGGAATGGATAAGTGGATTTTGCCGCTACACTGTTTCCTAAGCATGCCCAACTCCCCACCCGGAACGCACACTAGGGTGGGAACAGACAGCTGCAAGGGCAATGTGAGTATTCCAGGTCCCACAGGGTGCCCAGACCACGGCCTCTGGTGCACCCAGCTCCTCTGCAGCACCCACCCTCCCCTTTGTTCTCACACAAGACCCCAAGCTGTCACCCCACTCACAGGTGAGTCCTAACAAATAATATCACTAAGAGGAAAGAACAGAAGCCTGAGAAGGCTGATCTTAGAGTTTAAATAAGTCAGCTGCCCATTAAGTTCTACCCAAACTCTCCCAAATGACTTTCCACCGCCACGCCTCCAGTCATATCTACTCTTTCCAGCACTAAGTTAAGAACCATTCAACCAGCATGTCTGTGGCCACAACCTCCAGAAACTCAGTCACCGACTCAAGTCTCCGTGAACAAAAAACTGGAAGTTGGGAGAGGAGGGGTGCAAAAGAACAAAAGGAAGCCACTTCTTCGTGAGGTTTTTCCAGCCCACCATTTCACTCGCCTGGGGACCTGCAGAGTGGGTCAAAGATCTCAGGCCCGGGTCTGAGGCATGGTGGTCAACTGGAGATGTCACATGCCCATCAGAGCAGACCAGCAATCCCTGGCCCCGCACGTGTGCTTACTAAGTTATGCAAGTGCAAGCCTTCTGGGTCTGTTTATTTGTCTTGCGTTTGCTGTTTTATTAACCAGAAACTTGAAAAGGAGGCTTCCTTTGTTGTACTGCCATTTGGCAGAAGACTAGAGGTTACAGTAGCAAGCAGAGCCCAAACATTTTTTTAAAAAATCTCGATGAAAGTTCCTTCCAGAGAGAAAAACTATATCCGATTCCCTGTCTCCCATTGAACCTCTGAAGGACTTCCTACACCTTACCTTCAAATAACAGAGCCCTGGCCAAAGAAAATGGAAAAACATAAATTTTTGCACGTAAAATGGAAAATCAGAGGGTGCAGACAGGCCTGTGTCAACAGGGTATTTTTAGCTATCAGTGAATTTTTAGAACCAAGTCTTAAGACATGGTTCTTTGCACATGGACCTGGGATGTGTTTTTTAGGACCACTGCTACCCGTGGCTATCCTCACCTCATTTTCGAAGGTGGGTAGTATCTCCACTTAAAGAAGGAGGAAACTGAGGCCCAGCTGGGAGAGAATGACTTGCATAAGCTCCCAGTGACTAAAGAGCAGGGACAAATGTCGAGGCAGGACAGCCCCTTGATAACTCTAACGTCATCATTCCTGATCTCTATTTCTCAATATTCACTTGTGGCTCCCTCCTTGGAATTAAATATTGCCCCTTTATTGTGCATTAATTACTCTTGTCTTTCTCTATCACAAACTGAGTTCCTCATCCCTGAGATCAAAGAAAAAAGATTAAGCGCAAAATAAGTGCAGAAGCAGCTCTCCTGCAAGGTTCTCAGAATCTCTGTGCCCAGATCCTAACAGAATGGTTTCAAAACAGAGGATGACAGTGAGTGACGGGCTCTGGCTGGGGTTCAGTTATCTCGGGCCCTGCCCCTTGTGCCAGGAGAGGAGATGAATGCAGCAGCTCAATTTTCCCTCTATTTCCCTCAACAGTCACGGGTGGCTAAGTCCCAACGATCAAGCTGTGGCAGTTAGAGGCAGGAAATGGAATTGGAGAAGAGAGCCTTGAGCTTACCCACCATGGAGAGCCCAGGGTGCTTCAAGCTCTTCCAGGTCCCAAAGCCCCCAGCCGGGTTTGCACCTGAACAAACCCTTAGGGCTCAGGTGGCGCACTGCATTTCCTGAACTCCTTGTGAACCTGTGTCTGGATCCCCACTGGCCGGTGCTGCCCAGTCGCCTTTGAGGGCTGTCCTGAGCTTCCTGAAAACAGACTCAATAGGGTCAAGTGACACACAAAACTCTTGGCTGAAAATCGGGTGGTGCGGTCCCAACCTTGCTCCTAACCAAATGAAAAACTGAATGCAAATTGCTTCACTTACCTAAAAGTAGAAGGACAGAGTCCGAAGAAGGTGGTGATGGAGACACCGTTTACGGGCACCTCCCGGTCAAAGGTTCTTTTCTGTGGCTGGTGCTGGCTTTGACTGAACATACACAAGCTCGGGATGACACTCATACATCTAAATGATGACGATTTGGGGCTCAAGAAAGGCAGCTTTTCCTGAGGGTGTGCAAGAGAATTGAAACAGTAAGGATTTTTTTAAAGTAACTAAACAGAATTGTTTATAAACTGAGCTAGATGCATTTCTAAAGGAATACAACTCACTGTGCAACCCACCACAGTGTGCGTGCGTGTGTGCATGTGGAACCCAGAGAGCGTCTGCTTACAGGAACCACTAATTCAAGAAGACCATTAGATTATCATGCTGTCTAGCTCTGTCTAAAAACCAGCCAGCATTCAGTCACTTACACTTTCGGTTTTTCTGATAAATGACAATTTATGAATACATCCCTTATACGTAGACTGATTTCAACGGGAATAATTGAGCAAATTTTTTCATTAGACGTTTTCCTGGGGATGTCACTGCATTTCAGAATAGGTACACTTTGGCAGTGATAGCTCCTGGATTCTTTAAATTTTTTTGTAACCAAATTTCATCCATATTATAAAAAATATTTGAAACATTTAAGATAAAAAGCTATTTATTAACATAGCTAATATTTATTGAGAATTGTTTCAGGCACTATGTTAAGTACTTTAATGCATAAAAGAATTTAATCTTTATTAGAACCTTTTGAGATATTAGAATCCTTTGCTGTTACTATCCTTACTTTAATAAGGGGGAAACTGAGCCTTAGGAAAGTTAAGCAACCGGTCGATGCCATTCAGCCAGTATATAGCAGAGCCATCACAAAGCTGGTTCTTAACCACCACACTAAGTTGCCTCATTGTACTGCTCAGGATGGTAGCTTGGTACTTTAATAGTAATTATTAAATCATTCTTGAAGCTATTAGTCGATCAAATTTTTGATCCCTTAATATATACTCAAATTTCTGTACATCTTCCTTGTTCAAGGAGTTTTCCAGTGGAAAAAAAGGAGGGAGGTTCTTTTTAATTACAAATATCAAGATATAGGCACAGGAGGCTGGCCCAGTGACGTAATGGTGCAGTTCGTGTGCTCCACTTTGGTGGTGGGGTTCAGAGGTTCAAATCCCAGGTGCGGACCTACACACAGCTCATCAAGCTACGCTTTGGTGGCGTCCCACATATAAAATAGACGAAGATTGGCACAGATGTTAGCCCAGCAACAATCTTCCTCAAGGAATATGAGAAAGATTGGCAACAGATGTTAGCTCAGAGCCAATCTTCCTCAACAACAACAACAAATAATTATATATATATATAGGCACAAATCAGTCTTTGTGTATGTATAACATTGCATGATGGTTCACATCTCCCTCTAGAGACATTGCCCTTAATCCCTTAATAATCCAGGGTAAATTTATGTTTATATTTTATATCTCTGCACTGAACGCTTTATGTGATGTTAAATATTGATATTTGTGGCTCATCTTAGCTGCTAGTGACAAAGTTGAGCCAAAATAGCACAATATGGTCAGATGCAGCAATAAACAGCAGTCTTGTACATATAACTGCTTAAAAAGATACACTCAAATTTTTATTTTTCTCAATGTTGTTGATATGTCAGCTCCTTCAGTTTTATATATAGATTCAACACAATCACAATCACAGCCCCAGGAGGCTTTTTGAGATCTCAACAAGGTAATTCTAAAATTTATGTGGAAATACGACAGCACCAGAATAGCTAAAACAATCATCCAAAAGAACAGGTGGGAGGACTCACACTATCCGCTCGCACTTTGATTTCAAGACTGACTATAAAGCTACTGTAATCCAGACAGTGTGTGCTGGCAAAAGTTAGACGTATAGATCAATGGAACAGAATAGAGAACTCACAAACAGACCCATACAAATACAGTCAACTGATTTTTGAAACAGGTACAAAAGCAGTTCAATGAAGAAAAGATAATCTTTTCGTCAAATGATTTTGGAACATTTAGATGTATACATGCAAAATAAATTAAGTAATTAAATAATGAACCACTACACATACCTCACATCTTATAAAAAAATTAATGTAAAATATATCCTAGATTTAAATGTAAAATTTAAAGCTATCAAACTTCTAGAAGAAAACATAGGAGAATATCTGTATGACTTTGGGTATGGCAAAGAGATTTTAGACGCGACAACAAAAGCAAGATTTATAAAAGATGAAATATAAATTGAAATTTATCAAAATTTGAAACTTTTGCTGGGGACAGCGCAGTTGCATAGTGGTTAAGTTCATGTGCTTCACTCTGGTGGCCTGGTGTTCACAGATTCGGAACCTAGGGCATGGACCTACACACCACTCATCAAGCCATGCTGTGGCAGGCATCCCACATACAAAATAGAAGAATACTGGCACATATGTTAGCTCAGTGACAATCTTCCTCAAGCAAAGAAAGGAAGATTGGCAACAGATGTTAGCTCAGGGACATTCTTCTCTACCAAAAAATAAATTAAATAAATAAATATTTTTTAAAAACTTGCTCAGAAAAAGACATTGTCAGAAGAATCAAAAGCCACAAAATGGAAGAAAATATTCGCAAACATAAATCTGATAAAGGATTTATTTCCAGAATATATGAAGAACTCTCAAAACTCAACAATGAGAAAAAAAACAATGAAATATTGAAAAAGATCTGAAAAAACACTTCACCAAAGAAATTATATGGATGCAAGCACACATATGAAAAAATGTTCAGCATCATTAGTCACTAGGGAAATGCAAATTAAAACCAAGCACTGGTAAGTGTTAACAGCAAGTGGAACTCTGAAACCTCCTGGTAGGAATGCAAAATGGTACAGTCACTTCAGAAAAGTGTGGCAGTTTCTTATAAAGCTAAACATTTGCTTGTCATAAAGTCCAGAAATCCTACTTTTAAGTATTCACTCAAGCAAATTGAAAACTTATATACTACCAAAAACCTGTACATGAATATTTATAGCTTTGTTCACATTCACCAAAAATTGGAAACAGCCTGGGTGTCCTTCAGTAGGTGAATGGATAGATAAAATGTGGTACGTCCGTAGAACGAGTACTACTCAACAACTGAACACTTCTCAGCAATGAAAAGGAATAGGCCATTCACACAACAACATGAATGAATCTCAAATGCATTTTGTTCAGTGAAAGAAGCTAGACCCAAAGGCTATATATTATATATGTATATTATATGAATCCACTTACATGACATTGTGAAACAGACAAAATTCTGGGAATGGAAAGCAAATCCCAGTGCTTTTCAGGAGTGGGGGAAGGGAGGAAGGGCAGCACAAGAGAAGTCGGGGGCTGATGGAACTGTTTCCAGTACTCTGGTGATGCTATACATTTGTCAAAAACATAGAACTGTACACCACAAAGAGGGAATTTTACTGTGTGTAAATTTTAAAGCTCAACCCCAATTTCAGGGGAACCCGAGATGGAGCGCAGACTATGACAACTGAATCTGACTGCATTACAAATAAAGGACATAACCACAATGAAGGGTTGAGAAGGAGCAATGACCTAAGCAACTTTGAGGAACAGTGTGTTGACCAGATACTGCAAGACTAAAAACAAAAAGAACCATGCATAATCAAACATGCGTAATTAAACCATGCATAAACACTGTACTTTAGTTGAGTGAATTCGTTTCTCCCAAGGGTATGGATTAGCAATTCTGAAACAGGTTCATAGGTATACTATTGTTGAACAAATACATAAATATATTGTAGACAATAAACGGCAGATTTCTCACTGTTGGAGAAAGAAATTACAAATAAGCAAAGAGGAAATGCTGGAATGAACCTTGTGGAACTGGATTGGCATTGGAGATACCAGCATTAACTCATTTTAAAACATATACAGATAGTTCTGGACTGTGTAATCCATATGTTGAAGCCCTAACCTGCAATGTGACTGAGTTTGGAGATAGAACCCTTAAGGAGGTAATTGAGGTTACATGAGGTCAAAAGGGTGGGGCCCTAATCTAATATGATTTGTGCTCTTATTAGAAGAGAAAGAGACACCAGGGAGGTGCATGCACAGAGAAAAGTCCATGTGAGGACACAGCAAGAAGATAGCTGCCTGCAAGCCTCAGAAAAAATTAACCCAGTAAGTAAACACCTTAATGCTGGCCTTCCAGGCTCCAGAATTGTGAGAAATAAATTTCTGATGTTTAAGCCATCCTGTCTGTGGTATTTTGTTGTGGCAGCCCTAGAAGACTAAGACACACATAAAGAGATTTAGAAAGAAATATAGATATCTGTGTATATTTAGGTTAGTGTCCGTACATATATTTCCTTGCTCTGTCTGCTGAGAGGGTCTAGAAGCAGTTACACCTAGTAGCAAGAAGCACAACTAATTCCCAAATCTTGGTTTCTCAATACCATTCTCAATACAAGGAACCAGAGATCCTTGGAGAAGCAGTTGATTTCAGGACTGGGGCAGAGAAAATGCAAGATAATTCTGGAGCATCACATGGTAACAGAAAGTAAGGAGATGCTAAAGAAAAAAATTCGGAAAGGATGGGGCATGTCAAAAGGGTGCAGGAGTCAACCCAAAAGAGCTTCCAATGGCCCAAGTGGAACAATTGAGCAATGAAATAAATTATAGCAATGTACTACAATTCAAAGAATAAAATAAATATCCATATGTCCATACTGATGATGAAAGAAAGGAAGACAGAGAGGGAGAGGGAGGGAGAGAGGATGGGGGAAAGAGAAGTGATAACTCTTTCTTACAAAAGAATTCCAATTGACAAACATAAGAAGAATGAGTGAAATCACCATTAGAGCACCACAGGAATTATTACTTAAGGTGAAATCCACCAATGAATGCTAAAATTAGTGAGCAGAAGAGTAAGGAGAAACAGAATATTTGCATAGTCTCAAAGAATTTCCCTCCAAAATATTTGTGAACTGCAAATCATCTCCCCCAAATTCTTGTTGATTGCAGAGGAGAAAAATAGTCACTTTCCAGTGGAGTACTTTGGCCAAGTGATCAAGGTCAACATCACCAGTAATAAGACAGCTCAATAGCATATGCCCTCTGGAATGATGTACTGCAAAGGGCACAGCACCTCTGCTGTATTCTTCCCCAAAATACATAACCTCAAACTAATCATGAGAAAACTTCAGACAAACCCGAATGAGAGACAGTCTACATAATGTCTCACCAATGCTCTTCAGCAATGTCAACGTCTTGAAACAGAAGGAAAGACTGAGGAGCTACTACAGATGGAAGAAGCCTAAGGAGACCTGACAATTAAACACAATGTGGCGTCCTGGACTGGACCCTGGAACAGAATAAGGACATTGCAGGAAAAGTGTTGAAATCTGCATAGTCAGTAGTTTAGTTAATAGTATTGTACTAATGCTAAGTTTTAATAATCGTATCATGTAATATGGTAACCTTGGGGGAAGTCAGGGGAAAGCTGTGCATGAACAATCTCTACTATCTTTGCAGCTCTTTCTCCTGGAATGAAAGGAAGGGAAATAGAGGCAATATTGGAACCTCCAAACATAGAAAGAGAAGGGAGTTATGAAATCAGTGAATTGGCATTGTTAATGAACAACCCCACCGCCACCTCAAGGAGATGGAAATTAATCTATTCCACAGGACATGTTGATAGAAACTCAACAAGGGAATATGAGAAGTTAAAAGACCTGGGTTCTAGCCAAGCCCTGTGGCTCACCCTGCAAAGTTTGACAAATCGCTTGTATAATTACTTAGATAATGTCTAAAACACATTACTTAGATAATGTACAAAAGATGATCCTAGAGACTCAGGTTTCTTACATGTGATGCAGTTTTCACCAAGTAAAAGATGGTGATTACAATAATTATGTCACCTAATGAAATAACATATTTAAATGTTGCCACGAAAAAAGAAGTAATTTCTGTTTCAGAGTCTGTTTCTTCATGTGGAAATTGAATATGAATTTTTCTAGAGTCTTTTTCAATCATATATGACTCCAAGTGCGACATAAAATATATCATATAAATGTTGTAATAGTAGATCAAGAGCAGGTTCTCTAGATACATTCTTATCTTTGTTTGACAGAAGCGATACGTCAAATCTTTCATTAGCATAGATGACCTTTTCAATAGCACATGTATTAAAATTGGAATAAAATTTAACCTAAAGACAGATGTGAGAGGTGGAGAGAGGCAATTCTCTTTACAAAGGCATTATTTGTTTACAAAATTTTTGAAATGCTAAACCATGGGATTTATGTAAATATTTCCCCAGTGCATTAAACTGTGACCTGATTTTCATATAACCAATTTAATGGTAGTTTGTAAGAAGCGTGTCAGCTTCATCAATTAATGTCAGGTGAGTATCCATGCACACAAAAATGCTTAATGTGTATATGTGCACATGTGTGTATTCAAACAAGTAGCTATGGATTTTTTTTTTCTTATTTTATGTGTAAGAAGCTGTATGAAAACTGTGTCTGGAAAACAACTACCTCCTTGGCTCTAGCTCACACCATTGTTGATCTTGCTGGGTGCCCACTTTTTGTGCCCTGGCAGTCTTGAAGGAGCTGAAATAAGGGTGACGCATCAGCAACGTGTCCCCTCCTCTCCAGTCCGCAGTGGGGCAGGCAGGAAATGCCAGCCTCCTCACAGGAAAGCCTGTTGTGGTGAGATTTCCCGATTTACTTTATAAATGCAAGAAGGCCAGATACAGGAGGAGATAAGCGCTCAAGATTGCAAATGCTTATCATCTGTCAGGGTTCTGGGCCCCACAGCCATGACCAGTTTCTCCTCTAGAGACGCAGGACAAAATTCAGTTTGGTTCCAAATCGAAAGGACTGCCCAGTTAAAAAATTTGATCATCCAGCCTTGTCAGTCCTTGCAAGGAAACCGCTCTAAACAACTTGCTGATTTTTCCCCATGAGTGGTGTTCTCGCCTTGGGAATTCCTAAGGAAATTAAGAGTATCTCACCCTCCACCTTGGCTGCATATTGGAGTCACCTGGGGGCACAGTAAACGAGATCGGGGATCTGGTTCCCCAAGCTGGTAGCTGAAGTCTCAGGGGACGCAGGAAGTCTTTGGTGAGAACACTCATCCCTGGCTCTGACTTTTCACTGCCAGTGCCGCTTCTAGAAAAAGTTGAGTAGAATGAAAAGGGTAGCGACTCCAAAAGGGCAAGACAGTCAGCAGGGGTGACTAGAGGAGGCATGAAAGACGTGGGGAACCAGCTCAGTGTAAACCAAGCACACGGGCCAACTCACTCTCCAGTCAGGACCTGGGCGAGGGAGTGATGCGGGCTAGAATGGGGCATTACACGCTTGAAGGAGAATCTTAACTCTTCAAGGTCCGCTCCATTCCACCCTTTCTCTTCTGGTCAACTTTTATAAAACAGAACAAAATCATCGCCCCAAGAAGCAGCATGCAGGCTGCGAAGAGAGGGCAATACAATTCCCTACTCTGTCCGTGTCCATGGTACCAAGTCCTTTGAAGCAACGAGAATTTCAGAGGCGAATACTCGGTGCATCTATGTGTCACTCACAAGCCCGATCTTTTAAAAGAGAAAGTAGGATCTGGAATAAATCTATGCCTCCCTTTCGCTCAGCCAAAAATCTAGGAGACCCCTTACTTCGCAAAGTCTGATTTAAAAACATACACCAAGAAAAGGAAAACATATCCTCCTCTTTTGATCCCTTATCTCGGGAAACCGGGTTCCCTCAGAGGAACCTGCAAGGTGGCAAGTCCCCAGTGTTTATTGTATTAAGTGGGGTACATTGTGTTGTGTTCAGCTGAGAAGTGTGTTCAAGTAATACTGAGAGACCATGCTCTCTCTGGGACTCCATTGTCCCCTGTCTCTCAAAGTTGAGGGTCACCAAAATAATAATAATGACACATCAGACCAGTGTTTGATCAGGCAAGTATTTACATAGCTTCTTTTTCCCCTAGAATTTGGAAGCACTTGGCCAAAAGCATTTCAGTTCTCGGAAAGACTATCCTCAGGCGTTAGTATTAGGGGTATTATTTATACCTCTCCTCATTCAACTGTCTCCACACCTCACCCACCTCCCACCAACTGCCCTAAAATCTACACCCAATAGACTCGCATGTCAAATATAATTGGCACTGACCCAGCTTGACTTTTGTCTGGGTCTTCTCTTTTTTTTTTTTTTTAATTGGGATCATGAAGGAAAGAAGGGGGCAAAGAATACAGCATCTGTGCTTTGGACAACACTGCTTTCTATTATCCTCAGTAGCCGGAGTAAGTACACTTTAATTTCTGTGACATTTTTCTCAACAGTGTCCCAAAGGGTTTGGGGTTTGTTTTTTTTTTTTCCAATTAATGCAATCATCTTCCACCTCGCACTTGTAATGGATGGACCAGTTGTCCCACTCTATGCAATTAAATTTTGAATTCTTTAAAGTCACCATTTCACTTCCCCTCAAACTATGATGGCAACTTTTTTCTACAAGAGGTCCTGAACCTAGTGCTTTCTTTTAATTCTGCTCTCTTTCTTCTCTTTTAGGGTTGAGTAAGGCCACGTTGATAGAGCAAAGATAACATAGTCTTTGAAACCTTTGCCTTCTCAGAGATAGCAAAGTGACACCACTCAGGTCCTTTTCAGTGACCCATCCTCTCACCCCCAGCAAATGAGTGAATGAATGAATGGATGAATGAATAAATTATTCCATTTAACCAGAAAAAGCCTCACCCTAACTGAAATCATACTGGAATTATTACAAAGGATTAATTTTACAGTTTTTAAAGAGGAACAGAGATGGAAAACATCTCCCACTAACCTGGAAAAGTATCACCAAGATGAGACTAGTACATGCTCCTTAGAAGTATGAAAATTTAAGCTGGAATAGGCCTCGGGGATTATCTAATGAAATAAAATTAATTAATTGACATCCACAAAGAGATAACGTAAGGAGGAGAAAAACTTGCTAAGGGAGCTGGAGAAACATTCTCTAGTAACCTTACCTCCTCCTCTCCAATCCTGGGGAACTTTATATATTTTGTATTTATAGGCGGGGGTGAGGGGTGAATCTGTTAGCTTCGGGGGAGGGGGGGAGGCCTGTCTCTTGCACTGGTTTTGATCGCAGATCTCTTGCCCCAGAAGTCGTCCATCCTCACTCAGAATGCTCCTTGTTGTGTACCCCATGCCACCCATCCTAAGATCCTCTTTTACACTGAGTATGTATATGAATGTGCCCGTGTGTGTGTGTGTGTGTGTGTGTGTGTGGGTGTGTGTGTGTGTGTTGGTATGTGATGAGAGTCAAAGGACAACCAGGTCACACACATCTTGGAATCCACAGAGCCCCCTGTCTGACCGCTCTTCTCATGGCCTCTGTTCTACTCACTGCCTCTATTTCCTGGACTTATCTCCCGGAGCACATTTCCCACTCCTTCTCTCTGCTTGTAATTTCCAGGAGCTCAATCTAGGTTTGCAGCCTGTCAAGGGCTACAAGAGGACACTGATAATGAGAGATAAGGGCTGTGACACCTTGCTGGTTACCCTTTAAAATCTGAAATTGCTTGTTGGAAACGCAGGAAGCAACTTCCTTCCTTCCCCATCATTAAAGGCAAAAAGAATAGAAAATCCACAAAGGAAGCTGAAATTCAATGTGGCTTTGGACTTTATTTGGGGTATGAAGAACCCCAAAGACAGCAACACTGGTTTATACACAGATCACACATGGTCAAAAACATTGCGTGTACAAAATAAATAGATATCGATCATCATGGCAGGTTCTAGAAGAGTTGAGTAAAGTGAGTCAACATTGCCAGTTCCCTTTTACTTGCTTGGAGAAACCAAATCATGGCAAAATACTAATCGCCAGTTGCACTACTTTGCTAGGGCTGCCATAATAAAATACAGAAGACTGGATGGCTTGAACAGCAGACATTTGTGGCCTCACAGTTCTGGAAACTAGAAGTCCAAGATCAAGGTGTTGGCAGGTTTGGTTTCTCCCGAGGCCTCTCTCCTTGGCTTGTCATTAGCCACCTTCTTGCTGTGTCCTCATGTGGTCTTTCTTCTGGGCTCCCACATTTCTGTATCCTAATCTCCTATCCTAATCACCAATCATATTGCATTAGAGCCCACCCATTTTACCTTATTTACCTATTTAAAGGCCCTGTCTCCAAATACAGTCGCATTGTAAAGCCCCGGGAGTTAGGGCTTTAACATATAAATTTCAGGAGGACACAATTCAGCCCCTAACACCAGTCATCAGGAGCAGAACCAAGACTAGAACCCAAAGTTTGTAACCCGAGAACGTTAATATTGACTCACGTTCTTTTTGCAGGTTAAATAATCTCACAGAATTATAGCATGCTGTAATTGGAAGCTATCTCACGACGATCTAATTGTAGCACTCTCATTTGCCAAATAAGGAAGCTGAGTCCTAATTATCTTGCTTAGAATCATAGAACACAGGGATGAGTCGGAGTGGCACCACCCAGATATCTTCCCCCTGCTCCACTACTGGGAGCCTTTCTTGGATTCCAATCTCTTGGTCTCTGAAACTCCACACCAGGGTCACTTGCTACCCAAGCTCTGGATTTCAAATCTATGGTCCAAGGAAGCAGCTTGGTACACACTGGTGAGGGAGCAATAACTATGGAGCAAGTTCCCATCCTTTCTCCCCTTGTAAAGAGTTGGAGGGAAAAGCTGGCTTTTATGAGTCTTCCCTGCCTCTTTCTCCCATCCTCCTCTCTCTTGCTCCTCCTTATGGCAGCCGTTACTAATTTCAACAATTTTCTTCTGGCAAAATGAAGGCTCCAGGTGACAAAGAGAGTTGGCCATATCCTCTTGGAGGATGAGAGCCTACGTCCTACTCCTACCCCGCCATGCTCCCAGACAAGGTGGTTAGGGCTATAGGCACTTCCCAAGTGGGCATCCACAACTCTCCCTATCCCCACCCCCCCGCCCCCCACCAACATGCACCAACAAGGCAGGCTTCCAGGTTTATGCCCAGCTCTGAGCTCCTATCTGAAAGGGACTCCAGGTTATTCTTCACTTCATTCGAAGCTCATGTGTTTTTCCAGGACCACTAAGATTTTATTATTTGCATGATCCTTGGATAAATACCCATTCTGGTTTTTAAAATTACAGGACGAGTAGGAATAAGACACACACACACACAAGCACAACCCTGAAGGGTTTGGTCAGCAAGTGGAGGCAGGACTCCTCCCCCAGCTGACCACACCCAGGGTGCTTGGGAGAGGGAGGATCTCCGGCTCCCTGGTTAAACCGTTTGTGTAAAAATGAACACAACAGGTGAGCACTGATGTCGTGTAACCCTGCAAAGCAGAGAACAAATCAGTATCACTCAGGTGAAATTCTCCTGTCAGTTTTTCCTTAAGGACAATGTGATGTTTTGTTTTGTATTCCCTTCTTTAGTTATTGGTCAGAAAGGAGGGATGTAACTAAATAATTGTTCCACTTGTCTGCATGTCAATTTCAGTGTGGACGTGGGGCATTCAGCCGGTGAACAAGATGAACTCAACTCCTGCCTTCAGTGAGCTTACAATCCAATGAAGAGAGACAAACCTTAGATATTTCCGCAAATAAGAATGTACTAACAACTGTGAAAACATTGAGAAGGAAGAGTTTAAAATCTAGAGGGGGTGCTTTAAAATCTAGAGGAGGTGCTTTAAAACGAGTTTAAAATCTAGAGGAGGTGATCTCTTAGAAATCCCCTTCAGGAAAAGAAAGAAAGGGAAAGAAATAAAAAAGAAAGAAGGAAAGAGAGAGAAAGAAAGGAAGAAAAAGGGAAGGAGGGAGGAAAAGGGGGAGAAAATTAAAGGAAGGATGAAGGTGGCAATATTTCACCTGGATGGTGAGGGATTAATGAGACAATTTGTTTAGTACTCATCTCCTCTGATATAGCTGAAGTCCTCATTTCCCAATCTCCAACTTTCCTAAAAAGAATCTATCTTTAAAATGCACGACGTGGGTGTAAGATATATTATCTGCTGTAGGAGCACCTTCTGTTTTATTTGTGGCTGTTTGGAATGGTGCGCTGGTTCCCCTTGGGAGGGAAAATGATCTCTTCAAGAATCCCAAAAATAAAAACATGGGGGCAATGACTCTTACACTTCAGCCCCTTCCCCTCCCCAAGCCCGGTCTTGTTTTCCTAAGCAATGGTCAGGAATGTGCTGGGCGGGGGCAGCCTGGACGTCAGCACGGAGCCCAGGCAGCCCCAGTCACGGTCCCAGGCTGGCCTTTCACCTCCTAGCTCTCCCGGCTGCTCTTATTAAGCAGCAAAATGTTTCAATATGTTGAGCTTTGGGGGAGGGACAGAGAGAAAAATCGGGATATTGTTGAGAAGGAAATAATGAATAACCCTGCTGCCAGTCCTCATACCCCCCACATGGGGAGATCTGGGTGATAAGTATGCTTTCTCCTGAAACGGAATCCTAGCAATTGCCTTTTGGTCACAAATTTCCAGAGCCTTTTGAGGGGGGAGGGTAGGGGTTATGGAAGAGAAGAGGGAGCAGATATTAAACAAATGTTCTCAGTGTCCAGAACCAAAGCAGCCAGGGATCTGGGTACCCAAGAAAGAAAGAGGAAGGGAAAGCTTGAGAAACTGACGTCCAAACTCGGAGGTGCACAAAGCTGTCAGTTTTGTTCCTACAAATTGATGCACTCCCCTCGCTACTCTTACCTGTCACCTCTGCTTCTCCCTCCCCCACTCCAAGTTCATCTGCTTGGCTGCAGTGTGTTCTGGGCAGGGGCCTGGTGAGCAGTTCCTTGTTACAGGAGACCCAGGAGAGGCATGTGCAAGGGTGTGAAAACCGCCCCGCCAGGGAGGGAGCACAGGCGCAACTCCTCAGCACGGTTGGGTCTGTTTTATGGAGAATGGCCCTGGGATTGGGCAACCGAAAGAGCTAATATAAGCACGGACTCAGAAATCTGAGCCCCATCTAAGGCCAGGTCTACAAGTGGAAGTGAAGAAATGAGCAAAATTCCAAATTTCAACAAAACACAAATTTGAGGACCCAGAAACGACCCTTTAGCAAGAGCGTTTTAAAATGTGTGTATGTCTTTAAATTAAAATCCCATAATAGGGTTGTTTCTCTAACATTTGCAATCCACTTTGCTGTTCTAGATGCTGCTTAGAAAACATGGGTCAGAAGGAGGTTTTTCCTGGGGAGGACCAAACAGGAGGAAGGAGTCACCTTTAAGCAGGAAAAAACTTAAGGGCTTGAAAAATCAAAGAGAACTTCACTCATATTGTTTAAGTCTAAAGAATGATTATTTGCAGAGCAATGATTTGAAACTAAATAATCAGTTTACAGAAGGCCTGGGTCTCCATGTCTCCTCTTGGCTTTACATAGCTGTAGGTCTTTACATTTATGTGTGTGGTTTCGAGTGTCCCTTGACATTTCCTAGTAACACAGGGAGGTTTCAGGAAAAGCAGCTGGGGGCAGATGGGTGGCGGTCCATTAGAACAATTCATCAGATGGCAGTTGAAATATTGATAAGAAAACGGAAATCAAATTAAAAGACGGGAAAAGAGAAAGGAAGAGGGAGTGAGACGGAGAGAGCTGGAGTGAGGCAGCGGAGAAGAAAGCTGCAGGATGCACAGACAAACTTGAGTGTTCCCAAAGCCCCCAGGACACGCAGGGGCTGAGGCTGTCTGCCTGGATGCGCTGGAAAGGAAGGCACAATGACTCCAGGCAGCCAGCAGGTTTAATTCCGCACTGCCAGGGATCCCAGCCCAGAGAATCTGCACCAACAACTTGAACATCCTGGAGCTGCCTGAGTTCCGCTCCTGCTGGCTTAGCAGGAAAGGGTGTCTTAAGGTAAGTGTTCGTTTGTGTGAGATCTCTGGGGGGTGCAGGGTCAAGCGATGCCTCCTTCCACTGGCTGTCTGCTCTAGCTGCAGTTGGGGAATGTGAGGTTTTCTGGGGCTCTTTCTTTCTCTCATTCTCTCCACTGTGTTCTTTCCTCTCCTTTTTTTCCTCCTTCTCTGTTTTCTTGCAAATTTCACTCAGACTTTCAAAACAAATGGGGGAGACTCAGGAGCAAGGGTAGCAGGAGAAGGGGCAGTAAATGGGAAACTAGGAGCCCAGAGAAACATACCTGGTCCCTGAACTAGTGTGTGTCTGTTGTGCCTTCAGGAGCCAAAAAGCTGGAATTTGTTAGTAGGGAGAAAAGTGGTTTATCAGAAACACATTGGCTGCTGGAGAAGCTGTACCCTGCCACGTTAAAGATGCTTTAAGAGAAGGAAGGAAGGGGAAACAGAGAGACAGACGCCAGACTTGGCAAGACAGAGAGACTCACGCAGAGGCACCTGGCAGCCTAGAGTTTTTGCTGTGTCCAGCCCAAATATTCAGACCTCAGACACCATCTCCCCTGCCACTAAAAACGAGGTCCCTCATCCATTGTCTTGGTTTCTGCCCGCAAACCTGCTTTCTTCCAGAAGCTGGGGGCTCTAGGAAAGGGGCCTCCATAGACCTCCAGAACCTTGAGCCAGCCTGCCTCCCCACGCAGTCCCCTAGCAGGGAAGAGCGGACAGCTGGACCCTGGTTGAGTCCTAGGGCTGGTGGGGGAGTCAGGCAGAAGGTCTATGGCCAGAGGGCCCAAGCATTGGCAGCTCTGCAAATATCTGTTGCCTGTGGCCTGGGGCTGTGTGGAAGAGGAGACCTACGTCTATCCTAGTTGGCGTTCCTCCTCTGGCCAGGATGGGCCATGGCGTCCCCAGGTGTGAAACTACCCAGGCGTGAAGCTACCCAGGCCCTGAGGCAGGCGGGAAGAGAACCAACGGCCTGAGCTGGCTTTTGGTCTTCACCATCCCTTAGGCTGAAGCCTGGGGGCAGAGGCACAGGGAGGGCGACTGGTACCTGACCTCTCCGGCCCTCCCTAGCAGGTCCAGGCTATGGAGCCTCCCAGCTCCCGAGTCCTCCTCTCCCTTTGCATTCCCCCTCCATCACCCCTACCCGCTCCCCGCCGTCTCACCCTTGCTCCACTCGAGGGTGACTGAGATTTCTCCTATCCAGGTTGGTTCTTGGGCCTTCCCGACCCCTCCTCACCAAACCAAGATGTTTCAGACAGTCCCTGACACACCGTCTTACGTCAAGGTAAGACATGACAGCATCTTTAAACAGGTAATGACCCCCAGTTCCCATGTCGTCGTCGTGGCCCCACCCCTCCGCCTACGGTGCCTTCCCCTTTCCCGGGGAAACGAGCGGGGCGGGAGGGTGGCAGGCCGCTCTCTCCGCCGACGGGGCCGAGGCTAGGGGCGCTCCCGAGCAGAAGAGGGTGGCGCAGACCCGCGGGAACCCTTGGTGGAGTAGTAACGCTCTTGGCCGCTTCTGTTTGGGAGCATGGACGTGAGTGAGCCTGGTGTAGGCTGTGCCGGGCAGCCGAGACGCCAGCCCCTGGACCCGTGAGCCTGCGTCGGGTCCTGGTGGGCCGTGCGCCGGCCGCTGGCGCACAGCAAGTTCGCTGAGTTAAGGGTCTGTGTGTCCGGGCGTGTGAGAGTGCGAATGTGCGCGTGTGTGCATGTATGCCTGTGGGCGTGTGTGAGCGGGTGTGCGAAGGGGATGCGCTTCTCCTACTGGTTCTACACCCCTTCGTCCTCAAGCCCAACTTCCTTGGCCCCACCCGCGCCTCGAAAGCGCAGATCGCCATGTTTGACATCATATCGAAGGGTTTTGTTTTTTTTTTCCAGAACAGTTCCCAAGAATGTAAACAAACCAAGGCCAGGACATCTGGGTTACACGTTTAATGAAAATCCGCCAGCGGGGCGGGGCCGAGGGTGCGGACCTGGAGGCCCTGCCCGGAGTAGGGACGTCAGCGAGGTCCTCACGCCGCCCAGGCGCTGCCTCTCTGCGGCCGGGCATCGGCCCAGCGCCGGGGACTGTCTGAACCTTCCCCGTTTCAGGGGGAGGGAGGCCCCCGCGGTTCGGCAAACCTACCCGTACCTTCCGCAGGTCCCGGCCCCGCCCTCTCCTTCCCGAAACCCCTCCCCCGAGTGGGCCCCCATCGCTCCCGCGCGCCCCAGCCCCGCTCCCGCCAGCGTCCGCGAAGGCGAGGGCCAGGAGGGCCGTCTGCCGGCACGCGGGCGCCTCGATGGGATGGGGACTCTCGAATGTGATCCAGGGAGCGCCAATTAGGCGTCCAACTCTCTCCTATTTCTCTAACGGGAAATTTGTTGACACATGGTAGCATCTTCCCGCCCTCCCTACCCCCGCCTGAGGTCTGAAGGAGTCTTTAGTCACTTTGGGGAAGCCAGGTCCTGGAGACTCGGCCGGGAAGGGCGTTTAATCAGCGATGAATGAATGAAAAATGAGTGAATCAATGTGACGATAATCAGTGAGTGGATGGATGGACAGATGGCTCCCAGGGCCAGGCAGAGCATACACAGTCAGACTGCAGCGCGCTCAGGTTCGCTGTGTCCGGTTGAGGCTGAGGAAGCTGTAACGCCTCCCACCCCCACTCTCTCCGAGCCGAGCCGAATAGCTCTGTCCCAGGGGCTGCAGACGGCCTCGGAGCGGGGAACTGCAGTCTCTCTCCCACCACACGGACCCCCGGGTCTGCACACACCTAGAGACCCAAAACCTCGGGGATGACGAACCCTAGAGAGGCAAGTGGGAGCCCAGAAACCTGACCCAGGTCGAGGGTCAGAGAGAAAGCAGACCCGGCCCTGGCGGGGGAGGGGGAGAGGCGGCAGTCTGGGAGCTGTGGGCCTCCAGAGGAGCCACTCACCGCAGGAGCTCTTTTCAAGGGGAAAAAAATGGATTTTTCAGCAGCCACAAAGTTTGTATTGTTGCACAAAGGGGTGCATTGATGACGGCGAAAGGTCTGCGTGGCAGGGACAATCTTGGGTCTGTTCCGCCGGCTCTCTACGCCGACCATTTGCCAGAGGGGCACAAACAGTCCCCGCCTGCCAAGCCCCTGCCACTCTGCGTCAGGCACCCGCTCCGAGGTTGTTGACAAACACCGCGGGCCTAGGCGCCCGGGCCCCAGGAGCCGGCCGAGCCAGGTCCTCAGGAGCCAGGGGTGCCCCCTCCACCCGGCAGCGATCTGGGTTCTGAGACCGGCAAAGAGCTGCGGGAGGGACGGAGGGGAGCGCTCAGGAAGGATGTGAGGCTGGAAGGAGCAAGGGACAGGCAAAGGGGGATCACCGGCAACTTTAAGACACTGACACGCAGTAGGTGAGCAATGGTGGTAACGTAAAGATGCTTACCTTTGCCAGGCCCTGTTCTAAGCATTGTATTTGTACTGACTTTAATATTAATAAGAACCGTAGGAGGTAGTCCATTTTGCAGATGAGGAAGTGAGGCATTGAGGGAATAATGTAACGCAGCTTGCAAGGGGCAGGGCCAAGATACAAATCATAAGGGCAAAGTTGTACTGACTGCCAGGCAAGTGCTAAAGGTTCATTTCATCTTTACGACAGTCCTTTGAGGTGCGTCGTATTATAACGCCAATGTACAGATGAGGACACTGAGGCACAGAGAGGTTAACGGACTTGTTCAAGGCCACAGAGCTGCTAGGTGTAGAGCAAGAATTCAAACCCAAGCCGCCAGGTCCCCCAGTGGGAACGGTCAACCAGCACGCTCCACTTGCAGATATAAGGTGGAGGGCGCAGGAGACCCAATGGAGTAATCCCGACCACGTACTTGCGCGGTGCCTGCACCATGCAAAGCACTTTCAGCCCCAGCGCGCAGAGCACATCCCTTCAGGCCGCTGCCCGCCCCACGCGAGGCTGGCAGGGTCCTCCACTTTCCCTCTTTGCGAGTCTCCCGCATCCGCTGCTCCCCCACCAACCAGCCTGCGGATTCCGCCCATGCTGCATTTGAGGGTGACACCCCCACCCGACGAAAGGAGGCTGGTAGCCCAGGCATGCTCACGGCAATACGACCCAGGGCCAGCATCTGGCTGGCAGGTCCTTAAGCGGCGTTTCAAGGACATACGTCTGTACTTAGAATGAATGCTGTTTCGGATGCCTGGGAGGCAGGCCGGAGGGAGACCGGAGAGCCTGGAATTCTCCCTTCCCCCAGGGCCCCCATCTAGGCGCCACCACTGGGTGAGGGTCCTGGCACCTGGCTGGTCTCCACCTCTTGTCAGCCTGCGCTCTCTGGTCAGCCTCGGACTCCCTTGGGGTTTCCTCATCGACGCCGCGTGGTCTAGGGACCAGCCCGGGAGCGCCCGGGGCTGGAAGGGTGGAGACGCCCCCCTCCCGAGCCTGCCGGGCCCCGGCCCTCCCGCCACAGCGGCCTCCCACGTTGCGTTTTGAACCCGCTTGGCGCTAAGGCAAGAACGAGCGTGGGGAGCGGGCAGGGCGAGCAGAGGCTCTAAATCTTCCTTCAATCTGTGAGTAGATGAAGTCTGAGAAACAAATTCAAAGCAGGCGCGCCTGCAGAGCCTTCCTGCAGAAATATTCCCCGGCATTCAAGCGCATCCAGGGGCGGCTCGAGCTGCCTTGTTTGGCTAAGGTCAGACGAGACTCGAGTTCTCCAATAAAAATAAATCTCAAATTAATTATGGCCTCGAGCGAGGGGCCAGACACTTGAAGCTGCAGTTGCGCAGTCTGGAGTTTTGGCGCTGGCTGGCCCATCCCTCCCCCGTGCCCCCGCCTCTCCCCCGCCTTCACTCCCCCCCCATCCCCCCACCCGCCAGTTGCCAGCTCGAATACCCGCCGAGCCCGCGCTGGACCGGAGGGGCGGGGGACGAGGGAGGACCGAGGGGGAAGGATCCACCCGAGACGCTCTACCAGGCCTGGCATCTTTCAGGGTTTCAAGCAATAGGACCGTCTCGAGGTCCTGAGGCACCCCAGGGATCGGGCAACAGTTGTCGCGTTTTCCCACCCCCAACCCAGGCTGGGACCGAAGAAGCCCGGGAAGCCGTGTCTGGAAAGTCTTGACCGGGTCAAAAGGGCTGACATTGAGCGAGCCAAGACACGTTTCACCCCGCCGCTCGACTCCCGGGGGAAGCAGGACTTCCGCATCTTTGAAAATATTGTCAAGTGCGGATGGTGCAAGGCAAGCCATCCCATCAAAGTTCCAATGAAAGTGCTCCGAATCCAAATGTTTGCTGAATATTCGCCCCTTTGTGCATGCTTCCCATAAGTGACCCTACACTTAGAAATGTGAGGTGGGCTGTTTTGTTGCCCTCCCCCCCCCCCCCCCCCCCGACTTCCCAGTGGGTAGCTTTTGTTTTAAATGTTGGCAAGCTTCCTTAGCTGTGAGCTTCCCCTGACTTGAAAGCCAGGTGGGGCTGGTGGCAGGGATGGTACCCAGCACCAGCTCCTGGTCACCAGCCCTGCCCAGTCTGGGAAAGGGAGAGGCAGCACAGTCTCTGATGAGCCAGGAAAGAGGGTGTGTGCAAGTGTGTGGGCCCAGGGCACCAGTCCCTAGCTAGGCCAGAGGAGAAGGGAGGAGGGGAGAGGAGAGAGAGAAAGGGAGGAAGGGGAGAAATGTGAGGAGAGAGAAGGAGAAACCCTCCCCGCACACACACACACCAACTCCAAGAAAGTTTTCATTTGTAGCGGCCTCACCACAAGCTCTCTATCAATTTGTCTCAATGCAAACATTCAAAATATTCTCTTTGGCTGCTCGTGAAAACAATGTGAGCTGCCAGGATCAAACCATCTTTCCAGATGTCTGGTGGTAACCACATTAAACAGGGCAAACTTGTTTACTGTTGTGTTTGGTTAGGGCTTTTTCCCCCTTCGGGATTTAAAAAAAGCAGCAGCAGCCATAGAGTTGAGCATTAAACCCAGTGTTACGTAAGTGGGCAAACTTGCCCCCCAGCATGTCTACACCGGATGGAGGCAATCTTATACTCCCTCAGAGAGCTATTCAGAGTTTCGGGGTTCTTCTTTCTGGGCAGAGGACCTTGTGAATGGACAGAAGCTTCTCATGGCGGGGCTGGTGAATAGCAAAAGGCATGGCACCACTGCCAGCTGGTGAGTCACAAGGGGGTGACAGTTATGCCTATGCCAGCCCCTCCCCACCATCACCATCTTCAAAATTACGAAATTGGCATAGCTTTGGTTTTACAGGCAGAAACAGAAAGTGCTATTGAGTTCCTCAGCTAAAAGAGGAGGACAGGTCCTCATTTTAGTTCATATTGAGCACTCCCAATGGGAGAGGCATCTCCTGCTAAAAGGAGTTGGGGGTGCTAGGGATGTTGGGGTGACTGTACTGATCTGCGCAGTGAAGACAATGGCATTTGCCAGGCGCAACAGGAGTTAGGAAGAGAAACTCAGCCAACGGTTTCAGCGCAGATGTGCCTCCTGAAGCCCTGGGAGGAGTGTGTGCAGACAGGGGAGCTGCAGCTGGCGTGGGGTGGCCATCACCGCGCTCAGGATTTGCCCAGCAACCCGGGGGGCCTCCCGGTGATGAAGTCGGAGTCCCCTCTGCCTGAAAGAGGGGCAGAGCGGCTGCGGGTTCCGGGTTTCTGGCCAGGTCCGGGTGCGAAGCTGTCTCCCCGCACCCTCCTGAAAGCCCTGTTGTCGTTTGAAGGTCGGCAGAGTCTGGGCTGAAAAGGAAACAATTTGGGGTTTGAAAGGATGTAATTCATTCTTCCTTTCCCTTTAACCTCTTTCCTCTCTGGAAAGCATGTGGAAACGCTGAGGGAAGAGTGAGAAGGCGGGCTGCCGGGCCGAGGGGAGGAAGGGGTTAAGCCTGATTTCTTTTAATTGAACTCCAGAACTGGTGGCCCCAGGCAAAGGGGGGGACTGACCCCGCTAGCGGTAACCAGATGTGGCGGTCCCAGGGGAGCCCCGGAGCAGACCCCTGGATTGAGAAGCAGACAGGAGATGGGGGGGGGGTCGGCCCGGCCCCCACCCCACCCCACCCCCTCCCTCTCCCACCCCCACTCCACTCCTCCGTACACACACCAAGTCTCAATTGCTGGCAGGCTGCACCCGCCACTCCAGGTCTGGTCACGTTCAGACCCGTGTCTGTATTCAAACCCAAAATTGGAGCTGAATTGATGAGACTAATTTCGAGAGGCGGGTGGGGGGAGGGAGGGAGGGAGCCAAGCGAGCGAGCTCTTGGGCTCAATTGCTCCTGAAGAAATAAAGAATTAATGTCACCTTTTTCGCCGCCGTGGACACCCTTTTGAAATTTTTTCTTTCCAATTGACTCGGATCTCCTGTGGATTTTTTTCCTCCTTCCCCGGGTCGACTCTTAAATAAAAGTGAGAAAGTCCAAAGCGTGGTCTGGAGAGCGTGGACAAGGTAACCTGTTTGGGAGTCGGGGAGAAGGGAGTTAGGCTGAGCGCGCCCGAGGAATCGCCTCGCTGCGCCGGGACTCCTGTAGCTGCCTCAACTGGAGCGTGCGGCAGCACTGCAGGGGCACCGGGGACGGCTCCGGGCGGCGGGGCCGGCTAGGCGGGCCGAGGGGAGGACGGCCTCACGGCTGGGTGGGGGTGATGGTCCGGAGCAGGGGTCCCGGGTCTCGCCCGGTGAGAAGTCCGAGTCTGTGCCGCGATGTTGCATGCTGCGCTCCTGAGACCTGCTGACAGGCTTGGAGTGTAGGCTTCTTGGAGCCAGGGGTGGCATTGCATAGGCGGCTCTGGCCTGAGTGCCGGGGTTTGGGCCGTGGGGTCCGGGTAGGCGCGAGGGGTTTGACCTAGAAGGTGGGGATAGGCGGCCGAGGGTACCGCCAGTCCCCACCCTCGGTGGGCGCCGGGAGCTCTCCAGGAGCAGGGGCCCAGGCGCGCCGCCCCGAGGGCACCCTTCTGCTAACAATGCGCTGGGAACCGAGTCTGCGCCCCCGACGGCCGGAGTCCGTCCGAAACCGCCCCGAGTCCGCGTGGATAAGTGAGCCGCTCCGGGAGTCGGCCGCCTCTCGGCAGCCGTGGGCCTGAGTGGAAAAGTTCCCATTGGATGCATTCTTTAATGGTTGGTTTGCTTCGGTCTGCGTCGGGATCTTCCCGGACAGCGGGCTCCAGGTTATCCCCAGCGCGAGCAATCTCTCCCGCCCTCCAACCCCCAAAAAAGTTTGACTCCGGCTGGAAAAAGCATTAATGAACCTATCTGTGGGAAGAAACGGAAAGTGAATGAGTCAGGAGGGCCACCTTCAGCCAACAGTCCCGGGAAAAGGAAGGAGGCCAAAGACGTTGGGTTTTGGAGTTTCGGGGGGAAGGTGTTGGGGGTGCCGGGGGTGCAGACTGCGGGAATCAGGGCGCGGGCGCCGGGCGTAGACCCCGGCATTGTTCCCAGCTCGCTCTTATCTCCCAGCAGCAAGCATCCTGTGTGCGCACTACATGAATGTATCTGGGCATCTCCACGTATATTTATATACTGTGAGTGATGCGAAAAGCAGGACCAGCCGAGGGGAGGAAGAGGGGGTGTTGGGGGAGGGAAGACCAGAGAGAGCAGAGGGGAGAGAAGAGAGGAGAGCGCGAGAAAGAGAGAGAGAGAGAGAAAGAGAGAGAGAGAGAAAGAGAGAGAGATAGGACTTCCTCCCCGATTCGCAAAGTGAAGTCACTTCCCAAAATTAGCTGAAAAAAAGTTTCATCCGGTTAACTGTCTCTTTTTCGCTCCGCTACAACAACAAACGTGCACAGGGGAGCGAGGGCAGGGCGCTCGCGGGGGGCACGCAGGGAGGGCCCAGGGCGCCAGCGAGGCCGCGCCGGGCTAATCCGAAGGGGCTGCGAGGTCAGGCTGTAACCGGGTCAATGTGTGGAATATTGGGGGGCTCGGCTGCAGACTTGGACAAATGGACGGGACTATTAAGGTAAGCGACGGGGCAGTGGGCGCGCAGCGGCGGGGCCGGCCAGGGAGGCGAGGAGGCAGGCTGACTGGGCGCGGGGCGCCGGGGTCCCGGAAGACGTGGCCACTCTCCCTTCCTTCCGCGCCCCGGCTTCGCGCCGTCTCCTCCCGCGTTCGGTGGCGAGTCTCACTCGCGGGGGCGATCCGCCCGGCTCCCCGCCGAAGGCGATCTCCCTCGCCCCTCTTGCCCCAAAGCTGAGCCCGGCCCCCTCCCACCGCGCTGCCGGCGGGGCTGCGGGCGGGGGCGGCGTGAAGCCTGGGGACCCCCGGCGTGGATCGAAGCCAGAGGCCGGAGACCTCCGGGTCCACCCCTCCACCCGGCAAGCAGGGCGCCCTGGCCCCGGCGCTGGGCATTCGCCTGGCGGCCGGCTTCCTCCCACCCGAGGCCGAAGGCGGCGGGGGCGAGAGCTACAGCCGCCGCCAGCTCGGGTCCCCGCCTGGTGGGCCCCCGGGCGGGCGAGTGGATTGGTTGCAGGCGGATCGGGGTGCAAGTGAGTATGTCTGGGGGTCTGTGTGAGCCTGCTCCTCCAGATGGAAGCCCCTGTTTACATGTCAGCGCGGGCTGGTTTCCCTTCCTCTTGGTACTTCTGTTGCCCGGTCTTCGGCGCTCGGGAGCTGCCGGCTCCCCGGGACTAACGGGCCGGCCTCGCCGCTTCTCCGGCAGAAATATCCTTCCACAGCCTCGGTCCGCGCCGCTCCTCTGCGCCCGGCTCCCGCACTGCGCGCCCGGGCGGGCTCTGGCTCCAGGGCAAGGGCTCCCGGGGTCTTCTCAAAGAGGGTCCCGCGCCCTTCCGAGCCGAGCCGCTTCTAAGGTGGCTGGCTCTGAGTCGGAGACCCCGGGACTGCCCTGCCAAATCCTACTCCCCAACCCCTGATGGGCTCTCACCCCACCTCACGCCTGGGTCTGGTTTGCAAATTGCAGCGCAGAGAGACGGGTGAGGGTCTGGGTTTCATGTCAGACTTCAGGAGGGTTGACTGCCTACTCCTCTGGAAGGGGGAAGTGGGGCCAGGAGCAGAGAAGAGGGACACCCCCTAATGTGACTGGCCTTAGAGGACTGAGAGGAATGAATGGGGCCAGAAGCGGGCTCCGAGGCTGTCGCACACCACCAAGCAACCGTGGGTCTGGAAAAACTATTAGGCTGGTGATGTGGGGACCGGCAGAGCCAGCCATTCCCCAGAACCCAAAGAAACCGACGCCTTACCCTGGGCTGAGTAAGAGAGGGCTAAGATGTTGGGCTTGGAGAATCAAGAGATTTTTATCATTTGGGTGGGGTAGTGGTTTTTATTTTCTAAGGTTTTTTCTCTCTCTCTCTCTGAAAGTTTGAAATATGCTGACTTAGGTAAAAGGCACCAGCAAAAGGAACTTGAAAATCTGGAGATGAGATAAGTGATTGTAATGGGTTGAGCGGAGCCTGTGTGAGTCTGGGTTCCTCCACTTTAGAGTGTGTGGGTGAGGAGTGGGTGAGAGAGGACTCCTGTAGTGAGGGTGGGTGGTCACTGGTCATTTTATGCCTGTTTCTCTTCGTGTTGATGCGTGCATGCAAATGTCTCTGTCTTCTTGCCTTAGTAATAAGATGCTGCACTCTAGAAAACTCCCCCTCGTAAGGACATACCACCTACCTAGAAGGCCCCCCTCTGATCAGGAAGGGTGGTAAGATGGCTCCAGGGTCTTGATGTGGACACCCTAAGGAGAAGTGAAGCAATATCTCCACGATGCTCAGACCTCTAAGCACAGGCCCTCAGCAAAGGGAGGAAGCTGTGGTCTGTGTACCCAGGATGTGCTAACTTCTTTAGATACACAACATAGGGATTGGCATGGCAGGCAGTGAGAACAGGCTTAGACCAGGCCCCTGGCGCCTCATGCCGAGGATGGGAGTAAAGGTCTTCTTTCTCCTCTGGGTGGCGGGAGCCTGTGAGGCCCTCCAGACTCTCCCCAGGAGCACCCTTGTCTCTCATCCAGCTTAGCTGGCTGTGCAGACTCAGCCTCAGAGCAGTGGTTTTCAAGCTATCTTCAGTCTCCAAAGCTCTGAAGGAGTGTGTCTTTAGTGTATACTTTGATATTTAAATTGTGTGAAAGCTATAGTTTCCTTTGGATCTCGGGGTTCCCAGACCCCACTCCCTCTGTGCTTGGAGAGGCCAGTGGACAAGGAGAGGCCAGCTGACTCCTGGTCTCCATGTGGGAATGCATAGTCCATTAAGCCTGTTTAAGCTTCAAAATCGTTGTGCAAATGAAACAGGGGGACTAAATTACCTCTACAATGTATCTTTCCAATCCTCTTTGTTCCTAAAATATCATGCTCATATGCTCTTACACGAACATGTACCTACAGGTCCACAAAGTCCTGTCTATACTGATAGAGATCTGAAGACACTGTATACCATATCTAATTTCTAGACACAAATCCAGAATGTGTGTTCCCAGTTTGAATGGCCTTGACAAATCATCTTTGAGTAATTCTGGGATGTGATTTTTGTGCACCTGTGTATTTCTTCCTCAAATATAAGGCGTGTCCATATTTCCAAATACCTATGGGTCTCAGCACTGAGGAGGTATTTTGTCCAGGATGTCAGGCAAGTCTGGATTTCTTTGCAGAAGCCCTTTATTTTATGCATAACTTGCACAACTCTGTGACTACAAAATCTCAATCTCGTTGCCCCTGTTATGATAAGTACTTCCGTATCACATTCGCTTCTCCTGTCCAAGAATGTCTCCTCTGAGCATCACGTTGGGAGGACCAAAGTTTCTGGGAGCCATTCCACTCTTCTTTTGCTACAGACAAGTTAACTTGCGATATTTACGCCCCACCCTGCCCCTGCACCCCACAGTGATATTATCAGCATTGAAAAGTGATATTATCAGTGTTGAAAAGCACGTGGTACTGGTTGTTGCTCTAAGAAACGACCTGGTTTCAAAAACTGCGTCTTAGTTGTAGGCGGGTTTCAATTGCATCTAATTATTTCATCTATGGGAGCTTGATTCAGTACACATGGTGCCATTAACGATGGGGAAACAGTCAGAGAGGGTGCAGACATGGTGAATGAAATAGGGAAACAGGGAAATAAACAGCGGACTGGGAGTCAGAAAACCTGGGTTCATTCTCAGCTTTCTACTTAGTTGTTGCATACTCTGCAGCCAGGCACTTAGCTCCTTGAGTCTCTGTTTCCTTATCTATAAAATGAGGCCAAAGTACCTTCTTGCCCTAAGTCACAGTAAGGATCAAATAAAGTCTGGTACTTTAGTTGAACGCGCATTGATTGAATTTCTCCTTGGGAATAGGGCTTATGGGGATCAATTGGTCAAAAAATCAAATCATGGTCTGGATTTGCCATAATACATATTTCATCAATACAACAAATATTAATTATGTGTCTATTATGTTCCAAGGCTTTGCTTTATGTTTTAAGGATAAAACAGAGATCAAAATTCTGCTGGAATTTACACTCCAGTGGAGGTGATGGACACGTAAATACATGACTCTATGTCCGGGGTGTGATACGTCTTCCAAAGAACAGTAAAGCAGGTTAGGGGACGGAAAGTGGTGGAGCTGCATCAGCCAGGATGGTCAGGGAGGGTACCTTGAACAGAGTCACAACTGAGCAAAACTACCATCAGTTTTCATCCTTTACCTCAGAAAAGGGCAGCACCGTCCAAGCAGCAAATGATGGGAGAGCAAAACGGGAAAGAGCGGTTGAGCTACATCCGGGCTCTGGAAATCAGCAGAGAGCCCAGGCCGTGTGTCAGATAGGCCAGGAGCACAGGCTATCACTGAGTGGGCATGCTTGTCCCATCCAGAAACTCTAGGATGGTATCCCAGGACTCAGCAGGAGAGTGAGGAATACTTGGGACAAAGACTTGACTTCTGTCCTCAAAAAGGGATGCTGCCTTCACTTTGAACAGTGCAGCCCCTCCCCCGACCTTTAACCTTCATATCACCTCGGTTCGTGAGAACTCCAGACAAGACAGACTCATCAGTTTATCTGTCCCCCTGACCATATAGAATTGCTCCCCTCAGGTAATAACCAAATGGTGAATCCTGGTTTGTTTGTGAATAATTTCTGCAAAAAAGCTGCCTTCCACTTCTGCTGCTGTTCAAATTTAAGTTTGCAGGTTTGCAACTTTAGTGCTTTAGAGATTATTTAGCTGATATTCTCATTTTATGATTGAGGACACTGAGGCCCAGATTTGCTTAGTGAATTATCCAAGATCACACACCAGCTACGGACAGAGCTAGAGTGAAGATTCAAGGCTTCTAGCCCTCAAGCTAGTGTTCTTTCCACTATACCATGAAGATTTTAGTTGCTCTCATTACGTTATTATGAATTATAGAATCCTGGAGGCAGCGTGTATGTGTGTGCGTGTGTGTGTGTGAAAGAGAGAGAGAGAAAGAAACAGAAACAGACCGAGAAGGCTTTAAACAAAAAATCATGAAGAATCTGGTACTTCGGACTAAAGACACTTCTGTTATTTAATGAAAAATGTATTACTACCATCTTAAATTGTTTCCGTACTGTAAAAAAATTCCAAATTTTTGAATAGGATTTTTACATAACTGTTTTCCAAAATAAATCCTTCTTTTCCTGTAGACAAGTAAGGTCTTCATTACCAGGAGGCAACAAAAAATACAATATTTTACTTAAATAGCCAATAGGCCCCTCTACAGACCAGGACAGGTGGGTGAATTCTTATTTCAATTTTTTTAATAATTGAATATTTGACTATTTAAATAAAATATATTCAATACATTAGAACATATCTTATGGACCAACCTTCCAGACTCTGTGGAAAGTAGGTCTTGAATAAGATTTAGGATTTCAATATCTCCTTCTGTTTGGGGTCAACCAGTTAAGTTGGCTTTGGTTTTAGAAAGTGATTGATTTAAACCAAGGCTATTTTCTAGAAATGGAACATTAGTCTAACGCTAGTACTGAGTTGCCCTAGCGACAAAAAAAGTTGGGAAAATTTTTATGATGACAAAGCACCAAGCAGTATTTCTAATGGACTGAGGCCTTTATCCTACTTCAAACTTCAGAAAACATCCCCAAGTTGTAAGTCAACACTCAGGCTATCAGCAAAGTCTTAGTCTTCTCTAGGAGAAGTCTCATTCTGTCTGAAGCTTGATAAACAGATTTGCAGATTAAGAACCAACCATCTAGGATTAGAATGGGAAATCTCCTATTTTCATTCATTTTAGACAACCAGCTGCATTATGTAGGTATAGAATAATGTTTTTGTTTTGTTTTGAAAAACATGACTTCTTTTTTTGGCCTGTACTTAAAACAGTCTTTCTAAGTCTATCTTTTGCTTGTTGTTTTGTGACAAATTGAGAAGACTAAAGGACATTGGTCACTATGTACACACACACACACACACACACACACACACACACACAATTGCACAAAATCTTCAGCCAGTAGTAATAGCTTTTTTAGTAATCTCAGAGCTGTGCAGGTGTCTTTTCCTCTGCAGAAGACTACACCCTGTTTCATTTTCTGTTGCTTCAATGATTTATATCTATAGTGTTCATCCCATTCATGTATTAATTTACCAGTGGCATGGTATTACTAAGTGATGTCACTCTAATTCTTCTACTCACCTGGCAGACCCAACATCAGCAGCCTGTGTACAGAGATGTTTCCTCAGAGGCAATGAATAGGGTTTGTCTATCCCTGCATTGTCGTTCCCAGGGCCAGTACCTTGGAAGTTTGACAGAATTAGACAATCCATAGAATAACCCTTTTCTGTGAAAAGCTGGCCTTCTGGGAATCTGTACCCTTAGCCCCATTGGCATCATAAACTGATGCCAGCCTTATGAATGCAAGTCAGTAACCATGCAAATCTAAGGTCTTTTGCATGACTGTTATGCAGGGACTGAACTGGGTGACTAAGTGCTGTTAAGATACAATGCCAGTGGCAAAAAGGCTGCTGCCCTGGAGACTGAGCAGGAGGATAAGCCACGCGCGAGCGTGCGTGCGTGTGTGTGCGTGTGTGTGTGTGTGTATATGTGTGTGTATGTGTGCGCAGTGAGTGTCATGCTAGCCTTGAGGGAGGAAGGAGCAGTTTCAACTGGAGAGACAGAGAAGACCTAATAATAACATTTATGTAGTCCCTTCTGGTTACAAAGCACTTTCACATACACTCTTGCGTTTAATCCTCCCCACAGCCCTATGCAAGGCAACACCATCACATCTCCGCTTTAAATCGGAGAAGTCAAAGTTCAGAGAGGTTAGGTAACTTGCCTAAGATGGCATCTAATAGATGACAGAATTGAGTTTCAAGCCCAGTGTTTCTGACTCCAGAATGCTTGCTTTTTCTACACACACCAGCCTCCCTGCCTCTCGGCGTAGGTGGGCTGGACCTTGGCTTTGAGGGACGGGTAGGACTCACACAGGAAGATAAGGTGTAAGGGCTTTCTAGGAAAGTAGAATACTTTAGTGGGGGAATGCATATGAAGGAGAAGGTAGGAGTGGAGAGATTGGTTGGAATTAGATTCTGGAGGACCTTAAATATCATAACAAAGAATTTGGGTTTTATAAAATATATGGAAAGAAGAACCACAACATTTTTAATAGAGGGATGACCTACATAGCTGTGCAAATCTCCTAGGAAGTGATCCTTCCTATTCTCATCCTGCTCTTTAGGAAGTGGAGATGGGAGTGGCTCCATCACTTATCAGAGGCCAAAAGAAGTGAGTAGCAGTGAGGATTAGACATCCAGGGATAGGTTCAGGCAACTGCCCGTGCTTTCGGCTGTCTTTAAAGATACCTGTTTACTAAACATGGAGTCAGGGGAGGGAGAAGAAACTCTATTTCACCAGATCTCATAAAAATATGATTATCCTTTCACTCCTTTAAATGTGTCTTCTTTCGCAGTGTTCTGGAGATTTCACCACAAGCTGTTTTTTCAATTGGGCCAGCTATCCTGGGCTACAACTTTAGTTCCTTTTGAGAATGAGTCAGCAGAGAGTAACTGAGAAGAGACAAAAGGAAAGGTTGTTTCCCTGAGATTCAAATCAAATTTCTATGGAAATTCAGACAGGTCTGACATACTTTCATAGGTTGGCTGTGCCCATCACCTCACTTAGAAATGCCAACATTTCACCCAAATAAACCAAAACCTACCAGTTATCACCATCATTCCAAGTAGGATCAGACATTAAGTGTCCAGATGCATTTTCAGATAATTCAGATCAACTTTACAGCAGCTTCAAAATTGCTTGTATCTACAAAATTGAACCAAAATCCTGAAATATTGAAGATAGTTCCCATCTTGGGGGAACAATGTGCCTGCCATTTAGTTCATGGTCCAAATCTCAGAGTATGTAATTTTTCAAGCCACTCCAAGAGAATGTGGGCTTGAAAACTGAAATGCTTTCCCAACAGCAAGGCCCACTACTCAGACAGTGCTGTGTCCAAGGTAAAGAGAGACCTTATGTCCCATCTCATCTCAGTGCACACATGCAAGGGGTCAGAATTACAGGGGCCGTGGGAGCATCTGTAAGTGAATTTCTAGACATGGGTGGGATTCACATGTCTACTGGAATCTAACATTCCAGTAGCATAGTTGTGAGGTCTGAATCTATGAGTATTTATTGACTTTATGTGTGAAGGGGTCTGAGAGTGAATGATTTTGCACTGTTGTTCATGTAGCAGAAATGTGAAAACAAACAAGTTAGTATTATAAAATTATTCCTCTTACCGAGTTGTCTTTAAATTAGTGCTGCTGCATATAAATTCATCCATTTAGATTGAAATTCCCATGCCTGCAGAGTCATTTTGTCCGTACTCATTTATCTCAATTCATACGCATTCATCTATTCATTCAGCCCAAAGTTGAATGATACTGCCGGGCACAGTGCTCAGCAGAACTCCTCAGAGATGAACAAGAACAAGATGCCTATCCTATTTCTTCCAGACCTCTAGAGAGTAGAGGTTTCTCTGTCTTCTGATTGATTTTAAGCTCTGACTATTGGTGATTCCAAAAGAAGCAGTACTCACTGGGGAAATCTTTATTTGTGGCTTTTCAATCTAAGGAAAGTTAGGCACATTTTCCCAAGGGTAACAACCAGCTTATAGTTTCCATGGCCCCTTCACTCATGGTGTTACTAGTCCATTGTATGGACACTTTTGGAAAACAGGGCTTCAGCCAAGAAGACTCCTTCTTACTCTCCCTTTCTCAGCTTTACTTCTTCTATTTATTTATATATTAACATGGAGAAAAAGCATCAACAAAGTGAAAACATAGATAAGAAACTGAGAAAGAGTATTTCTCATACATGAAACAAAGGGCAAATGTCCTAATAAACAAAGACTACTTATCAATCAATAAGAAGAAGATAGACAACTTAGCAGGAAAATAGATTAAAATGCTATGAATAGATAATTCTAGAAAAAGAAATGTAAATGGCCAATAGATATATGAAAAGAACCTCAAGCACACACATAAAGATATTCAAATGAAAATAATGAAATTCCAACATATCACCTATGAGGATGGCGAGGATTAAAACAGCTTCATAATAATACCTCATGTTAGAAAGAGTAAGGGCGCGTGTCACTCTCTTACTATATTGGTGGGAGTATAACTTGATACAATCATTCTGAAGGGTAATTTGGAAACATCTATTGAGATGTTAAATATTTATACAAATTTCATAATAATTCCAATTCTAAAAAGCTATCCTACAGACATCTTCACTGAGATACCAAAGATATATGTACAAGATGTTTCTTGTTGCGTTGTTTGTAATGTCAAAAATTGGAAATAGTGTAAGCATCCATCACTAGGGGACTAGATAAATAAATTGTGGAAGATTCACGTAAGAAAAGACAATGCAACTGTTAAATGGAATAAAATCAGTTGTCTTTTTACCCTGATTTAGAAAGTTCTCATCTCCAAGGTATGTTATTACATGGAAAAAAGCAAGTTCCAAAATGCGTGGTTACATTTCTGTAAAAAACTGAAAACATACACATACGTGTGGTTATTTATGCATGGCCGGTTTCCGGAGGGATATACAAGAAAATATGAACAGTGCTTGCCTCTGGGCAGGGAGAAGTAGACTCTTACTTTTCACACTCACATACAAACTTATGTACTATTTGATTTTTTAAATCACTAAGATATATTTACTTTTATAATTTAAAAAACTGATGTAAAAATTAAAGAGGGATGACTTATAAAAACTTGGGCTGGGCAACATCATTCTACCCCAAATGAGTTGATCTCCGATACTTTTGGACCCTGTTTTGTAGTCAGTACAAAGAGAAATAGTCCAGCCTAGCATCTGGGGACCTGAATTCTAGCCCCAGCTCTACCCCAGATGAGCTATGGGATCTTAGGCAAGTCACTTCACTCCTTCAATATTTACGTAAAATTTCTTGCGTTAAAGGTTTTCCTCGGGCCGGCCCCATGGGCAAGTGGTTAAGTTCACGCGCTCCGCTTCAGCAGCCCAGGGTTTCGCTAGTTCAGATCCTGGGTGTGGACATGGCACTGCTCGTCAGGCCACACCGAGGCGGCGTCCCACATGCCACAACTAGAAGGACCCACAACTAGAATATACAACTATATACTGGGGGGATTTGGGGAGAGAAAGCAGAAACGAAAAAAGAAGATTGGTAACAGTTGTTAGCTCAGATGCCAATCTTTAAAAAACAGAAAAGTTTTTTCTCATGTATAAAATGAAGGTATGATTTCAAAATTTCCTTTGAGCTCCCATGTTCTTAAGACTCTGATCCTGGGTAGGTTTTAAAAACATTTCTTACTTAAGGGTGTGGATGACAGAACCTCTCATAGACATTCTATCTGGGCCCACGTGGCTCTTCTTCCGAAATCCCAGGGCCAAGTTATGGAGTGATCTTTGAGGCCAGTTGAAGGCTGGGGCTCTTAGGAGGTGCTTTGTGAATTTCTGTGAGCTGCTTGTTTTTATTACCGAGTGACACTGGAGCTGTGCTAATCCCTTCACATTAATACAAACTAAGAATAGGGCCTGACTCTGCTTTGGGGTCTTACACTCTTTTCCAAAATTTGGTCTCATTTAAAACCCCAAACGCATATGGCCCCAAGCGCCTTTCCCCTGGACTTTTAAAAAATCCTGTTTAATTGAAGGGAAATTGAATTCGTCTGGTTTTGATTCATTTACACTTAACTCTTAAAAAAACAATATTTTGAGGACTTATTTGATGTCCAAGAAGAATTTTGAGCCTCTTAATGAGTTTTCTGGAAGGCTTTTTTTCTTCTTCTTCAGACAGGAAGTGGTGGTGCTGTGCTATGGGCACAGTCAACCCTGAAAGGCCCCAATTCAGTTTGAAACTATCGCCCACCATTTTGCATGAGCCCCAATGGCCCTTGCTAAGGCCTTTCTTTCCCTACTCCTCACCTAAGAGCAAGAAATTCACCTTCCATCTGAGGAGGAGTAACAATGAGAAGGAGCAATTATAAGAAGAAAAAGAGTAAGTTATTTGTCTAGCTCTTACTATGTGCTAGTATCTGTTTTACCTTTATAGACATACTCACGTTTGGTCCTCATAACAATGCTAAGATGTAGGTATTTTCATTTTGGAGAGGTGAAGCGTCTTACCCAAGGTCATACAGGTAGAAAGTGGAACAGCAACGATTTGAACCTAATCCTGTTTGCCTCCCAAGTTCATAGAGCTTAGCCACTGTGATACCTTGCCAGATTGACACACACATCCATAAAGTTTAGGCTTCATACCTAACCCATCGATTGAGGACCACCTAGGGTTTGTTGTTGTTTGTTTTTCCCTCTAGTCTAAGTGACCCCCACCCACAGGCTGCCCTGGTCAGATTCATGGTGTTGCTCAATTCTCTGCCACCCTTTATGCAGGGGGATCTAAGCCCTGTATTTCCTAGGTGAGAGAGGCTGCCTGGCTTTGTTTGCAGGTATACTGGAGAGCAGGCAAGCAAGGCTGGAACCAACAGGTTCTGTTTTACTTTAAGGAGCTAATGAGATGACAAAGAGAAAACGGTTTGCAGCTCAGCAGAGAATAGCGTATTCTTTGACTTGACATGCTTCCTCCTCTACTCTCCTACCTTTCCCTCTCTCTTGCTCTCTTGTTCCCTTTTTTATTCTCTTTCACTCATGTACACACACAAACTAAACACATTGTTAAAAAAAAAAAACAGGTTGGGGGGGTTATAAAAAAACACAAAGAAGGGAATGTTTTGCAAGGTTAAAAGGAAATCATCGAGAAAGGCTAACTTCAGGCTCCCGTTTCTCCTGAATAGCACTTCTTGTTATTTCAAGGCTGATTGACTTATAACTGCATCCACAGCCACCTCACATTAGTTCCTTTTATCAGCCCAAGTGAGACTTCCTGTGGACTGGCCCAGCTTCCTGATGTATTTCCTTTTTCCTTTGGCAGAACAAAGAAAACCATAGCTCCAAGGATCCTTGGGAGCAAACATAATTTAGTATTGAAGAACGTATTATTTTAAAATTTTCATTCTCAATGCGTAGGGCTGAGTGTCCGCCTTTGCAGTTTTCACAGCATTCTATACAGCATCATGATGGGCCCCATGTGCAATTATGAGGGGTCAATGAGCCACTTGAACTCATCCTACTTGTAGCTTGATTTCATTCAAAGAGGGAAAATTAACCCATTCTCCTCACTAACACTACATGAACATCCCCCATGCCATACCCACACGCATCTTCAAGAGATACCTGGAACACCTCTCCGTGTAGGGTTTACTCCTCTGTTATCCTAATTCGATATAACAGGCCAGGAAAGAAACCCTCTTATTTAGAGATTTCAACCTATCTGTGTTTGAGGTTGTAGCTCTAGAAACACACATGTAAGAAAAGAAGCTTCAAAGTATATCCAAAGTGTTATCGATGTCAGTTGAAGAAGAAATTCCAGAAATTGGGATGAAGGTGTTGGTTTCCTCTTTTGTCAGGAGTATGCCATATTACTCATCACCACTTGGCCTCACCACCCACCCTACACGTTATTTCTGAAAGACCTTTAGGCATAATCCAGGGTAACAAGGGGGCACTGCTAAGACAGCTGCTTGTATCTGTCATATCTCCCAAGGCAAATATCACAGTTGCCAACTTATAGTACCCCCCTCCTCCCAGTACTCTTAGAACATAACACGCCATTGCACAGAAGAGACAACTGAGGCTTCAAGATGTGATATGTCTAAAGGAAAGAACTGGGCAAGAGACCCTAGAAGCAGAACTCAGGTATTCATATGCCCAGACAACACAATCCACAATGAGGATGTTTCCAGGAGCAAAGATATCAAGACTTATTAAATCCACAGGTACTCATGATTTCTTTGTGCATTGATCTTATTTCTTGACCATTGGCATAATACTCCTGGGGAAGCGAAGATGGAATTTTCCATAGGAACCACTTAGACAGCTAAGCAGTCATGCAGCCACCCAAATGTTATGAAAGGAGCTTTTTCTCTTTACAAGGATCACTGATTTGGAATGGAAAACAATTGAGGCTGAAATGTAGCTCCCCTGACAAGAGACGTATTTTTAAGACAAGAGGGCTAATTCATCATGGGTAATTCATACTGATTTCTCCCAAATGAAATAGGTTGAAAGGATATTCTCAAAGAAGTTAACTCAGAAACTATGACATGAGAGGAGTGTGTGAGGGTGAGCGTGGGCATGACTAGGGTGCTCAGCCCCACAGAACCTGCTCTGGCGATGCCAAGGGAGAAGGTTAGCATGACCACATTTATATGTATGAGCGTGAGATCTTGCTTTTCCTGGCACTGTACTCTGCCACCAGCCCTGTACCCACCCATGCTTAGTCAGGAATCCTAGAGCAGAGATCCAAGTGTTACCTCACACAACTCCCCCTGCCCTGATAATGCTCTCTGTGGAGAACCATATTGTGATCTTCGCCTTCTCCACAAAAAGAGCATATTGGGTCAAAGGCACAAGTAATCTTGCTCAAGTAGGGTCTTTGGTGCAACATAGGACTTCCCTAGAGGTCAAGGATTTCAGGGGTACCTGTACATTCTGCACTTTTCTAGAAAGAGAAAGGAGAAAGCAGACTACTTTCCTGTAAATGTCTTTTCAGGAAACTGGCATGTGGAGCATTTTCCCAGGGTGCCTAGGGAAGGCATCCAGGCATATGGATCTGCTGCTCTGAACACTAGGGCCTCTATGCTCTTCCTTCTGGAGATTTGTGGATCTCTGTATCCTTACTGGGTATGTAGTGTGGTAAAGGAACACTATGGTGATCCCTCCCTGCCTTCCCAGATGTTGCCCCCAGACGGTATTATAGACAAGCTACCATCAAGCAACGTGCTGGGTTTGGAACTCATCAGAATCAGTCATGTCTTCCATGAGTTCAGACGAGGTATGACCCAGACTCTTCTCTGCCCAGAGCACCCTTCTTTTGATTTTTAAACCCTGTGTGTATTTCATGGGAAATTTCACATGCCTGTTTCTGATTCACTTCCAATTAAAGGCTCAAAATGCTGGTTTTGTAAGAGCTCTTTGATGATTCGGATTCTTGTTGGTTCATCCTTTTTACTCCTAAATGTCCACAGAAGTTTAATAAATGTTGCGTAGACATTTGCATGCTTAATTGTTAAAAATAATTTGAAACAGGAGAGAATGTTTTACCAGTGTGCACAAAACAAGCACATTTACAAGGGGAAAGGAAGAGATGGATGCCTCAGTGAAGGTGAACTCCTGTGGAAAAATCAGGCATCACTGAAGGTGGGCACCTTCGTGTGTCCATCACCAGGAGAGAAGGGTGGCTCTGAGCTCAGGTCCTCTGGAAGGGTCAGGGGAGTGTTACATGGAGCATAAGTGTCCTTCATAATGCAGCCAGTCAGCATCAATGAGCTGTCAGTTGAGCGGTCAGTCTCATTGGAGATGGAACCGGTGGCATGACCTTTTGCAGATACTAACACTACCTTCACCTCCCCTCTGACTGGAGGGAGCTAGTTGTCTGCAGTTATGGCAAGCCTCATCCTCCATCTGCTTCCTCATAGTCATGAAAAAGCTTTGATGATGAACCTACCTGGGTACACTTCTGCACTAAATGCAGAAGACACTGACAAAGCAGACCTATGCTCCCCTGGGACAGGACCCATTCTGTGTCTGTATAAGTCCCTCTAAAGTGCTAAAGTGGCACGGGGTTTGGGCAATCTGAGTTGTGCTCCTGGTTTCTTAGGCTAGCTGGGTGACACTGGGAAAGTTACTCTCCCTTTCTTAACATCTGCTTCTCCATCCACCCAAAATGACTAAGACTAATGGAAGGACAGTCTTCTTCTCCCATGGATTTGGTAAAAGTCTGGAATGAAGAGTTGTTTGAACTTCTTAGAGAAAAGCTTTAATTAATTATTGCAATATGACTAACTATTGGGTGGCTCATTACACAGTTGTTCTTGTTGTCAACTGTAAATCAAGCAACATTTCCATTTCTGGGCCTCACTTGGACTTTTTCTGAGGAGAGATCACCCTCGTCTCTTCATTGTTGGGAGCTGGTTAGCAATATTCAGTCAGCTGGAGTTACAAAGTGTTAACTTTGTGTGCACACAATGTAAAGTGGGAATGCTGTGTACTGTGTGGCGCTTCTTGCCTGAGACAGGGGACCCAAACATCGTACTAAAGCTAGCAGTGAAAGGCTGGAGTGTTTTGCAAGTCATCGTGATGGTGGCAGATTGGTTCCATGAAAGCCATGTGCAATCCGAAGTGTGAAAATCTGGGTTTAAACCTGCTGTGTGATCTTGAGCCAGATATTAACTTCTCTAATCTTCTCCTTTCCTATCTATAAAATAAGAATAGAAATGATAGTAATAATAATAAATATTAAGTTTTTTACCTGCCTTACTGATTAATTAAAAAAATCAAAAGAAGTGTGGGTGTGAAAGCACTTTGTAACTATAAAGTGCCGAGTAAATGCTAGTTATTATTATCTTAGTTATTATTCTCATCCAGGTCAGTGTTTGAACATAACGGATAATAAATGTTGCTTAAATTGAATTCATTGGGTTGCTTTTTTCTGGCTTTAATGATTCCAAAGACTTACTGGCATTTGGCTAAATTCGTCAATTAGCTGTGTATTCACATCTCTGCCCATATAGACACTCTCCCCTCCCAGTGCACCAGGACAGACCAAACATCACCTATTCTTCCTTTCCCTCCCTCATATCCGGCCATTGTTCTACTCATGAAACTCCCACCCCAATCAATGGGGGTTTTACGTAAAAACCGATGGCAGGATATGAGTGCAGCTTCAGGAATGCCAGGCTTGTGCTGCTGATAAAGAGAGTTGTGTGAAATTGAAAACACCAGAGAAACAAAATTCTCCTGTCCAATGTAAGCTACTCAGTTTTTTTTTAGGATTATCTCTGCTTTTAAAGAGTCAAGAGCCCTCCTAGAATACAAAACACATATCTTCTGCAAAATTGCCTTTTGAATAGTTTTAAAATACCTATCTAACACCTAAACACCCACTGACTCCCCCTACATTCGCCTGTGCCATCTCCTCTGTTATCTTCTCAGTGTCCTGGCGGCAATAGGTTAAGGGAACACAGGGCCAGGCCTGAAGCTGGATAATAGAGTTTTCAGTTCTTCTATAAGCTCTGCTTCACCATCGCCTTCCAGAAAGAAGAGTTTTCCAACTTAAGAGGGACTGTAGAACTGAACTCCCATGATCAAAGACTGTAAGTGAGTTTGGGCTGTGATGGTCTGTCTTGTGTTGAAGCTACTCTCAGGTTTAACTGACTTCAGTGTGAGTGAAGGGGCAACAGAAAGTAATTTGACTTGAAGCTGGTCTTCTGCTAGTGTTGGAGTCGGCAGCTCGCCTCCCATGTAATGAGACTACACAGGGCGGGTTTAGTCTTTGTTGTCATTATGCATCATCAATATTTTAGGAAAGGTTGCATCTGTAGTCCATGCTGCACTACAAAACCAAATATGATTATGTGACCAGAAGTGAAGCGAAGAGGAAGAGCGTTTGTCCATATTCTACCCACACTGAAGTAGCTAAGTAATGAAGAGATAAAGAAAGGAAAATAAAGTGACCCTTTTCATTTTAAATTGCTCATCCACACATTTAGGATTGAGATTAAGAGCTTCTCCTTAGGTCTTTTTTCCTGAACGTGTTGAATTATGGATTAGAGTTTTATGCCTAGCCAACAGAATTGGGATTTTAAAGTCCACGGGGCTGGATATTGAGCTACTCAGATACTGACCTGTGTAATTTAGGAACCACAACCTGGCTAAGAGCAGGCTTACTGCTTTTTTCCCCATGAAATCAAACGACTACCAAGATCTTGATGGTGCATCAAAGGAGCATTCTGTGTTTTTCTACACCAAAACCATGGAGTGAGGGTAAAGAGATTAGCATCTCAAATATATATATTTCAAGTTATGAAGACCGCCTCACATAACAGAAGCACATGCAGCCTTGCAGGAAACTCTTTTTGTTTGACCGTGGTGTCTCTTTGTGAGGTTGGGTTGTACAAAGGTTCTGGACAAACTCAGCATCCCTCCCTCTTCACTCTGCCCTATGTCTTGCTTAAACATTTACAGACTTGGAATTAGCCAGTGTAACACTTTCTAATCTTTTTCAAGTAATTCTAAATTTCTGGTTTTAGATTTGATTTAGGTAGAAGGGAACAATGTTTTCTTGGGCTGTAGAAGGCTCAAACATCTCTCTTTTGAAAGCGTTGATGAGTAGGAAGCTTCATGAGAGACATGGCTCTTCCATGATTTTTGGGATAAGAGATTTGGGAAACCTCGTAAGTACTTCTCAACTTTCTTAATCTTATCTTAAAGGCAAAAGAAAGTAGAAGACCGTCTTTATCAGGGCTTTCTGCAAAGATGGAATTTTATTTCATTTGATTTTAGTTCATCTAACTTTAAACAGCCACATGGGGCAAGTGGCTCCTACATCAGACAGTGTAAGTCTATGTAATTCAGGTCAAAAATGTCTCAAAATCTGAATTCAGTTGGAGGATATATTCACACGGATTATTCTTATCTGAGTCAGCAATGTGTTGTCTACATGAAGACCAACGTTTCCATTTACTCTTAGGACTAACATTAAAGCAAAACAAAATGGATAGTGAATGTCCAGCATTACCCAGGTACGGCCAATGTTGGCCTGGAGCTGGAACTAAGGCTACCATCTAGTCTCCCAGCTTCATTTTCAATTCTATACTGACCTTTAAGAATATAATGCTTTCTTTTCCCTTCTATAAAGTGGAGGCATGTGGAATTTATCACAAAGATATTCACAGATTATGATTAAGTTATATTGCACTGTCAAAGAAAGGTGTGAGCTTTTTCTGGATGTCCTTTCATGGAAAAATGACCTTGGCCAAAGAGAATCCTATACAATGTAATGATTTAAGGTTCTCCATTTTTAAAATACTGGCATTGTGCTAAGTTCTTTGTAAGGTCATTTTCAGCTCTAATGCCTTATGCCACCACGAATATTATTTCCTATATCATAGGGCTCCATCCTATTAATAGATAGTTGGCTTTTCTAGTTCCCAGATTCATATAACTCATTGTAGGGTGATTTCTCCTTAAGTATAAATGTGAACAAAGCAACTTAATTTAGCAAATAACTAGCTAGAGAGGTGGTCTTTGAACCCTAATTTTCCTCCAGTGAGTGGTCCCTCAGTTGGTACTGTCCTGTGGTACATTTTGTCACACAGGTCCACGTGTTTGTTGTCTCCAAGACAAGATGCAATTTCTCTCTTTCCTTCGTGGCCATTGCCCATGGATAATAGGAACATATGGCAAGCTGTACCTGCTGTGGCTTTGGAATTACTGTGAGGAATACGCCCCCTAGTCCTTCTCAAAGGGAGGTCTGACCTCATTACCAGGCCTCTCTAATGAGCAGACTATGGGGGTTTTCATTTCGGAAGTCTTCAGGTTGATATTACTGTGAAGGTCAGTCCTGTGTCTGTCACTGAATCTGTGGCATAGATTTCTGAGTTGAATTGTTTAAGACCAGGCTGGATGGATGCCACGGAGAAAATAAGGCAAAGATTCCTGCAGTCTAACTCTCCATAATGGTTTTAGGGGTGATGAAGCATCATGGTCCTGCTTCTCACTCACACTCGCCCTCCAGAAATGTAAAATCCAGAGCAACCCACAGGCCCTAGAAATGCCCAGTTAGAGTTTTTAATAGTCCCATCTTGATTACGTGTAGAGTCCATCTTTAGTTTGATATTTCTGTGGCCCACGCATTTTCAGAAAAATCTCTCTTCAGTTTGAAATCTTCCACCTTCGTTCTTTTCAGATTGTATCTGGAATAAGGTGAGGAAGTGTGTGTAGAATACAATTCTGTGACCATGGTAATTTAGTGACTCCTGTGACATCATCTTAAGCATCTTAGTGTGTTTTTTTTTTATTGAGTTCATATTAGTTTACATCAATGTGAGATTTCAGTTATACATTATTTCTTGGCTGTCACCACATAAGTGCCCCCCTTCACCCCCTGTTCCCACCCCCCATCCACCTTCCCCTGGATACCACTGAACTATTTTCTTTGTCCTAGTACTTGTTTATATTTCACATATCAGTGAAATAATCTGATGTTTGTCTTTCTCAGACTGGCTTATTTCACTTAGTATAATTCCTTCTAGGTCCTTCCATGTTATGGCAAATGGGATGAATTTGTCCTTTTTCTGGCTGAGTAGTACTCCCTTGTATATATATATATATATATATATATTTCACATCTTCTTTATCCAATCTGTCGATGGGCGCTTGGATTGCTTCCATGTCTTGGCTATTGTGAATAGTGCTGCAATAAACATAGGGGTGCATATGTTACTTTGGATTGTTGATTTCAAATTGTTTGGGTAGATACCCAGTAGTGGGATGGCTGGGTCATATGAATGGTCTATTCAGTGTGGGTTTTTAATGTTTGCTGTAAGCTCTTGAGGTCAGACACTCTGCAGTTTGTCTTTGAGACCTCAGCACCTGGCACATATTCGTGTATTTATTGAGTACCTTCTGTATGCCAGGGGCTAAGATACAGTAGTATAGAAAGATGGGCAACGCTCCTGCTTTGAGAGAAATTATAGTCAAGCAGGGAAAACAGATATTTTGCCAGTTATTATAAGTGCAGAACTCTGTGAAAAGGGAAGTCCAGGGTGCTTCACAGGAGTCTAATATGGGGACCTAACCTAGGCTCGGAGGTCAAAGGCTTCCCTAAGGAAGTGACATTTAGACTGAACCCCGAATGATAAACAGGCATAATCATGAAAGAGGATAGGTCTTTGATACATCTTTGGTGAATGAGCGAATGATTGAAAAGGCTGCCTTCCTGCATGGCTGTTCCGTAGCATTGCTAAATTAACCGTCACATGCTTAGTCATTCTGTCCATAGTCTCTCCAGGCATTATCGGTGGGTCCATAAGCCATTTTCTTAGCCTCTCTCTTCTTCAGTAAAGGCAAGTAAAGTGTAATTGTGAGAGGACAATTATCTTTGAAGATATTATCAGACTAGTGTTTTACTGAGATCATACAGTACATATATATTGGTTTATATGCTTTTCATGTGCAATGCATCCAGAAATTTCAAGGGCAAGAAGGTTCTAGAAGGCTTACTTCTGCCTTTGAAAATCCTAGCCTGTGGAATCACGTGGTCTCCGTTGGTATACCTCCTCACTGGCAAAGCAAGGCAGCTCTTTGCCAAATAGAGCTCTGGGAGCTGTGCTTGCTGGCTTTGAGGGGAAGTGCTGTCTGTCCTTAAGCACAGGCCTGGGTCTCCATGCTTTGGTTTCCTCCACTGCAGAACAAGGAGATTCTGCCAATGATAATGTTACCTTGAAGTGATGTAATAAAGATGGCTGTAAAAGCATTTTGCAAGATCAACAAAAACGCCTACAAGAGGCATGCTATCTATATCTGGTGTTTGCCAAAATTTCAGAGAAAGTTCTCTGATCTGAGACTCTAGAGAGGTTAAGAACGGGGACTGGCTTTCAAGATCTTCTCTGGAATTTCTGTGCCCTTTCCTTCATTATTATTTTACAACAACTTTGGCAGGAGGTATCAGTAATGTCAATAATAATAATAATAATGATAATAATATTTACTGAGTAGTTACTAATGAGCCAGGCACTGTCCTGAGCACTTAAATACATTTTAGCACCTCATTCCCACCACAGCCCATGGAACCTGTCATTATTAGACACACTTACCAGTGAAAGGGACTGAGGCAGAGAAAACTCAAGAGACTTGCCAAAAGTTATGTAGCTGTCTGATCCCAAAGACTGTACTCACTACATACGTGAAATATTTTGAGCTTTTCAGAATAAGAGCTCGGGGTTGCTAAGTAACTAAACATATACAGTTAATTATTCCTGCCCTGGAATACAAGAGTGTTAACATTAACAGAAGTTTATTTTTGCAGTTCCTTTGGTCTTCTGGTATTCCCACATGCCTCCCCTTTTCCTAACTGTATTGCTCTCCTGTTGTTCAAAGTGGAAAAAAAAATCTATTTCCAACTTGTCCAAAAAGAAAATGAATTGCATCCAAACTAGTGAAAGTCGTGTTGAGCGATTGAAGAAGTTGGGGCGTCGATCACGTTTGCTGAGAACCGGCCTACATAAGTAGAGACGGAATGCCAAGATCTAGGCTGTGTTTTATTACCAAGATCTTAAACAATTCTTAAGGGCCTTTTTATTACCTCCACTATCCCTCATCCCACCTCATTTAGTTGGATGCTATAGAGAGAAAACAGAGTTTCTACCTTCTCGAAATGGAAACAATAGACTTTGCTGTGCTACTTCTATTTCCCCACTGGGGAATCTGAGAGATGACCTGATTGAATTCCACTCGGAAAGGTCATGCTTTGAATTCAAGGCAGAGGAAAAAGCGAAGAAAACATTTTGCAATGATACCCCATGGGTCCTGAGCACACTGGGGCCTCCCCTCACTGCATTGTGGTCTGCTGATAAGGATAACATGGATGACAAGCGGAACACTTCCAGGACAGAGGAAATTCCGTGTTTCATTGTTTAAAGGAAGCCACCGTCCACTCAGGAGAGCAAGGTTTCGGGCATAGGCAGAGAATTCCCTGCTGGCAGGCCAGAGAGGCAGAGGGAGCCTGCTGGTGCAGTGGGACCGGGGAGCTGCCCAGCTGCTTGTGAGCGCATCTGTCCCTAATTCCATCTTGGGAGTACTGGCACGGTTGGAAGTCAAGAAGGGGTCATTGCAGTTTATGGCATTCGTAGGGGTTAGGAGCCAGACTGTTAGAGATGGAGGCACGCGGGTTGGGAGAGTTGAAAGCCTGATTCTCACAATGTGGCCCATTGAGGAATCGCAGAAAAAGCACCAGGAGATTTAGAGAAGTTGATCTGGTTTTGAGTTTAAATTCTAGACCTCCTTCTCTCCCCACCCCCTCCAAGCCAAAATGTCAGAAAAGGGCCTGGTTTCCCTTTATGGAGTGCAGAATAAACAGATCTTCAGCAGCAGGAGAGGGGCCCACTTCCCCAGCCCATAATGCCAGAGCTGGGGGTGGGGGGCCGTGGGGAAAAGCAGTTACTCTTCTGTCTGGTTAGTATTTGGCATTGACTTTCATTTTCTCCAACCTCTGTTTTCTAGAAGCCTGCCTGTACGGGAAGTACAGGAATAAAAGAGAAGCTGATCTTGGGGGTTTTCTTGCCAGACTTCAAAGGAGGTGGACTTTTGATTTTTGATACTTTGGGGAGGCATTTCCAAAATTAAAACTGTGTTGAGGAATTGAACCCCGAGACTGAGGTCCTGGCTGGTCGCCAGTCTGGGCGCACTGCTCTTCTCCTGATGGAGCTGATGCTCTCTGGGCTCCCTGCTCTCCCTCCCGGCCCAGGGAGTGAGCCGAGCCCTGGGCACCGTGGGGTCAGCTGTGGTTAGCTTGGCCACAGGGCTCTGCATTCCTTCTGGGCTTTGCTTGGTTTGGGTGGGTGTGTCCACAAGTTTACTCTGGAGAAAACTGAGACAAAGAGTCTAAATTGGGCAGGATCTCGAATCTAATGACTTGTTTACAGATCCTGTGCTTTTTCCAGTGCAGGGAGGAGGAAGAGGAAAGGGCAAGCTCGTTACTGTGGGCATGGCACATTGTTGTTTTTCATCCCAAGGAGGTAGGACAGTTTCAGAAAGCAGCAGGCCATCTGCCTGGCAGTCAGTGGGCAAAGCGGCACTCTGTGTAATTTTCCAAGGTGGGGAGGAAACGGCGGCGGCCTCGGCCTCTGCCCACCGGCTTGGCTTCCGGGGAACGTACTGCTCTGGGGAGAATGCCTGACCCCGCCACATGAAAGGCCCCGTTTCCTCCCACTGCAACTTCGAGGGATGGGGGAGATTGCCCTCTTCACCCCTGCTCCAAGTGCACCCCAAGCCAGAGTACCCAGCGAAGAATGTGCACCTGTGATGTGGCTAAGGAAACAGTACAGGACCTGTGTAAGGAGAGAGGAAAATCCCAGAAGGCCCTCTCTAATAGGAAAGCAGACTCATTAAGGTTTTGCTATAAGGTGGTATTTATTTAATGATTGCTAAGTGTAAGAAATTCCTCCGAAGGAAGAAAAAAGTGTACTGCAAATTTGAAAACTTGTTCTTCCAGATTCTGGCAGTTCTTCTGGGGCTCAGAGCTGCTTCTTCCAAGACATTTGGGTCCTTGGCTTTACCCTAAGGGGTGGTGTTGGACTGCAGGGAAGGTGGGGGGAGCCCACATCCACATGTGCACGGGGCACTTGATAAACATCTCTTTTAGTTCCCACCCCAACCCATGAGGTATACGTGGCAAGTACCGTTTTATGATGAGGAAACTGAGGCCCAGCGAGATTAAATAATTGGCTCAAGGTCACACAGCCACTAACTGTGTCATGCTGGGCCTCTTTGCACCCAGTTTGAGCAGGGTTACAAGGCGAGACAGTAACCCATGGGTGCCTGAGCTCCTCAAACTGAAAAGGGGGGGGCCCTATGATGCGGTCTGTTACCTCTCCTGGGTTGTTTCAGTTGGGTGTGGCTGATTCAAAATTATGCTTCAAGAGAATATGCTCCAGACCATGAGTAAAGAAGCCCAAACCGCAATGCATTGTGGATTCTTATTATCCAAAGTCCTCCAGCTGTTCCCAAAGGGACATCTAAGGTGGTGCCAGGGATGGTGGCGGAGGGGAGGTGTTCCTGGAAGCCTCTGAACCCTTCTCGCAGAGAAGCCTCATAGAAAATGGCATCCCCAGATAATCCAATGTTTGGAATGGAAAGGGACTCAAATTAAAGATAGCATCAGCTGTACTGTCTACCCCACCAACCGGAATAGGTAAAACTGTACCAGCTAACATTCACTTTATACTTTGTCGCTTAAAACCTCTATCATGTCTATTGACTCATTTGACTGCTGAGACATAGGAGGGGCAGCTATTCTAACTGAAAACAGAGGCAACATGATGCGGTAGACTCGGGTTCCAATGCCAGCACCTGCTGTCAACCAGATGTGCGACCCTAAGCAAATCCTGTAACTTCTGCTAGCCTCAGTTTCCTCATCCACAACATGAGGGACTTGCTCTCCAAAATTCCTCACACAGTGGGAGTCAGGATATGGAGATGATTCTCTCCAACCTTCTGGGGCTCCCCCAACACTGGCATTCTAAGGCAGGCCACTGAGCGCCGTCACCTTCCCTTCCTTTCCCAGCCCGGCTGGAGCCTGACCAATAGGAGACCAGGTCTGAGGAGGGAAGGAGTAGGTGGCAAGATTCCTTTCCACTTGTTTCCTGCACCTGGAGACAAGAACAGAGGCCGCTGTTTGGATGACTTATTGTTTAGAGCTTTTGTTTGTTTGAGCTTGGGGTTTTTTTCAGCTTTACAAAAAGAAACCTGCATATTTTTCGAATTTCAGTTGTTCCCCCCACAGCCTATCTCAGCTCACCACCTTGCAACTGGCCAATCGCGGGGTAAATCTTAGTTAATAGCAGCAGATTTTCTTATTTATCAGCACCCCATGCTGGAGGCGGAGAGTCAGTGAAATGGGAGGAGCTGCTGAGCAGCTGAGGCTGGACTCAGTGGAAAATCCAGAAGTGCAGATGTGGATCCAAATTGGGCTGAAAAACCTCATGAGATCAGGCTTTCTTGGACTTCCTGCTTTTAGCCTAAGCAGTATGTTCAACATAAACGAACTTTCGGTATTTTGAAACTTCCGTTTCTGATCTCAGAACCTGGAAGTAAAGAGCTGTTGTGAACATTTCCACAAATTTTGTCATGGTTATTCTGGAGGCCAAGTCGAACCCAGTAATTATGGAGTCTCGGGACTCACTGCGATCACAGCAGGCTGCCGGGGATGGCAACGCTGGAAGGAGAGAGGCTCTCTGCTAAAGAGCCCAGGCTGTAGAGACAGGCGGGACTGTGTTCAAATTCTAGCTCTGCCACTTCCGGCCATGCCACTTAACCTCTTAGATTCTTAGTTTCCTCATCAGTTAGATGAAGAAAATATACCATTTCATAATGTTGTGAGGGCAAATGGGGGAGGAGTGTGTGTGCACTTGATCTCTCCCCTCCTTTCTCGTACATATACGTGCATGATGTGTATGTGTATATATATGCACACACATGCATACATATCGATGTGTACAAAATATATGTGAGTGTACGTATGTGTACTATAATTTATTTATTTTTACCTTGAATTAGTAGACTCCCCTGGGAGCCCAAGGCACCCAATTTCAGATAGCTGTGGCATTTGGAAGTCACTGGAATCTCCCTACTTAACTGTCAAAGGGTGCTTTACACAAAGGCAGTGAGGGGTCTGGATGCACACAGGATGAGCTCTGTGGAACTGGAGAGAACTCGGGTGGTTTTGAGTGACAAGCCGAGACTTACCCTCGCCTTTGTGCACATCTCTTTTGCTTCCTGGGCCTCCCTTGCTTTCCTGGGATAAGCTAGGAAGGAATGCCGGGCAGGCAGGTGCTGTAGGAAAGCGAGGTGCGACTGGAGCACTGCACAGTCGTCGGTTGAATGAGCAGGGCTGTGTCAGGGTGAGAAAAGAGGGGAGAGGGCGAGTCAGGGACGGGAAGGAAAGGTATGTCCAAATCCATCCAGCGCTGGGAGAATCGGCCTCCTTGGCCAGCCTATGCTAAATATACTGCTACTTCTTTCCTTCTCGGTTTTTTGGCTTAAATTTTTCTTTTACTCGTAAAGCGTATTATCTATTTTTTAAGTATTTTTTTAAATAAAGATTTCTGAAGTAATATGTCACCCTTGTACAAAATTTGGAAAATACAGAAAAATTACAAAAGAAAAATGCAAAAGCACCCATAGGCTCACAACCCAGAAAACAACCTTTTAATATTTTGGTGTGTTTCCTTCCAGTATTCCTAGTGAAAATATATAGATATAGATGTCTTATTTTTATATAACCATAACCATATTGTTTTGTGAATTCCTTTTATTTTCGTACTGTTAAATTATGGATATTTTCCTGTATCATGAAATGTTATTGTACTCCTAAAGGATGTACAGTAAACCATTAAATGAATGGTAAATGCTGGGCTTTTGAATAGTTTGTATCATCTTGGTTCTCCCTAACTTCTGGACCTGGAATAGCATTTTGTAACAAGCCTAGACTTCTTTCTTTGTTATTTTAATAAAATAATCTTTATAGGTTTTAGAAATGAACCCATGTGAAATGCCAAGATGTAGATGTGAAGGAAGTCACAGAGTCCCCCTGGAGTCGTCAGGCCCATAGGCCGGAGGCACGGGGAGGCGGGGCGGCCTTGGCTCACCTCCTTGGGAAGCCCAGCCGACACTGGATTGATTGCAGGCAAACCCGGGACCTGATCTGATAGCACAGAGACACCCACAACTCTGAATTTCCTGCTACCGTGAGGCCTCTTCTTTCATAAGCTGTTTGGCTTACACATACGTGGAAAGCAACTACTAATAATAGAAGAGTTACCTCTTTTCTTCCGTTGTCAGGCTCTGCAGTTACTGCTCAGAGACTCCCGCGTCTGGCAGCTGCCTGCCACTCCTCTGCCCCTCACAGCAACACGGTCAGCCAGGCTCCTCGTCAGAACGAAGCCAGGCCCTCTCCGCCTTCTGCGTGTGTGGCGGAGGTTGGGAAGGTAGCTTTCTGAGGGCTCTTTGTCTGACCAGGGAGAGGGACTTCTCTGCAGCAGGAGCCCATCTGGCCACCCCCTGCACTTCCCCCTCTACCCAGTCAACCATCTCTTCTTCTCCAGCCCCGACTAACCTAGCTGCTCAACAAACGAAATGTTGAGAAGCTGGAACCTCCTGGCAGCTTCAGTAGAGTCTGTCCTTCCCAAGTGGGTGCTGACCAGTTTGTGAGCAAGAATTCTCTGTGAGCCCCTCAGGACCAGCAACATCTGCATGATGTCTGCCAGAACTGGGATGGTCAAGCCCTTCATTAATGCTTCGACTCACATGGTGCCACTTAATCATTCATTCATTCTACTAATACGTATTTAGTGCCTCCTATTCCAGGCACTGTAGTAGATGGTGGGGATGGAATGGAGGATAAAACAGACAAAATCCCTGCTCTTATGGTAGATATAAAGGAAGAAAAAGGAAGCACCCAAAATTGAAGAGTCTGTGGTGGGGATTTCAGGGGAAATGCCTGCTGAGTTATAAAAGACCCCTGATACTCCTCTATCTTATGTCTGACATCGGGATCCTGTCCTTAGCCTATTCCCAGCCTCCCTAGATCATGGTTCAGGCTCACAGCTCTTCCAGCTGCTGAGCTGCAGAAAGACCATCCCTTTGTGCGAGATCAATTATGGGCAGGAGAGCATGCCTGGCTCAAGCACACAGCTTCACAGACCCTTGTGGTCAGGGAGTTCCTAAATGAACTCAAACCTTTGGGGGCTGGGATCTGTTTACTCTTGGCACACTGGGATTTCCTGTTTCTAAGAAAATGGGCCTAGATGCTCAGCTGCATTAACCAAACAACATGTTGACGCAAATGAATCTGAAACTTGCCGGCTGCAGACTCTCTAGAAGTTCGGTTTGGGGAATGAAGGCATTTGGATGACTTTCCACACCCTGAATTCCAAGTCAGATAACTCAGGCCAGGTATTTATTGAGGAGACCTCCATTCCTTCCCCACCAAGTGGCTTTAGAGTCAGAGACCCTGTGACCATCCTGGAGCAGGGAGGGGATGGGGGACCGCTCCCCTGTCCACAGCTGACCTTAGATGTAGGCATCCCAAGATGTAGACATCCCAGGTAGCCGTGGTGGGAGGCTCTGAAAGGTTCATTCCCCAGAAGTCTCCATCACCAGTATCCCATCTGCCTGAAATGGTCACCATGAGCTTATTCCTTTGTGCTTCTGGGAGACTCATGTCAAAATGCAAGTTACCCAGCGAGATGACTTGAGTGACTGCATTTACTATAAGAGCTTAGCTTAGCAAGGTCCTGTGCATATGGCAAACCTGTCAAGTTTTGACAGGGTGTGGGGGAGGGGAAGGCGAGAAGGCAAAGGAGAAGCTGTCAAGGGATGCTTCTCAGAGAGGCCCAACCCAGAGAAGGGAGGGCACCCCCACAGGAGTGCAGGATGAGGATGTTCAGACGGGGAGAAGAGCAGGCTAGAGACACCAATTTGGTGATTGTAAACACCAAAAAACCACCTGGCCTACTTAGCTACGTTGGCCTCAATTTTACAGTCTTTATCAATATTTGAACCGAGGGCCTAAGTAGTATGGCTTTCACAGTAAAGTGCAACTACGTGGGTGGAAAACATGTAAATTATTGGAGATTTATTCCATAACAGGAATTCTAGTCATTGAGATGTTGCTAATTAATATTGCCTGCTCAGGAGCTAGTCAGATGAGGTAAAGTTCCCTTGGGAAAACGCAGTCTGGGGAGTGACGCAGAGCGCAGAAAGTCAGCGCAGGGACAGCTAACACAGTCATTCATCTTGCATTCTGACCACATATCAAGTATTGTGAACCGTGGGGTGGGGAAGTCTCCAAAGAATCAGGAGGAAAAATATCCATGACAACTGTATACATGTCCAAAACAGCAGTGGAGCAATTAAAGACAACAGGGAGCAAGTGGGAGATCAGGCAGTATAAGCTGGATACGCCGAAAAAATTGAGATGAGAAGAAAAATCCCTGTGGGTTTGTGCTAGTGTGGGAAGGCTTCATGGAGGAGGCACACTGTGACCTAGGAAAGCTCATCTTCATGGGTGTCTAAATCTTTGGGTGATAAAGGGCCTAAGTCAATGTCTTTACAAATGTTGGAGACCTAGAAATGTGGTGAGCAGCAGTGGCTGTGGGTCATTTTATGGAACTTGTGCACAAGAATATAGACATTCCAGAAATGGAAATAAAAGAACTGCATTCCTGGCACCACGTTTGTGCTAAGCTCCCGGAGGTGGCCACGTGTGGGAAAGAGAAGGAAAGAAGGAGGACAGGTACAGGAAGACTCTGCCTCAGACTTTAAGGAATGGACGAATGGAACGCATTGTTTCTTTCATGATTTAAGCATCAAACATTCGTTGAGCGCCTACTAGTTCTGGGCAGTGTGCAGCATTGAGGATGCAATTATGCATAAGACCTGGACCCTGGCTTTGATTAATTCAGAGTCCCCTGAAGGAAGCAGGCATAAGTGAATATTCACACTCAAGAAGAGCAAGTGCTTTCACAATAGTCTGTACAAAGTGTCACAAGAGACCAACTGAAGGGACAACTCGGTGTGCTGGAAAGGACTGGGAGTTGGGGATGGCTTCACGGAGCGCAGGTACCAATGGAGCTAATTTTTAAAGTGACTTGGAATTTGCCTGACAAATTTTCCCTCCAGGGAGAGCGAAGAGCATGGCAGAGCGTGACCGTGGGAAAGGGCGTGCCGGGGTAGGAAGAGAGCCGCAAGCATGGGACAGCAGGCGCGGAGCTGGAAAACGGCTGGGGCCTGACCCTCAGAAACCTCTATGCCAGCCTGGAGAGAATTTGGATTTTGTGTTGTAGATGACAGGAAAATCAGTACACATTTTTGTTAGAGTATGACAACCAGTGTTCCGTTCAGTTGCATTAACTAAGCATTTATACAGCACCTACTACATGCAGAGCACTCACTGTGCTGGGTAGTTCTACAGGTCATGCAAAGAAAACATATCTCAAGCGCTCAAGGGACCCCCAGTAAATTTGGGGAGGAGCAAGTAGAGAGAAAGGGTGAGGGCAAACATGACCACAAATCACTTTGATATTAGATCGCAATGGGTTCATTGTTCTAGGAGGAGCACAAACAGAAGTTGACGTTCCTTTGTTCGTATTCCTGTGAAATTCCCCACAGCCCAGACTGATCCCTGCCCTCTCTGGTCAAAGCAGGCCTGACTTGGAGGACCAACCATTTCTCATTTTCTTTCCACGATTCTCCCTCTTCCACCAGCAAAAGTGCTTTTGTGAGGCCCACAGAGAACTGGGGTTCAAGCTGGAATGCCAGCAAATAGATGACACGCAAAAGCCACCCAAAATAAACTTGACATCTCGCCTTCCTGACAAGCCTCAGTGCTCTGCCCAGTGGTATGACTCTAGGCTGTGACGCTAGGTCTTCTCTTGGTTTAGATAAAAACTATAATTAGCTGCCACAAATGCGAGTGAATGTGGGAGGGGGAAGGGAACACCTGAATGTGAAGAGTTTTTTCTGGATTTGTTTGTTTCTGGCTCCTCTTCTTGTTCCGAGTCTGTGTTCAGCCAAATACTTGTGTTTGCATATGAAAATTGTCCCATAGATGGGCCTGAACACAATCCCTACATAATACTTGACAATGCAATCAGGGTCTTCCTGTGTCTCCCCCTCCCCTCTTCCCTGTCCTCAGCATGCACGTGTTGGTACATCCACACATGTACACACCTTCAAGCAGTACAGGAAGCTGGAGGTCCCCTTCAGATCATAACCAAAAGTCTCAACCCTCACAACTCACCTGTGAGCACAGCAGCCAGGGGCTCCGGAATTCGGAGCACACCTCATCACATCCACCTGAGGCAAATGCCCAGCGACCTTAACGGTTTGTGGGAGCCTTGCACTAACTGGAGCCTCCAGAGAAGGCAAAGCAAGGGCGAGACTGCCGCACAGGCCTTTGAATGTAATACATGATTTACAGAAAGACCTCTTGTCATCCCTTTCTTTTATTCTCTCTCCTTTTCTTTCTCTCTTGCTCTCTTTTTGACTGAGTTGCCTCAGGGCTGGTGGTTTCAAAACTAGCAGCTGCAAACTTATGAAGGAAAAAAACCCAAACCACAAAAACCCGTCTTGTGAAAACCGTGTGTGCCAGTCTAAAAGTGGTAGGCCAGGCGGGAGGAAAGCCTGTTAACGCATCAGAAAGGCAGAAGCAGGGAGTCTGAGGACCACAGCTGGGCCTTTAGAGTGGAGAGGAAGTATAGCATGTCCAGGGCACAGGGGATTAGGGGACAAGGCCAGAGAGGAGTTTGGGAGGAGTGAGAAGTCCTAACCAGCCAGGGAAGCCCTCTTAGGAATGACTCTCTGCATCCGCTGAGCTGTCTGAAACACTCTGGCTTCCCAAATGCAAATCAGACCAGCTGCTTCTACCACGTTACTAGTATCTTCTTCCAGAAGACCAAAGGTCCAGCCTCTACTCTAAGTCTACTTGGAAGCTTTTGAAACACCTAGTAATATGTGCAACTGTGTCCCAACTCCTGTCTTAGCCCCATCCTGCCCAGCTAACACCCACTCATAGTCACCTATGTATTCACACCTTTCAGAACAGCATTGATTAAAGAAAAAGATATCTCCTCAAACCCAGCCCTAAACTCCTACTCCATTGCTAGTTTCAACCTTCAAGTCAATCTAAGGGAGCAGGAAGTAGGAAGGACGTGATGGGAAAGCTTAAGACCCTCTTAGAAAGAATCAAGTCCTTGTCTGGCCCAAGACTGGACAAAAGAAGTCCTCTCAGAAGTTTCATTGAATGTTAAGGCTGGAAAGGAGAGTCCCTGAGTGACACAGAAGTGGCCTGGGCTTTTTCTCCTGACCTCCTGCCCAAGCTCCATACCAATGGTGTCTTTGGTCAGAACAAGGAGGATACTTAAGTCATTTGGCCAGATCATCAGGAGAATGCCGTTGCACCCTGCTGTGGATGGGAAGAGCAGGCCATTCATAGACCCACAGACAAAGGCAAAGGAGGCCAACCCCAAGAGGCCCCTGTGGACAACATTCATTGCCAGGCCCTGTGGGAAGGACAAAAGAGAGGGAGAAACTACTGCTTAATGAAGAAGACCCAAAGGAACTCCAGTTGTAAAAATGAGGCAAAAGAAATCTAGTGTAAATTTAAGTGTAAGTATTTGAGGAGAAGCAAAGTTGGTGAAGTGATCACAACTGGGTGGGGTTAATGAGAGAAAGCTTCAAGGAGGAAGTAACTTCTGAGTAGAGGTTGAAGGAGGGGAGGGACAACGGCTGGGTTAGAGCAGGGGGAAGAGGAAGTGTGTTCTGTGGGGGAGGGTGGCTCATCTTGGGGAAGGGTAATACTGATTGCATCGTGGCCCTAGGCACTCTGCCATACTTGAAGGTCCTATCTAGAGTTAATATCACTTGGATATATTTTCAAGAAGGAAGAATAATGTTATTAACCATAGGCATGTTGTGTAGTAGAAAGAGCATGGACTTTGGAAGGAGCACACTGGAATCAGACAGATCTGAATTCACTTCTTAGCTCTGCCACTTATAAGCTGGGTAACATCCCAAGCCTCGCCTTTTCAAACCATAAAAGGAGGAGATTATTTCATAAGGCTATGGTGAGAATGAAATTAGATGAGATAACTCACACGAAGTGCTTCGTTCTGTACCTGGCAACGAGTAGCTCCTAAATGGATAGTGGCTAATATTAGATATTTTACAGCTTATAGATTAGAAAAGCAGCCACAGGAAACTGCTTTAGATCCCCAAGGGGAAGAGTAGAAGGAATTCGGATGCCTGCACGCTAATCTCAGCAGGACAGGCCCTGGTTCAAACCTTTGGTGTGATGAAGTCAGCCGAGATTTGGGTGAATCCAAGTGCTAGGTATACGGTGGTGGCTGTGAAGAGAGCTGATACGTGGGCTTCAGAAGCCGGCCTGCTGCAGCCTGAGGGCCCCGTGCCTGGATTTAAGTCCCCATTTGATTAAGAAGAAGGTCCATCCAACCATGTGTGCTGATGATTGTTTAACAACCAGCTCTCCAGGTTTGTGTAGCGTTCACCTATTTCCACGGTGTAAATACTCCCACGTGGCCGTTTGCAAGCTACTGAGGTGATGTCACTCATTGTGGAGTAGGGAAGAACGTGGCAGTCAGCTCTCACAAACCTAGATGAGCCCATTCCAGCATGCCACTGCATCCAGCAGCCCCTGTCACAGGTGCCAGCCGTGGCCATCTCAGAGCAGAATGGGCATTGTCTTCCATGCCTGGCCTAGTTTTGCTTCTCGTTGGTTTAAGTAGAGCGGTAAGGAGTTGAAGGCGTGGAGAGAGCACCATCCCTGCTCTCTTCTCTGGCCTGCCCCGGGCAGAAGTGAAGGTTCCCTTCCAGGACTCACTTCCCCTCAGGGCAGTTCCATACTGACTAGCAAGTTCATTTTCCTCGCAGGCTGAAACAAAACAAAACAAAAAGCAGCTCTCTCCTCTGAGAGGAATCTGACGGTGCAGCCCCAGATGCCACCACTCTCCTTCCAGGGAGCTAACGCTGCCCGCCTCTCGGTCTGCCCGCAAGCGGAGTGGCTGCGCCTGGCACAAGGGAGCTGATGAGGCCAGGCCCTTCCAGTCTCCCTTAGGAGGCGGCAGGGTCCGGATTCATCCTTAAGAATTATCTGGCAGGGGCTGTCACAGAAACGGAATGCCAGAGCCCAAAAGGCCTTAGGAATTGTCTGTGCGCCCCCTTGCTGTGCGGCGGGCGTACTGAGGCACACCCCTGGGCTGTGGCAGATCCCCGAGGAGACCTCCCCTCTGGCCTGCGCTGGCGGTGCTCCTGTACCTGCCTGTGCTCTCACGTCTTTCTCACATCACTTCTTCCGTAACTCCTGTGGCCCCTGTGAGGATCAGCTCCCTCAGGCAAGTGCTGTGCCTTCTCTTTCTCGTGTATTCCCCGCAGGCACCCGGCCCAGCCCTTGTGGATTAGCTGATAAAGAGACCTGCTCCTGCTTTGCGGTAAAGGAAGTGATAGCAGGAGCAGCGGTGGGGAAAGGAGCAGAATCAGGGCAGCACGTTCTGTCTTGGGATGCCTTCCTTCAGCTACAGGGAGTATCTGGTTTCCACTCCCCACCACCCTCGTGGACATCGCCACCTTTACCTGAATACCAAGTCAGCCTGCATGCCCTACAGCATGCTGCGGGATATCACAAACCCGGCAAAACAAACCACAGGCAATCAGCCCCCTGGCTAGCGGGTGGGGCGAGGGAACTGAAAGGAACCTACAACCCTCCACGGCCTCTGCTCCAACCGCCAGAGCACAGCCCTTCTATCTGGTGTTCTCTGATCCAACCACATCGAGCCTCCATTGTGATGACAGGGCTGCCCTCGCCTGACGCAGTTCACGCAGCACTGGCCGGGCTCCCATGTGACTCCTAATCCTGAACCCGGACAGCAATTTGAGTTTCACCTGCAGGGAGAGTCCTCTGATAGGCAGGCACCTCTGCTTTGTGACCTGCTGTGGAGGAGGACACTAAGGACACCCAGCCGGGCTCTGCCAAGAGACTTTGTTATGCTCTGTGTTTAAAAGAAAAAAAGTAGGAAGGGATCAATAGAGTGACAGGAAGTGAATTTATTATATTTATAAACAATGAGCCCGTGTTAGCATTTCAGGTGTCCTGATTTATCTCGCAGGTGGGAGGGAAGAGCTGCTGGCAACCTTTCGCTGGGGGCTCTGAGTTTTGGAACAGGATTTCCTCTGCAAGTTGTCGAAGATCAGATAAAAGTCTTAATCTCAGGCACACACAGCCGCAGGCTTTGGCCCCTGTGCTCAACTTTCAGTAATGAGACTGAACAATGGTTTGGGATTCAGTACAATTAAAGAGGTGGGAAAAGAAAAGGATCAGCCATGAGGTACGTCGGCTTTCCATGGGAAATGCAGGTCTGCTGAGTGGGCTCCTGAACCAAGACAAGGTTCGGTACAACCTGGGTCCCCTTGCTCCCTCTGACCTCCTTGTGCCTAGCAGAAAGTAAACAAAATAGATGCATATATCTGCCACCTTTTTTCAAAGGATGGAAACCAGAAGCAGTCACCTCTTGCTTCTTGAGCTGGGTTCTTCTGAACCGGCCTGGAGGAACATGTCCCAGCATTGGCTGGTGGGACTGTGAAGTTGGGAAAACTTTTAAATTGTTCTTCAGAATGTTTGCACTAAAGGGACGCCTATTTTTTCAAAATGCGTCTATAACTTTAATGTCTTTTCAGAATAGGAATAACCAAGAACATTCATTAAGTGGCACTCCATTAGAGAGGGCTCTGAGGAACTCTACTGAACCAACCCCTGCCTTCTAAGCAGTCCTATCTCAGAATATAGACTTTATCCATGCTGAGTGAGCCAGCCAACTGAGTTTGTAGAAAAAGTTACAGGACGTAGAAAAGTTGAAAATCTTGAAATCAGGGTCAACTCTCCATAGGATTCTTTCTGCTCTAAAGTCCCACTTCAACTTCATATTCTTACCACCCCAACTACTTCTACCATGTATTGTGTTGGATTGTGTGGCCTCTGTGCTAAAAACTTTACTTGTATTCTGTCATCTAAGCCTCACAACCTCATTATCCTCATTTTACAGATGAAAACCTGAATCTCAAAGAACTTTCCTAATTTGCCCAAGCTCACCCAGGTGTGCACATTAGACCCAAGCGTTTACATCTACCTTTGTGAGACCAGGATTTCAGTAGCTCCTCTGTTCCTAATACTCATTCCCCTCTTTTTCAGCAGGGGAGAGGAGCAAGGTAAAGGGCCCATCAGAACTGCTAAAGCCATGGCCCCGCTCAGGAAGGTGTGTTTTAGTCTAGAACGTTGATAAATAAACTGGCACCCCGAGGAAGTACTTTCAAAGCAGTGAGGAAGGGCTCTGCCTTAGGTGGGGATCTGCAACGAGAGACCTTTTTCCTTTGCTCTGGACTGTTCCCCTTTGAGAACAAAGGTGGCCTGTGGTGCTGGGCCCCGCAAGCACTGACACCCATAACTTTTCTGTTGGCTCTGCCTCTGGTAGGATTTGGGGGAGCTAGACCAGGGCTGTGGGACGGATACGCCATGAAAGGAGGTACATATTTATTTGCCAGGAGAATGTAATGGGGGGAAGCAAAGCCTAATTAATGAGTTTCAGAATGAATGATTTTCCCAGATGGTTTGTATGTAGAGGCTCATGGAAATCCTGCATTTTCCCATTGCTGTTTCCCATCCTTTCTGAGCCTTGGTTGAATGGATCCGGAAATCCTTTGGAAAAGAAAGTGCACTGGTCTGTTCACCTTGAAAATGAAGATACCAAAAAGGCGTAATGTCCCTCTTCCTTCTCAGGTGGAGTGATTAATTTTACAAGCAACTCAGGAGGCCCTGCGGAAAAGGCAGATGCCATGTCCTCTCCCAGTGAAAAAGTTCATAATAATCTGTGCAAAACAGCACCTTTGGATAAACACAATGTGGCTATATATACCCTTGGCCATTTCCTGTTGCTCTTGCAGCTTGTGCAGGCTCGAAGGTAGGGTGAGGCTGTGACCATAAGCCACACGGTGACATGTACATTAGTCGTGCCCTCTGCTTCCTGTGCTGCTGACAACCTGGGCTGGACCAGTTCAGCACGGCTGCGGCAGCTGCCCCAGGCAGGGAGCCCCTGAGGCCTGCCTGAGGGTGTCGGCGAGGCATGCTCTCATCTGCTCTGGGCACAGGTTGCCTAGCTGGAGATAGATGTCGCTGCAAAAAACACCAACGGGCCAGCATGCGTGTCTGTGTCTAACGGTCTGCTTGTGTAACTTTTGCACCACAAAACAAGAGGTCAAGTAAGAAAGAGTGGTTAACAAGTTGAGCAGTCCTTTTTCTGTTAAAGGGGCAGTGTCAGTAAAAAAACTTCCCTACTGAAGTTATATTAAAAATCATTTGGCAGAGCCCGAGAGTCGCAGCCATGTGCTAGAAACCCGCCATGCTAGATATGGTAACCACGATACGAACTTCAGAATCGCCTCTCATTTTAGGATTTCAAAATGCTTAGGTAGACATCTCATGGTGTAATTTTGGAGTGGCAAGTGGGACTCCCACTATACTGAACAGTGAAATTAAGGCACCAAAACATGCAGAGACTTGCCCAAAACCTATAGCAAGTTGGGAGAAGAGACTAGAATAAAATGGACGAGTACCCTCCTTTTTCCATCCAGTAAGCCAGTGACTGCCATATTATTCCTACACGTGCCTCTCCTCCTTCTCAGATAGGAGATCTTGGGTAGAACCTTGCGTTTTTAAAAAGCTTTTCAGGAAATTCTGATGTGCAGACAGAACCACTCTAAGTTTAAATCGTGTCAACTCTCATGTTCTACATGAATTGCTAAATTAAAACTCTGTAATTCACTCAAGCAACAGATATTTGTTGAGTGCTTACAGTCTGCCAAGCACGGTGCTAAGTCCTGAGTCCCCAGGAGAACAAGCTGGACCAGAGCCCCTGCCCTCATAGAGTTCAGTCTAGTGGGGAGAGACATAAGTCACACATTTGCACAAAGGAATATATAATTATAAATGTGGTATGTACGAATGAAGAAAAGGTTAAGAGTGCTCTGAGAAAGCTTAAGGCTGTATACAGTTTCCATTGTAGGATTCAAGGAAAGCCCCTCTGAAGCTATGATATTTACACGTAAATGATGAAGATGGGAGGAAGGAATATGCAACATTGCTTCCGGGGCATAACCAAAGCAAGTTATGATTATAAGAAGCAACCAATTACACAATAAGTGTAGTTACTCTCTTGTACTTGTGTGCATTTGTCTGTGCCCAGGGAACCACACCTCCTTCTCACAATGGTTTGGGTGGTTTATGGCAGGAAAAGAGAAGAAAAGTGAGATGTAGGGAGTTGGGTCCTCCAATGACTTGTGATAGAGGTTCTATTAGGGCATTTCATTGCTTCCAAAATGTGTCTGAGGGAGGTTCAAAGGTGCTTTATGTGAACAGGATTCTGTGTTCAAATCAGTGTGGGAAGCACTGTGTTACACAGACTACAGAGGCCTCTTTGCCTCAGGATTGATCTGAACCCAGCACGTGCTAATACACATCGGGAATCTCCAAGGGAAGTCAGGGGCAGTATAGTCTGTAGCATTTTCCAACAAATGTGATGGTGGAACAGTTTTTTTCACTGAGCATCTAACATAGCTTCTGAAACCTTTGTCCTCCTCAGACGCGCTCGGGGAGTGTGAAAAGTGTTGACTCATGGGCTCTGGCTCCTGAAAGTCAACCTCACTAGACCTGTAATGGTCCCTGGAAGCTTCGTGTTTACAACACCTCAGTGATTTTGATGCAGCAAGCCCAGGAACTTTGAGGAAAACAAGTAGGACTACTGTTCCTAGGGGTATCTCAGTAGCTCTACACATTTCCATCGTTCACGTTTTCTTGGCTTCTCCTTATTCCTTCCAACCTGGCTTATACTGAGTGAGCACAGCCAAGTTATTGGGCCAGCATAGATGGTGATGATGATGATAATAATAATAATAATATGCAAAGTGAGTTATAGACAGCAAAGCTGACCTTGGTCTAGAATCTGTTGGGTGTCACATGTTGAGCTACAAAGACCACATTTGTCATTTGAACTCAGTTGACAGGAACATCATGTGGGGTGTAAGATACTGTGCATTGAAAATTCCTGAAGCTGTGCAAATATAGGATCCAGCAGAATTTTTTCTGATGTGCCCATCTGTCTTTGTCTAATTGGCCATGTCTCTTTGGCTACCTCCCTTCCTTTCAGATGGAACAAAGGTATGCAGAAAGACACATCTTGATGCATTCATGTGCAAAGAAGTTTGTGTCTTTTGTTTTCTCTCCCTCTTGTCATGGCCTATCAGAATGAAAAAGGCTGAAGAAACTGGCTCTTTTCAGAGCAGCATCAGCTCCCACAAGCTCCTCCTATCTGGGTTGCAATCAGCATAGTGAGGAGAGCAGGGACAGAGCACATGATCGTGACCGGGCTTGCTGCTCAGATGCAAGAATTCAGATTACTATTACCTATGCCACAGCAGGCTCCCAGAGCTCCAAGCAGCTCCACCCCAGACAGAAAACCCCTTTGCAGTCGCACACTAAAATACTTAATGCCATTTGCCAGAGATTTGACTTGGTTAAAAGAAAGACAGGAGGTGGGAGGGAGGAGGTATAGAAAGGAAAATGTGAGAAAAAATCGTGTTCTGCACATTAAAGAGCCTGCCTTGTCCTTCTCAGAACATTCAACCAAACAGTTTAGAGAAGGCAGTACTTGTGCACGTGTGGAGACCAAGATCTTAGCAAAAGGCAGGTCTAAGGATGGCTTTTGTGCAAGAACACATCTATAGGTACACAATTTAACCTGTTTAAAAGTTGGGGATGATTGTGACTCAAACCGGGGTGAGAGGAAGAACTGTGTTACATTTCTTCACAGATAACTGCAGACTGATTGTGTTTGTCCTTCTGACCCATATGCTCCGTCTCTTGGCGTGTTTTGCTTGGTTTGCACTAATGTTCTGGCTGGTGGTCATTTGCTCTTGGTGGCCAGTTTCGCTTCCTGGTTTTGAGCAAATGGCAGTGAGGCCTGTTGCTTGGGCACGCTGTGTCACTGAAGGAAGTGTGCAGTTTTAAAATGTCAAAGCCAGCAGCCTCATGTCCAGTGCATGCCATCCATCAGCAAGTGTCTCTGGATCCCAAATGGGCCCACTGCAAGTTAAGGTGGTAACTAACAGAGAAAGATCTCGCCTTAAAACTGCCTATAATCTAACCAAGGGGCAAGATCAAACGGGAAAGAAAAATGGCATCAATCTGAAAAGATAAATGTACTTACTGCCACAGTGTTTGGGGGCATAGAATGCATCAGAGAAAGGGTGGCCCCGTGGAAAGTGCGGGTATCTGGAGTCCAGAGGGCTAGACTCTGTTCTTCTACTTACCAGCTTTGTGACCAGGAATGAGGTCTTAGCCTTTCAGAACCTTCCATTTTCCATCAGCAAAATGGGAGAGGGGAATAATACTACCTACTTGTCCAGTTTATTGTGGTGGTTAAATAAGATTATAGGTGTGGGAAGGCTCCTATTAAGATAAATGTCTTAAACTATAAAACAGTCTAAAACTCTCAGTTATTATGATGGCTATAAAAACAGTCTGGAGGAAAATCAGTCTAGAAAATGCATCTTCTGCCATTTCCATTAAAAAGAGACAGAGGGAAAGGGAGCTGAGTACAGGAATTAGACCAGCTCAGGACTTTGTTCTGGCCCCTCGCTGTATGCTTGTATTCCTCTACAAGAACTTAAAGGTAATCGTGGTTATCATTTGTATTGAAAGATTTAAGGTAACCTTATCATTTCTAAGATTTGGAGAAATCAGAGAAAATAACGTACTTCCTAAGATACCATTTGGTTTTAATATTCAGGGGGCTGACCTCCAATTTAGGAGAATATTGTGACTGTGGAGTTGGTATAATTCCTTGAGAGATCAGTTTGATGATAAAGAAATAATCATAGTGATTATCAGTTTTATTAGGCCTGTAGATAAATAGACAAATAAAAGGTAACTTTATGATATCTGTATGATTGTGATTTCCTAGGTAGTGGAGTGAACCAAGAGTCTGAGTTTGGCTGCATTTGGAGAATAGATTGTAAAGTGCTTATGAACTTCATAGGCCTTTCTGAGCCTTCCCCACTCCCATCTACCAGGTCCCCTTGAAAATTCATATGATTCTTGCAAACAGAAAATAGTATTAAGAATAAGATGTTTTTTAAATTTTCCTTCAAGCGTCTCATGTGCTGGTCTGAGAAATTGTTTAATCCAATTTTAAAGGGACCTTGGAAGGGATAGGACAAAGGACAATGGAAGCAAGCAGCTGGAATTGGGGAGTGGTTGATCCTTAAGTTTCCTAATACTAAAACCTCCATCTGGTATCCAGAAGACAAATCTCAGTTCCTCAGGCATCACCAATGAGGCCACCTATCTGGTTTAGCATTGAGACTTTCCTCCTTAAACCCTCACCCAACCCCACCAAACAGGAAATGCAAGCTACTTGAGCTGAACGTGCAACCACCCCCCAGGTACCCAGCCCCCACTCCACCCAGCATAAGTACATTGTTCTTTGCTTTCCATTCTGATGAGCTGTACACATCTATTTAATATATGCAGGGCAATCAGTTAGAAAAAGAAGACTTGGTAATAATTCTTACACTCAGGAAAAGTCCAAGGAAAGGGGTAATATGAATTAGTACTCTACAGCTTTTGATGGTGGGATTAGCCCTCTGGCTTCTGAAATCTTAAGATATGTACTTGTAGCAGGCTTGGCACACTTGAAATCCTAATTGTTGGTTTGATATCCCAAATCTGTTCTTCACTCGAGTAACTTTGATTGAGAATTTAGGAACCTGGAGAGGTTTCTTGAGACACACCCACCTCAGACACACCCAAAACATGCCAGGTACAGATAAAAATCTCCACTATTACTAAAACATCTAAAAACAGGAGCCTATGGCTAATCGTATACCAATAAACTGTGTTGTTTACTGTCTTTCCAAAGCAAATGTTCAGCAAATACTGTATATATGACCAAAAGAAAAGTAGAAGAAACAGTTATTTTTCTGATTCTAGAAAAGATAGATAACTATCACTGTCTACATGCATACTTTCTGCTATATTCTATTTGCATAAGTGAAATATTTATAGTGCAATATTTAGTGGTTTTCAAAATGCATTGTAATTTGTGGGTATCTGTGTGTGTGCAGGTGTGTGTGGGGGACCATGAAAAAGACTAAGACCTCTTGTCATTGGGAACAGGGCCTGACTCAGCACCCAGACCAGTCCAGCCCCGAGTCTGTGTCCTAAATGACGATACCAACCTGATTATAGTTCTGAACCTTCCTCCCCGTATGCCAAGCAAATATTTTCTAAAGGATCTGTAAGTGTATGTAAAAGAGTGTAGTTATCTTTCTGTGTTCAAGGGGCGTATTTCTCCAGTAGTTTAGCTCTTAAATGAACAGGGACCTCTGAAGACCCTTTTCAAACTGAATTTGTTGAATCCAGCTACCTACTGGATGATGTAGTGATGATGGTGTGGGTCCTCAGTGGGAGCCCAAGAAAGGCCTTCTGCTAAAGAACAGACAGAAGGAAAGGAGGCCTGGGGGCTGGACAGCTCCATCCCCTCACCTATAAAATGAAGGTATCCTCTCTGACCCACCTCCCAGGGTTATCTTCAGGGCCACACTAAATGGGAGCTAAAGCAACAGAATACGAAGCACGAAGTAAGGTATTCCTGAAAGATACCTGCATGATAGACACAAATGGGGCATGTTTACCATCTCTCCACATGGCTTCGCCACCCCTGAGCACTGGCTGTCTGCAGCATGGGGCTTCCCTCCAAGGTCAGCGAGTTCTACAACTCAAGTGAACCCTTGGCGTGAATCTCGTCCAGACCCTGGTCTCTAAACCATGAACTCGGCCATGAACAAGATGTTCCTTTTTTTACCGATCTTTTAAAATTGATTTTCAATGAAATAATAACACCATTACATTCTTATGAAAAATTCAAATAGAGGTAAAGTTAGAGCCCCTTGCCTCACACTTCCCATCCTAGAAGTGACCATTGAGGTTCCTAAGATAGATCATTTGAACAATAGATCACCTTTTCCCACAGGAAACTCTCTTTTAGGCTGAGTTCCAGTTACTTTTGCTGTACTGTTAATTGTGCGGTTTTTTATGGATGGTTTCCTTTCTATCCAACTGCAGATGGTCACTTGAGGCTTTTTATGATCCATAATATTGCGGACTTGGCAATCAGGAGCAGAATTGCTTAGTAAAAATTTGTGTGGAAATAACTCATTATCTTTATGGACATGAATAGCCATCAATAGTTCCCTGAGCTGAAGACTCCCATATCAGCACCACAGAACTTCAGAGCTGGGAGGGATACGTGTAGCCAGGTTCTACCATTGTGCTTTTCATCTTAGTCTTAACAAGTCATGTCAACATTTTACCCAAAACTGTCCTTGTGGTTGTACCATTTTTAGAGAATGTGTTTGTGGAGGAGCAAATACTCTCCATGCTACCCTCCTCTTCCCCACCCTTCTGTCTTAGGTGCCATCTTGTCTCACTCCTCATTTTACAGAAGGGAAACTCAGAGAAGTAATCCTTGCTTAAGACCTCAGAGCTAGTCATGGTGGAGCAGACACAGCTCTGGATCTCCTGTTCCGGTGCTCTTTCTACTCTCGCTACATCTTCGGCATGTGCTTCTTGCTAATATCCACTAAGATAATACCTTGCTAATATCATACTAAGAAAACAATGCACTGAAATATAGGGCCGCCAAGGCTCTGCCTTTCTTCTATTACTCACATGCTGCAAAGCTCAGAGCCCCCCGCTACCCCAGTTCAGCCACTGCCACCAAGCTTTCCAAACGCTTCCAGGTGGGATACCCAGGTTCAAGCCCATTCTTATTTCTGGGTATCTCCCAGCTGAGCCTCTGCATGGGATAGAACAAGCAGAACCCAGCTTTATGGGCAGCAAATCTGGCTTTTACTCCTGGCACCCCCACTTCAAGCTGTGTGACATTGGACAAATTACATAGCCTAACTCAGGCTCGGTTTCTTCACTTGTAAACCATCTGTCCTACCTTAGAAGGTAATCTTGAGGACTAGATAATGCAATGCCTAAAAGCACTTTGGAAAAGAAAATGCTATAGGCAGATTGTCATTGTTATCAATGTTTGGCTCATCCTCTTATGTCCAGGACTGAGAATATCTCCTCCATTAATGTCAGAACAAAGAAGTTGAACAAAACAAAGACCCAGGGTTGCATCTCTGCTCTGGAGTCCCGTGTGTCACAGTATCTATGTTGGGCTTTCCAGTGTGTAGACCGAAACAAAACAAAACAAAAAAGAAGAAGAAAAAGCAGCAGCAAATCCTGCTTGGTTTTGCATTTTCCCTTCTGTTTTCTGATTAGAGCTTCTACAGCCTGTGAGTGCAGAGAGAACCTCAAAAGATTGTGTTCGCTGCGGATAAGCACCAAACCCGATCTTTATCAGCACTTATCTCCTGCAAACTCACTCTCTGGAGGCTTCAAAGACGGGGGAGATCTCTCAGCCTGGTTCTGAGGAGAGGCAAGCTCCTGCAGGGCTTCAGCTGCAGGTGTGGCCCAAGAGCCCTTGCTCCATCCTTCGGAATATGGCTCTCTTGTTCCTCCCTGTGCAAAAGAAGGAAGCAGAAGGTTTACCCAATATTTGGGGATGGGTAGTGGGTAGAGGGAGCAGCAGAAGAAAAGGAGTATTTTGAAACAAGCCCAGAAAGGCTGAGAAAGGAGGTACAGTAGGGGAAGGGAAGACAGACAACCCACCTACCTACTGCACACCGCCCCCCCGCCGACCTCCACCCATCCCAGTCCCCAATCTGCCAAACAAGCCCATGGCACCTTCAAAAGATGTTTTCACTCCCTTCATCTGCTCCCAGCTCACCTTCCCCTACCTCCTTTGGGTGTGCCCACTACTCTCTATTAGATTGTTGGCAGAGTGGGACAGTGGGAGGGAGTGTGGTGGGAGGGAGAGAGGGGGAGCCGGCATTTTATTAGGCTGTTGAATTTGATTTATTAGGGGGGAAAAATCCTTCGCTTGCTTGCCACACAGGTTATTCTCAAAGTGAAAACTCTATTTTACTTTGAAAAAAAAAACCGGTGAAAGTGCCTAGAGTCATGAATGGAGCTCTTTGTTACCTTCCAGATCGACAAGACAGACTGTTTGGTTCATGTCTGTGCACTAGCAAAGAGTGCGGGGGCCTGGGAGACAGATGTGGCCTTAATTGCATGGAAATATTAGAAGATCGTTAAGCCATTTTGACAGGATTTTCCTCTGGCTGCAGGAGCAAAGGGCCACGTCTGAGCTGCATCAGGTCTGGCCAGACCCTCTGGCTGGGCCTCTTGTCCCCACGTGTGAGGGATACACGGGCCTTGAGTCATATGCGCTGATATTAGAAGGAAATAGATGCCTCCTTGCCATCAACTTCTGTGCATGTCTGTGCTCCGTAAGTGCAGAGAGTAATCTCCCCAGAAACCCTCTGACCCAGAGTGGGGGTTGGAAGAGAAGGTGTGTATTGAAATAAGTATTGGAAAATGTGTCTGCATACAACATGGAGGGAAAGTGATCAGATTATCTCCAGACTGAAAGGGGGTGCTCCATAAAGCTCTCGAGGGATCCACATAGGCCTGAAAGAATAAACCTGTTATCACAACAAATTACGGCATCTAAGACAACATCTTTTCCATCTATTCACTTTTCCCCTTGGATCTACATTTGGTGCTTACAGGAGTATGGCCCACTAGGAGTCCTGGAATTAAGTCCGAGAAATCCTTGAACAATGTTGGGTTGTGAAAGACCAAGGCCCCATCAATGTGGTTCACTGGGGTTCTCCTCGGCTGGCTGACAGGGTTCCACTGTCTTTTACCCCCTCCTCTGCCCTCCTTGCCTCAGTTAGTTTTCTGTGTGCTTAGAGAATGCAAATTTTTTAACCTTAGCCTAAATTAAAAATAATTAGGAAGATTAGTCTGCTGGGAGGGAAGGGGAAACCCCTCTAAAACTACAGGTGGGTAATCCCTTTGGGTTATAAGAGTAAGCGTTTTAGACCAATTCTTATCAGTTAGATGATACCATCAAACGTTGACAGCTGGGGCCTGGAGTGGGCTAGTATTGTATAGTCCTCTCTTCAGAGGGGTAAGGGAATCTGAAGCGTCCTAATGGTCATGGCCACTTCTTAGCCACTTCTTAGAGTTGGGCTGGTAGGTGATTGCTTAGACGATGTTTGGGCCACTGCCTGGGAGGGATCGGGACAAGGTGAACAGAATGGGAGGTGGAGAGAGGGAGAAAATGTGCAGCAGCAAAGATCCTGTTTTCATGCAAATGTTGTTGTTAACCCAGAGGGAAAAAGGGAAGGGCTACCAGGCGGAGTTGGCACGCCAGAGCCAGCAGGCTGTGCGTGCGAGTCAGAGTTGCTCCTCTTCTAAGGGCTGGATGTTTGAAAAGCACCGGTGACGTGTTACAGGGCCAAGAACGCACAATCTGTGAGCTCTGGTTTGAACTGCTGTCACCCTGCCCACTCAGACCTGGGCTCTGGGGCCTGAGCAAGCAGTTTGAGTTCCAGGCAGTCAGGATACGGGGCATCTTACTGCAGGATCTTACTGCTGCTTTTCCAGACCCCTCAAGGCTCAGGAGTGTTTTAGGACCTGCAGTGGGAGCCACAAGGTTTTACTGAATAGAGACAGTGCCCTTGCAAATCCCATAGGAATCAGCCTTCGAGAGTGGTGGTGGTGGTGAGCCGATGCCCCTTTTCCCTGCTGTTTGCTCTTTGGAGAATGGGATGAAATGTTTACCTGAGGTCCTAGCTGGCTATTTATGACCAGGAAAGTCCCTCGCAGTACATTTGTTGACAGTCAATGAAGTGTTGACGCCCTGCCCCTCAGCCACATTCCTGCTCAGTTCACTGCCTTCCCCCCTCGTCTGAAATCCCCCTGCCTTGGCAGTTGGTTGTGCCATCTCTCTTTACTTCACGTCCTGCCACCTCCTCATGAGGCAATAGGTCAGCTGCTTTATTGCTTTAGGAGATGCTACACTGGGTGGCTGGGGAAGCCATCGCCTCAGATTGTTTCATGAGCTCACAATAATATTAACAATGCAATGTCTTACACTTTCCAGAGTTCTTTTGCAGACCTTGTTCTCATTTCATTTAATCCTCACAATGTACCGTAACTCCCAACGTATTGAATTCAGGCTCTTCCTCCCTTCCCCCCTCTCCTTCCATTACCTTCCAGCCTGCGAGCAGAAGCCCTGATTACACAGCAGATCTGGAGCTGCTGCTGGCTTATCTGGGAGGTGCCCTCCTATTCACAATCCGCAAATGCCATTAAAACTCTGTAGGGTCATTTTTCCATTGACATATTCCTGACTTTTGTCACAGTGCCTTGTACATAGCACATGTCCAATAAATATTGTTAAATGAATGAATGCATCAATGAATGGATGCTTGTTCTGTGACAAATATGTTTCATGATCTCATAATGAGACAGGGCAGGTTAAAGAAATCCAAAGTGACCTTTGCATGGTTTGAGTAGCACGTAGTCTTGCCATCAAGCACAAGTGTCTAGAACTCATACTGGTCAGTATGGTCACCACTAGTAACGTGGCTGTTTAAGTTTAAATTAGCTAAAATTAAATTTGAAAAATTGAGTTCTTTAGTCACGCTAGCTACATTTCAAACACTCAATAGCCACACGTGGCTAGTGGCTTCTGCATTGCACAGTGCAGATTTGAGAACATTTCCTATCACAGAAATTTCTGTTGGACAGCAGTAGTCTAGAGAACCAAATTAAAGAGTTCAATTTCTTTCCATGTAAAAGAATAATAGGTTTAGATAAACTTTTGTTTCTTAATTCTGATTTTATTATAAGACAATGTTGAAGAGAATGCTTTTGTTATTCTTTTCCAGAGTCCTCAACACTTTTTAAAAATCATGCAGGCTGTTAGACCTGAAACCTTTCCTGGTTCAGGATTAGAAGAAGCAAGGTGACCACAAGGTTCCCCCAGGGGCAAACTGCTCCCCACAGTTTCCCGAAAAGGGTAGAGTTGGGAAGCTTGACATCATCGACTTGGGCCTTCTCATGAAAATCACCAAGCCCATAATGAACCCTGGAGGTGCCAATCATGCAGAGACCCAAACAGAAGCAGCAGTACAAGAACTTGACAACCTTTCACAGTGGATCCTGAAGGAAAGGGAACTAAGCAGGAAAAAGGAGCTGACAAGCTTTTTGATGAGGTTTTTGGATATCTCCTCAAGACATCCCACCTGGGAGACTAGTTTCCCATTTCCCATGAGTTTTTGGAATGTCAAGGATTAAGCCTCACTGCCACCATGGCACATGTCCTTGAGACAGACAGACAGGCGTGGCTCCCACTGGGCAAAGCTAGTACTTCCAGAAGCTTCCAAGAGTAGAACACTAAGTACCCTTTTTAGAGTAACTAAATCAGTCCCAAGTCCCTAGGAACTGTCGGTGCGTTTCAGCTGGGTTTTCTGTTCAAATAGTTTTACTGAGATTGACAAAGAAAATATCTCCATGTAATCCCACTGAGGTGTTTTCATTGGAAGGCCATGGCAGGACTTGTTCACAAAGTATCTGCTTTTCCTATAGATGAATGCCGAGAGACAGGAGGCTCAGTGCCAGACTGCCTAGGTTTGGCATTCAAGTCAAACAAGGATGAAGGCCAACCCAGTGGGCGACTGCTTTGAGGGTGGCTGCCAACCGAAAGACCAGCTGTGTACCGGAGATGGAGTTTGAGCGCCAAGATGAGCCGATGCTTGGCTTCTTGTGTATAGACCAGGCTGTCCTTGGTTCCCCTTACTTCTTCCTGGAAGGCAGAGCAAGGATGACAACTGATGGGCCTTAGGCACACTGAGATATCCGCGCTTACTCACAGATAGGGCAACCATGTAATGCATGCTCCAAACCGGGATAATGTTAAGAGTGAAAGGAGGCACAATTAAGCATTTTCTAGAACAATAGGCATAAACTGGGACTGTCCCAGGGAAATGGGGCTGTAGGATCACTCCACTAACAGATTTTAGGATTGAAGCACTGGAAGGGATCTTGCAGGTCATCTTGTTCAGTCCTTTTATGTTATAGGTAAAGACACAGGCCTAGAGAAATGAAGTGCTTTTCTTATATTAGAACTTGTGAATTATAGTAAGAAGATTAAACTCAGAGAGGGCTTACCATGTGACAGACATGAGTTAGAATACTATTATTATCACTATTTTACTGAAAAGGAAACTATGGCACAGAGAGATTAAAGAACTTGCCTAAGGTCACAGAACAAATGAGTGGTAAACACCAAATTCAGATCCTGGCAGTCTGACTCCAGGAGCAACATCTCAGTGGTGACGACACTCTGAGAGCAGGGACATAGTGGAGGGCTCTTCACAAATGGTCACTCAGTCCTCACACTAACCCTTTGAAGTAGGTTCCGTCGTTGTGCCCATTTTACGGATGAGAGAACCAAGGCGCTCCGTTAGGAAGTGTTAATAATGTCTACAGCAAACCACAAAGAAAATCCATCCTTGAGGGATTTATGATCCAGTTGGAGAGACAGAACATAAACCTATGAAAAACTACAATACAAGGCGGGAGTCAAATAAAAATAAAAGCAAGGTGACAAGGCAGTCTAGAATAAAGTGCCGGATCCGTGGGGGAGATAGAAAGTGCTACAGACTTTAGCAGAATGAGAGGTGACTGTGGTGGGCTGAAGGGGGCAGGGAACCTCCCCCGAGGAGGTGATGGAACTTGAGGTGTTCTGGAAGGTGCCCTTCCACCCATCTCCGGCCCCACCTCTTCCAGGACGCCTTCCTCTGCCCTATATACCCTTTGCCAAGCCTAATGCCAGACACGTAGTAGGTCCTCCATAAGAGTCTGGTGAATAAATGAGATTTGATGTGGCAGAGGAGATGAGAAAGGCAGTTCTATGCAGAGACAGCTTGATTGAGCAAAGGGAAAGCAAAGCTGATTTTCACATAGGTATTTGCAGACACCCAAAGAGCAATCAAGAAAAGTGTATTAAATAGATGTCTAAAGGTTAAGAGTGCTGGTGAGAAAGTGGTGGGAGGTCTCCTATGACAAGAAGAGAAACTATTTAAAAAAAAGCATTAACATGCAGGAGAAGGAGTAAGAGAGAGAGAGGGAATGGGAGCAGGATGCAGGAATAAGTGAAGAAGGCAGAAGGGAAAAATGAACCAAGGGTGCAAAAGGAATGGAGGAGCAGAATAAAATAAGCACAACAGTTAGGCAGAGATGGGGCTGGCTACTGAGCCAGCCCAGAAAATGGCTGGCACCCACCTCCTTCCATTACTCTGATCCTCAAAATTTTTGCCACCTGTCACTGTAACAATATGGTAACCATATGCCCTGGGGCCACAAAAGAACTAAACACCTTGGATAGAATGGTTCATCCAGATGTGAAAGTTGGAAATCCTGCACACTCAGGACTAGATGGGCATGAGGTCACCAAGTGTTGCACCTCAGGATGAATCATGGAAAGGAAACAGCCATTAAGAACCAGGAAATATGTTCAGGGGCTCCTCTTTCCCCAGTGCCCTGTGAGGAAATGAAATAAAATGGAGTTTCATGCTATGCTTTGTCTGTCCATTGAGTTGAAATGGCATTCTCCCTGGCTGGTGCCAGCCGGGGCTCAGACATTTCCCGATTTGTGCACATGAGATGGGACACCTGCTGTTGAGGCTGGTTTTGCTTTCGTCCTCCTGCCAGGGAGCTCCTTGGGTATAGGCGGAAAGAAGAGAGCAAAGGGCACCCCTGTGTGCATGTTTCCTCGTGGGCTTCCTGTTATTTTGAGGGCACTGGTTGCCGTGGAAACTGTCACATGAGGATATTGTCGGATAAGATCATAGCTTCTAGGAATAGGACCTCAAGTGGTTGTTGAGGGGGAGCCGTCAGTGGCTTCGTTTTTAAATTTGAACAAGAAATAGTCACTGGGTGTGTCTGGTTAAAAAAAAATGGACAAGGGGCCGGCTCCGTGGCCCAGTGGTTAAGTTCGCGCACTCCACTGCAGTGGCCCAGGGTTCAGATTCTGGGTGCAGACATGGCACCTCTCGTCAGGCCACGTTGAGGCGGCGTCCCACATCCCACAACTAGAAGGACCTGCAACTAAGATATACAGCTATGTACAGGCGGGGTTTGGGGCGATAAAGCAGAAAAAAAAAAAAAAAGATTGGCAGCAGTTGTTAGCCCAGGTGCCAATCTTTAAAAAAAAAAAATGGACAATCCTTAATGGGGTGCAAGGCTTAATGGAAGTTGCTCATAGCTGAGAGATACAACAGGAAGTCTGGCTGTTGGTAGAGGCACTGGCGGAGGAGGGAGCGTCTGTGTTTCCGTCATGCTCTGGGTTTTTTATCCATTAAAACAGTTATTGCACATCTACCAGGTGCCAGGAACTGTGCAAGCAACTGGGGATGAAAACAATGAAGAAGATTGACGTGGTTCTTCTCTTTGGGGTGCCTCTCGCAGCAGAACTCATCTTTGAGGAAAATGGATGGGAACGTTCCCATGACCTCAGGAGTCAAAGAAGTACCTAAGGGCACAGGCCACCTACACTTCCTCCTCTCTCCAAGGCCTACAAAAAATTGCAGAAGGTGTCATCTCCACCCCTGGTGGACAGTGTCTGCCCCCTGGGGGAATCCATTGTTTCAGATCTGAACTGCTTCACTCCCCCACTTCCCTTGGTCACTCAGAGTCCTCTCTTGTCACCATAGACCAGTTGAGATCCTCTTGGTCCAGCTATGAGGCCAGACCCATAAAGACCAAGCCCCAAAGGAAATTCTTAGAGCCCCTACTCTCAAGCAATCAGAAAGCACAGGAACTTTATCCTGGCTCCCAGGCTGTTCCATCTGTCACCCCTGCAGTGGGTGACATACAGACTCTATGAGGAAACACTGCAGCCACTCCCCATGGAGGATGATTCTTCTAAGTTTTCCACTCTCTGTAGTCAGGGCAGTGTGGCCATTCATCATCGTCAAAGAGGATTAAACATTCAGTAGAAGACAGTTAAAATTTTCCAGGAACCAAGAGGTTAGATAATTTGCCCAAAGTCACACAGCCAATAAAACTCAGCATTGCCCCAGCTGGTAGCCAGTGCGTTTTATTGGAACAGATTTCAAAACAGCACCCTATCGAGTGAAGAGAGCGATGAAGTGGTTTGCTTCCTTTGCCCTTCACCTTTTGACCCCTTCTGCTGCACTCATGGACCCTCTGTGGGAAAGAGGCTGCTCCCAGCGCATATCTTCAGTGATGTGCCACCACCTCTGCCGTCAGAAAACTGCTCTCCAGGTCAGGGAAATCACTCCAATATATAACCACCCATATGGCATGGGTGCCAGGGCACCAACTCCTTCTCTTGGAGCAGGGTCCCAGAGGACCTGCTGTGCCAATCATTGACCCTTTACTTTTCCCCAGGCCAAGAAGAGAAAGGAGGGGCTCAGAGAAGGAGCAATCCAGCCACCCATATGGGAGTACTCCAGTATTTTTGATAACTGGTACAGCCACCCCGATGAAATCAGGCAGAATACAGTCCCAATGCAAGTGATGAGCAGTGAAATAAATAGCAAACTGCTTCTGCTGGAGTATCTGGGTGACCTTCCAGGACGGGACCTTCCCCATGGCATCTGTGGTTTTGTTTTGATGGCTGACAGTTTCCATATCACCTTTCACACCAGCGAGGGCTTTATTTAACTCTTCCAGCCCTCAGAACCGGCTGAAGAATATGGGCTTGATTTCACAGAAGAGAACATGGATGCTTCCTAACCATAGCGAGCGAGCCTCAGCATCCCATCCTCATTCTGCCCTGTCCCTTCGGGCACAGATTGTTAAATGTAACGAATCCTACACAGTAGATCATTGTTGACCGTTTTGCTATCCCCACTGTCATTGGGGGAAAAGCATCTTGAAGTGTGGTTAGACCCATTGTAAAGAAACAGAAGTAAAGCATCCTGTAAAATTTTCCCTTCTTGGGGCTCCAACTAACCTTCCTTCCTCCTTCCTATTAGTTTCCGTATTTGGCACTTTTTTCTTTTCAGCAGTAAAATCATTTTCTGTGGGAGGAGAATTTAACTTTGATCTGTAGAGATGCCCTTTAAATGTGGTTATGGTCAAAAAAGTGACTGTGAAAACTCAAAGTCAACAGGCAAAGGCAAATACTCCCGGGAGACCTGGAGAAGCATCTAACAGAGAGCAAGATGAACAGAGCTGCAGCGCTGGATTCTGTCACATGGCATGCCTTTAGAGAACTGAGACCCTCTTCTCTGAACTCATTTAGGCTCAGCCCCTTAATTTATTAAACTCCATTAAATAAAGTAATGTCATCTGCAGAGGACTCCAATTCCCTCTTCTGGGAACTTGGCTGGCTGCCTTTCTCCGGGTCATCCATGGCAGAAGCCCCCTCCCCAGTAAGTGAAGATGAACTGACAGGGAGTGGGAGAGGGCACTGGGGAGAGAGATAAATTTCAATCAGATACTTTAGAAATCAGCTGAGAGTTCTGAGTTTCCATGACAGACCTGACCATGTGGCACAGCTTAGGACTAGAGTTAGCAAACCGGAAACAGTTTGGGGGACGGGCATAAGCTTTGCCTCGGGCCACCAGCTTGGAGATTCTCTAGGGGAGGGGCCTAAGGCAAGTACGGAGCCTCTTTAAGCCTCAGTTTCCTTTTCAATAATATGAAGATCCTAACTCACATCTTAAAAATGCTATACGAGGTAATGGTTATAAAAGTTCCTTGTAAGCTTCATGTTATCAAATAATACTTGTTCAATTTGTTGTAGTTTTTAAAAATGGTCCTTGCTTGGTTTTCTTTGTTTGTTTTCTGGTTGCTTGTCTGGCGGCCATTCCACTGTGTGGTGATCAGAGGAGTGAGGCCTTCCCGCTGAGATCGACTCCCCCTCACTGTGTGAACCTGGAGAGGTTATGCTTTGTGCCTCAGCTTCCCCATCTAGGCAGTGGGGAGGCCGGTTCCTTCCAACCAGTGCCAGTACCCACAGTGGAAAGGATACTCAGACAGTTGTGCTCTAGCTCCTTTGAATATGGGGTCTCTTGTTGCTGATCGAAGTGTCAGGAGAAGGTGCGGTGGCGGAACGTAAGATGTTCCACTATGGCTACATAAGAAATTACCCCAAAATCTAGTGGCGTAAAACAACCAATATGCTCATGAGTTCTGTCAACCTTTATCTGAAGGTTTGTCACTCCCAGTCTGGCAGTTGGTGCTGGCTGGTGGCCGGTGGCCTCAGTTCCTCTCTGCATGGGTCTCTCCATTTGGCTTCTCTGCTTGAGCCAGTTTGGGCTTCCTCCCAGAATGCTGACTGTTTCCAGGGACTAGTGGCCCAAGAGAGAATAAGAAGCAGGTGGAAGTCATGATTCCTTTTATCACCTAGCCTTGGAAGTCATGCAAGTTCACTCCTGCCACCTTCCATTTGTTGAGGCAGTCATACAGTCCCATCTAGGTTTGAGGGGAAGGGAAATAGGGGCTGCCTCTTGATAGGGAGCAGCAAAGACTGGAATCTTGCTTCGGCCGTTTGGGGCAAAGACAACCTGCCAGACACGAGCCAGGCAGCTCCACACTGTGCTCTGTGCTGAGGCACTTTCAGGGACTATTTGGTGACCGATGGATGTTTTCCACCGCCTGCCTTATCCAACTTTTCAAAGAATTTACCTTCTCTTCCCTTTTACCACCTGCCCTCAGTAGGATGGAAATAATGAGCAAGAATTGGGCACTTGGCTGGCAATCAGAGAAGAGGGAGAAGCAAAAGGCTTGAACTAACCAACAGTAGCCACCCTTTCTTGACATTTCAGATGTGACTGTGGTGAGAGCCCCCTCCCTGCCCCCAGCATTCCCACTGCTGCAAAGCCTGCTGGTTTCCAAAAGCAGAGGAGACAGAGGGCTTTGCTCCCTAGAGTCTTGTCTGCATTTTGTATGCTCTCTGTCTGGCAAGAGAAGGGACTCATGTCATTATGCAAAGAATGTAATAAAAAGCCAGGGCTAGGGTGCTCCCTGCAGTGACCCAGAGATTAGCTTTCCAGAGTCCTGGTCTGGGAGTCAAGTGGACCCACTGTGCAGGGGCAGCAGCCGGGAACTTGGTGTGGTTGCTTTTGGCCTCCCTTTTACTCGCCTGCAGCAAAGCTCATCAGCCAGAAACCTGTCCTTCCAAGATTCAGGGCAGCACAGGGGTAAGGAAGGGGATAGAAACGAAGTGGAATTAGCGCTTCTCTGGCTCCATGTCTTGGATCATTCTCTGTGCTAGACATAAAAACTCAGCCTAATTGTGAGGAGGAGCAAAGGCAAAGGGTCTCCCCTCGGCGATGGCGTCTGGGGCTTCTCCCCCTCGAACTCCATTTGGCTCATAATAAGGATCCTTCCTGCACACTGGACAGTGGCAGAACTGTCTTTCCTGTATTCCTGAATAGAATGAGGACGTCCTCAGGGCACCCTCTTCAGCCTTTTCTTGCTCCTCTGGAGGCGTTTCCATCTCTGCTTCAGCTAAGCTGTTTGGAGATGCAATTCTTCGCTCATCATTAATATCAGCCAGGCCATCATGTGGCAATGCTCTGACCACATCCCCCTATCATTCAACAGACGTGCACATGGAAAATAACATTTGACTTAATCTATGGAAAAATAAATGTTGGAAGATACATCTGCTAATATTAAAAAAGAAAGAAAGAAAAAATATATATGACAAATTCCAAAATAAGTGAAGTTTTTTTAATTAATGAATTCACAGACATACACATGGCATTCTTTTGATACTACGTGCATGATGTATGAACAGCAATATGAGTAGGTGCTAGCCACATGATATTTTGATTATCTCTCCTCCTCTCATCTGCACGGTTATTTAACAGAGCCTTATCTATGCCACCTAGAGGCCCGAAGTCAGAAGCCAGAAAGATGGAGAGGACTGAGGCTGCAGTGGAACACTGTCGTGGTTTGAAAAGGAAGAGTGGAAACACAGATTAGCAAAGTAGCCTTTGTTCTCTAGAAGCCCAGGGAATTCACATTTCAAAATCTAACTATTACCTCCAAGCCTGCTAATTTTGAACCTTAGGCAACCTTGGTTACTTTTAGGTAACCAACACAGGGAAGAAGGAAGTATCTTTCTGGCTTTATCTGCCCCCTACCCGCATCTCCAACTCAAAGGTTCCTGCACCATCTCTCACCTTTGGGCTTCTTTTAAAACTTTTTTTAAAAATTTGGGTATTTAGTATGTCCGAGGAACTTTAGGCACTTGATTTAGGTCCTTCACTTGGATTATGTCACCAGGTGAGGGACTGTCGCTATCCCCTTTCTTCAGATGAGGAAACAAAGTGCACAGAGTACAGATAAATTGCACTAGATGATGCCCTAATGAGCAACCGATGGAGCTTGGATTGGAGCTCAGATCTCTCTGACTCCAAAGATGGTGCTCAAAGTTACCATAAACCCAAGAGTTACCCTCATTTATAGTTCAATTGGGAGGTGAATGGTGGTGGGGAAGCACCAGGCAGCAGGCCTGGATTTGAATCCCAGATCATACTCATTTGCTGTGTGACCTGAGCAAGCTATTTCACTTCTCTGAATATCTGTTTTCTCATCTGAATAAATAGGGGTGATAATAGTACATCCCTCATAGAATTGCTGGGAGGATTAATTTAGATTACTCATGTAAACAGTGTTTGCCCTTAATAATTGCTTTGATAATTGCCTGCTACTTTGATCTATTTTCTATAATGAGAACACTGGATATTTTAAATGATGTGTTAAAGGCACCTTATCCAAATTGGGCAAGAAGGAGAGTCTCATACCCACACAAGTGCCTCATTAGCTGTGTTCCTCTGCTGGCCCCCTGGACCAGCAGGGGATCAAGGGAAGGAAGGCTGACATAGTTTGGTCAGCATTTTTACAAGCAAATATGGCCATCCACTTAGCTCGACCTCAAACTGCCACTCCAAGTAGTTGTCCTTGCCTGAGCTCTCTGGTAAACAGGTCAAGTGGAGTACTCATGTGCCAGGACCTCGTGCCTCCCTCTGAGTCTAGGACTCAGTGGCTGAGGGCCCAGAGCATCCTGAATTACAGGCCTAGCCTTTCCAAGATTCAGCAGAGCAGAGGAAGAGAGCTTCTCAGAATCCAATTACTAAGCCAACTCAGGGCTTCCTCTCACAGTGACAGTCACTAGGGCAAGGAGTAACCCCAGACCTGAACACCACACAGGACTAGGGAGCCCACACCTTCTGTCTTTCCTACTGTGAAGTCAATTTTTACGTAGCACATGCTAAAACAACCTGGACTCAACAAGTCTTTAAAAGAACAACTTACCTTCTCCGAATGCAAAGATCAGTGTAGCGTCCAAAGTCAATAGAAGCGAAATCATTGAAAACTGAAGGAATTTAGTCACTCTGAGAATAGTTAGTGAATTTTTATGCTGTTCTTTCTATATCCAGTCTATCAACCCAAAGTGAAATACTTAATTCCTCAGTGAAAAGTTCTTGAACACCAACAATGTACTCATTCCTGTATAGAGCTTTAAGTACAAGTCAGAGTTTTATGTTTAAACTTTAAAAAGTTTGAAGAATTTAAGTAAAATTAAACAGCTTTATAAGACATATATAAAATAACAATAGTACACATGAAACAAGCTACACAGTATGTAATTGAAATGCCTATCAGCTCAACAGCTGCTCCCCTGCTAAACACAGCAGCTTGGTGCCTACACCCTTATCATGTGAGTCCCCAGCGGTGACATGATGCTCTCACACAGGTCTGTCAGCTGCAGTGCCCCGGAGCCATGCTCCACATTTGCCTTTTCCTGCCCTAGGCATGTCTCTCCTCATTGTGCCTGCTGCCCACACAACAGTCTGGAGAAGGGTCCCACTGCCACTGCCCATCAAAAAGATGCCATGTACTTGCCAAAGGTGTGATCTTGGGATGCTCCCAAAGCTTTCCGCCTGGAATGGCAGAAGGGGTGCTATTTCCTTGCAGAGGCAGTGAGCCCATTCTCCCTAATTCTAATTTTTTACCAGGGTCCCAAATCAGCTTGTTTGGGGCCTAGTCTCCCCAAATCTATTATTCCTACTTGGTGACCCTCATCTCCCTTCCCTCGTCCATATTAGCTTTTCTAATTCAGTCCAGCAGGCCAGAGAGGAAATCCTTTTCCTTTATCTCTTCTCTCTTCCCAGCCTCCCCCCACCACCAATTCTTTTCTCCATACTGTTATAGAAAAACAAATCCCTTTGCCTATCGATGATTGCAAACAGAAAAGAGTGTGTATGTGTGCACGCGCACATGTGTATGTGTGTGTGTGTACCTATGCAGTATTCTCACCAGGCTTTAGAAACTCCAATAAGTCAGAGGGCATTATCAGGGAAGGTTTCACGGAGTAAGGAGAATCCCCTTTACCTTACAAAATGGGAAGGTGGACGTGCGTCCAGGTGAAAGGGTACAGGAAGGATGCTTCCAGCAAGGACTACAGCCTCTCCGACACAAAGCGTATGTGAGTAGGGCTCGTTCCGAGGATCCTTGGAAGGAGCTGCAGTAGGGGAAGTCAGGAAACGTAAGGATGGACAGCTGGGGCCAATGGGAGTTCTTGGTAAACAAGCAGATGAGACTAGATTTGCTGTGGTTGCTATCAAGCGAGCTGGAGGAGGGATTCGAGCAGAGGTTGTGACAGGATGGCAATGGTGTTTACAACTTTCAAGGGAGCTCGATCTGACCAGGGAATGTGCAAGGTGGACTGAATGAGGGAAGAGTGTGGAGGTATGGAGCCATAGAGGAAAGAGTCTGAAAGAGAAATGCAGTGGGAAGGCTCGTGCCGGGCCCCCTGCACAGACTGGATCAACAGGCGGAGCTAGAGGTCTTCTGGAGTAAATCAGGTTCTCTCCTCCTGTGATGCTGCCTCTTGACTGAAGTTCCCTTTGACTGTGGCCTATATTCTAAAGGAAACTTCTATTCCAAAATGGGTTCAAACAAGTTTTGTACCCTTTACCCCATCTACACTTTGTCCTGTAAATTATTTTTTCTCATTTCCTTAAGAAGTCTCTCCACAATCTGCTTCTAGAAACCCTGCGGGGTTCTTATCTGTCTCTGTTGCAACCTGTTGCTTTGAACCTTGGTTTTGCCATCTGCTAGACCCCCTGGACTTGGCAATCCTGCCTTCTCTTGCATCCTAGACTACCCTCTTTGGGGATAATGATGGTAGGGATCTTTTGCCCTTCACCAGAGCACTGCTATCCTCTGCCCTGTCCCCCAGGCCTCCTTGCCTCAGTTAGTCTGTCATCTTCTCCCCTAGCCTAGAGGAAGGGGGATGGAAGAAATTCTTTAATTGGAAACATCAAGATTTGTGCACAATCAAGCAAGCTATGTAAGCAACGCTTCATAGCCAAAGATAATACCCGATTCCTTAAATGTAGTCTCTTTTTGTAGCAGAACTGATGAATGTTCTTTATCTTTATCAACAAAGGGGCATTTATGGGTCCTAAGTGGTAATACATCTCTGCTCCAAGTGTAGAACCCCAGGAATTTCATGGCCTCAGACTTAGCCCCCTGGAAGATACAACGTCATACTTTTCAACTTGGAACCATAATACTGTGTGCCTGGATGACAGTTCAAAACTGGTTGGGGATGTGGAGCCAGGGCTGATCCCTAACTGAAATGGGGAATGGATATAATAACCTAAAGACAAATGGTTCCAAGAAGCACAGCTTTTCTTTGAGCGTGACACAAGGTCAGCAGGTGAAAAATGAAGAAGGATCCAGCAGATTTTAGGTCTGAATCAAAGGACACCCACTTGGCTGAGAGATGTGAGCCTTTCAATATTGTGCAGGCAGCTGAGCTCTGAAACTGCCATCTCTGGCCATATCTATACTATACATAAGCCTTCTGGTGCAGGAGCAGACTTCCTGGAGTATGTTCCAGTAATGCCTCCCTGATCCCAGCCGGAAATAGCCCCAGAAGAGCCTTTTTCTTTGAAGTGTGGCTGTCCTCCTGCTGGGGTTAAGAATGGCCCTGGGAGAAAGGGTGACAGTTAGCTGGTGGAGCAGATTATAATTTTACAGCTATAGAGAGGGCTTAAGTAAAGCTGGTGTATTAGGGCCAGAACAAAATACCACAGGCTGGGTGGCTTAAGCAACAGAAATTTCTTTTCTCACAGTTCTGGAGGCTGGAAGTCTAAGATCAGGGAGCCAGCAGGTCCTGATGCCTCTCCCTGGCCTGCAGGTGGCTGTCCTCTCGCTGCCTCTCCCGTGGTTTTCCCTCTGTGCATTCACATCCCTGGTGTCTCTCTCTGTGTCCAAATATCTTCCTCTTATTAGGACATGAGTCACAGGGGATTGAGGCCCACCCTAGGGGCCTCATTTCAACTTAATCACCTCCTTAAAGGCCTTATCTCTGAAAACAGATTCTGAGGTTCTGGGGTTATGGCTTCAACATATGAACTTTAAGGGAACAATTTAGCCCCTAGCAGGTGGCCTAAGAGAACCTTTACTTGAACACTAGCAATCATCGTAGCTAATAGTATTGGGTGTCACTCTGTGCCAGAGACTGTTCTAAGCATGTTCCATGTATTAGTCCTTCTCCTCTGCACAATTATAGATTGTATAATTATAGGTTCTATAGATTATAAATTAATTCTAGATTACTACCTTCTTTTCTGAAAAGTGGTCAACTTAATTTGGTGGAATTACGTGATATGGTAAACATCACGCTCCAGTCTGTGACCTGGGGTCCCTGTGATTGATGTGACTTGGAATAATGGGGAATCTTGTCATGCTCTGGTTGGTAGAAGATCTCTGGAAAGCGCAAGGCTTCCATCTCAACCTGTGATCCCCACAAGCTAAACCTGGTCAGGGGATGGGCAAGCATGAGCGAGGAGACAACAATCTCTTTCACAGGGTCTTCCCCTGACTCCCCCTACCACATAGCCGAGATTCCGCCACCATTCTTAGGCAGCCTAAATCATCAGATTTAAGACTGGAAACTGTCATTTCAAGGAGTCAGGCAAGAAAGCATGAGCACTCTGTCTGGGGGAGACAGGAGGCCCTCCTCCGAATGGTGGATGTATAAGATGCAACAGCCCCTCCTCGAGAACCCCTAAGCAATTGCTGCGCATGTCTTACAAGCTGGACACCTGTACCGAATCTTCTCATTTAAGCCACCTATCAACTCTGAAAGAGCAATTCTTGCTCCTGTTTACAGATAAGGAAACCGAAATTAGAGGGGGCCACAGCCCTGGGCCCCACCCTTCCCTTGTGTGACCTTGAGTTAGATCTCACCCTGTCTGGGTGGGTCTCACTGGCCTCACCTATAAAATAAATGCTGTCTTGAATCCCCTCAAGCCTGACTGCTGCACGCAGCTCGTGAGAGGCAGTGCTGCTTCTGCCTGAAAGAGCCCGCCGCTCAAGCAGTGCCCCAACACTAGTGTGCACGCTGCGTCAACACCCTTCTTAGCCTCCTGCTCCCCACCCTCCCTTCTGGGGGTCGCAGCCTACAGACCCGTCAAATGAACACACTCCCGTAGGTCCCCCATCCCCACTCCACTCCCTCCTCACTGAGGGTAACCTGCAAAGAACCCATCAAGTTTGCATAAGGGTAAGGGTGTGAGTCTATCAGCAGTCCGGACAAGCTGCCTGGAGCAGCCCTGGGCCACCCTGCCAGCTCAGAGCGAGAGTGCCACTTGTCTGAGTGACGAAGAGTGACACTGGGCTTTCTGTCTCCTTCTCTGGTCCTGCAGGAGGCTCTGTCGGTGGTGAGCGACGACCAGTCCCTCTTCGACTCCGCATACGGAGCAGCGGCCCATCTCCCCAAGGCCGACATGACCGCCTCAGGGAGTCCTGACTACGGCCAGCCCCACAAAATCAACCCCCTCCCACCGCAGCAGGAGTGGATTAGTCAGCCGGTGAGGGTCAACGTCAAGCGCGAGTACGACCACATGAATGGGTCCAGGTAAGCCCGCCAGGCCTGTGCGGCTCTGAGGCTCCGGGGCTGTGGAGGCTCAGCTGCTTGCTCCCTGGGTGACGAGCCTGACAGAGCTGACCTAAGTGGCGGCACTTAGGGTGTCTGCAGCAGACGGGGCTCTGGTGCTTGACCAGGGAGCCTGAATCAGTCCAGAGAGAGATGAGGCAAGAAAGGACTACAACACCAAGGGCTGGGACAGTGCAGGGGTGGGAAGCCCACTGGCTCTGGGCCCCAGTGCAGCCCTCAGAGGCCAGGTTAGAGTCAGGCCTATGATGCTAGGCACGTACTTATGGAATACCTATTTTGTGTCAGGCCCAAGTACAGCCTCTCTTGGGGATAACTCAGCCATAAGATGCCCTTCCCTGTCCTGAAGTACTTGACCTCTCTGGGTGGGCCTCAGCAGAGCAAGAGGACTGAGTCACTCAGAGAGTGAAAGTCCAGAAGTGACGACAAAGGTGAATGCCTCTAAAGGCTCACGGTGAGGGAGGACACCTCGCTCTGGGAAAATGTGTTTGAAGTTGGTGGTGGCCAGGGCAGGTAAGCTTTGTTTGTAGAAATGGAGGGAGGAGAGACAAGTCACCGAGGCAGGAGGAGCAGGCCTGGTGCACACGGAGCCCAGGTTCTGGTCCCGGCTCTGCCAAAGGCAAGTATTCTTCCCCTCTGAGCACCAGCCTCCTCTGCTCCTCCCTCGGGCTGGAGTATGACTTCTCCACAGGCCTGTCAGGAGGGTTAACTCTGCTGCTGCAGGGAAGGACCCAGGACAGTGCCGAGGACTCAGAAAGAGCTCGATATCGCGAGAGTGATCCTCATGAACACAGGTTTGAAGGAGAGAGGACATTGGTCTCATTTATGAGATATCAAGTAATCCAATGGGCCTACAGCACAGGGAGAGAGGAATGGAAAGTGAGAGTGGGCCCTGAATGGCAGGCTAAGAAAATATGGAATTTATTCCACCTGCAGACACCAACTTTAAGCATAGACATGACATTTAACATCATTAGAGCTGTGATTTAAGACTAGAGAGCTGACAATCACTGTATACAGAGGGCAGGGAGGGGAGAATCAGAAAGGAAAGTTAGGAAGTTAATGAAATATCCCAGATAAGAAATTATAAAGTTCTGAACTAGAAGGATGGTAATGATTATGGAAATAAAAAGGAGTAGATCCTTGAGGGGCATATGCAAGGGCTAATTGACAGGGCTTAGGTGAATAAACATTGAAGTGTGACGGGGGAGGGTACGTGAGAGGAAAATATCAAAGATGACTGAAGCTTGGATGTTTCCAAGAAGGATGGTGCCATTCGCAACCACAAAGAGGTGGGGAGAGGAAATGCTTTGAGAAGAGATGTCAATGTTCCCTGAGATTCGTTGTGAGCAATCAGTAGAATATCCAGATAAAAACGTCTACCAGGCTTTGGAAACCGAAGCTCAGATAATAGTGTGGGGCTGGAATTTAGGTTTGGACATCATCTCCAAAGAGTTTGAACTGTGAAAGTGGATGAGGTCACTAAGGAAACAAGTCTGAGAGAGAAGAGAGAAGGGAGTGAGCGGGCGGCTGGAAGGAGACTCCTCCAGACAGCCCTGGTGTCAGACCTGCCCGTGGGAACACCCAGCCCTACCACATTTCAATCCCTCTAACCAAAACCAGGGCTGGGCTTCCAGCCACCTTCCCAGAATCTAGGATTTCAGGAAGGCTTAGAGGTTCTGAGCCAGGAGCCCCTCAAATGAGTTTCTCTCCACATAAATAATAAGGATGAGGAGTTCCTCACAGTATAGGTAGGACATAGCTTGTCAAACATCTTTCCATATTATCTTCTCATTTGCTCCCCACTATTGTTCCACGAGATAGATACTGTAATTGCATTTTGATGTATAAAGGCAAATTGGGCTTTGCCGGGGTGCGTGACTTGTCTAAGGATTTAGAGGAAGCAAATCTCACACCAGAGCCCAGGCTTTCTGATTCCTGGCCAAGTGGGCCACCTTTCCGACCCCTCCCTCTCTGCCTGTGTGTTGTGCTTCTGCGTTCATCCTCACATTTCAGCCAACACCCGCCCGACAGCGAGGAGGGCTATTCAGCAATGCCTCCCAAACCAGCCTGACCCAAAGTCTCTTCTTTAGACAGCAGCTAGAGTCATCCTTTCGAAATATTTAACTGTCTTCCTCCAAATCTTTCAATGGCTTGTGACAAAATCCAGAGCGCTTAGCATGGCCCCCCATCCCTCTGACCCCCCTTTACCCCCCCATCTCACTCCTTCCCTCCACACCAGCCACACAAGACTCTAGCTGCACCTGGACCCCAAGCAGTCTCCTGCCTTGGAGTCTCTCCCCTTGTGTTCCTTCTTTCTGGAACATTCCTAATCTATCTAGTCATACGGCTCTGTCCCTCATTTGTTTCCAGTCTCTGCCCGAATTTCACCTTCTCAGAGGCCTTCCCTGACCACCAATCTAAAACGGCACCCCGTCAGTCTTTCTCTCGCCTTGAGTCTTCCTCTCAGCTCTCCTCACGTCTCTCACTGAAATGTGGGCAGGGCTTTATTTTGTCTACTGAGCAGCGCCTGGCACATGAGAGGTGCTCAATAAATTGTTGTTAAAGGAATCCGTGAATGAATGTGTGGCTAACCGGACTCAAGGTGAAGATGCTTATTCAAAGCCCTGTAGGTCAGTAGTGTGTCAGCCAGGACAGAGACTGCGGTCTCCTGACCGCACCTCGGATGCAGCCTGTGTTTGTGCTCAGCAAGGCTGTGTTTGTGAGCCGACTGCTCCCTCCACACTACCAGGGAAGCCTCAAGCACTCCAAGACCTAATCCTGGGCGAAGAGGGTCTCCCAAGGAAATAAATTTTCAGAACTACTTGCCAGCTCATCCCTGGCTCTGGTCACAACAGAAGCCAGCTTGAGGAGAGCTGTGTGAACACCCAGGGAGCAGACACGATAGTTACCTGGCTCTGGTTGCACAAAGCAGCCCCTGCTTCTGATTTGCCTGTCTTGACCCAGACCACAGGCAGACGACAAAGTGGGTTCCGAAAAACTGAGGGATTCTCGCCCCTACTCTGGGGAAATGAAGAAGATACAGTGGACTCTCAGAGCTGCTCAGGTTAGGTACCACCATTGCCAGCACCTCGTAAATATTCTCTAAGTGCTCACAAGTAAGCTGGACTGGTGGGTAGCAGGGAGCAAGGATTTTCAGAAAAATATCTTTGCTTAGGATGGAACCATGTCAGGTCCTATTATGTGATCATGCAAAAAGAAATGACATGATGAAATGGATGCCAGGCTATTTAAATCTCTCATCCTCAACACTGTGCTTCTTGTATTCCCTGAGAATTACTGCAAATGGTATTTTCTTTCCTTTTTTTTTTTTTTTTTTTTTTTACATTTTTGGTGAGGAAGTTTGGCCCTGAGCTAAGATCCGCTGCCAATATTCCTCTTTTTTTTTTTTTCTCCCCAAAACCCCAGTACATAGTTGTATATCCTAGTGGTAAGTCATCCTGGTTCTCTATGTGGGACATCGCCATAGCACGGCTTGATGAGCGGTACATAAGTCCACACCCAGGATCCGAACTAGTGAATCTGGGGCTGCCGAAGTGCAGCTTGTGAACTTAACCACTCGGCCACAGGACCAGCCCTGGCATTTTCTTTCTTATGTATGATTTGATGGCTTTCAGAGGGCTGATTTACCATAATGCAAAAGATAGTTCCCAACTTCAGATGAGAAAACCAAAGCAGAGTATACGATTTGGGGTCTTTCAGCTTGTGGACTGTCCAATGCAGTAGCCACTAGCCACATGTTGCTTTTGAGCACTTGCAAGGTGGCTAATCCAAAATTGACATGTAGTCTAAATGTAAAACACACACTGGATTTAAAAGACTTAGTATGGAAAAAAGGTCAAATATCTCATTAATTGTTTTTTATATTGATTATGTTGAAATGATAATCTTTTGGCTGTATTGAGTTAATATATTTTAATATATTATTAAAATTCATTTCACCTGGTTTTTCTATTTTAAAAATGTGGCTACTAGAAAATTGAAAATTATATATGTGGCTCACATTCTACTTCGATTGGACAGCTCTGGGCCAGAGTGTTTTAGAACATCCTGTGATTCACAGTAAATTCTCTCCACGTTCTTTGACATTTTGGGTTTCTGAGTTATTTCTTAATGCTTATTGGAGACCCCATAGATATTTGTGTCTCTGGAGGAGGTATTCTGTGTACCTAAAGCGACAATGCCTTTCTTGCTGTTTATTCTGGCAGCAAGTCACTTGGACAAGGGGCACAGGGTCAAGTGGAGAGACTGAGGTCTGAGGAGCTCAGAGAAAGTCTAGCTTGCCCTTGTTGTGGGAGGTTTGCTCTCTTTCTCCACATCTTCCTGTTGTGGCTGAGCCCGTTAGGATGAGTTGTTCCTGAAACAGCATGGCCCATAGGTTTTGTGTTGGATGTAGACTTCAGCAACTTAATCCAAGATGTGGTCTGCAAATAACTCTCAGCTGCATCCTGTGTCAACCACAGGGACTGGGGATTGGGGAAAACGTCCCATGAAGGAAGAATATCGGTTTATGGAGGGGAAATGTAAGGACTTGCTTGCCTTGTATGCCCGGACCTGAGTCCAGTGTCAGTCTGCCCCGACACTTCCTAGACTGGCTGAAGAATTTGGATGCCTGTATTAGACACCTGGAGACTTCACATTCACATACAGGGAGATCAGCCTCACGTGCTCTGCAGCTTCTGCCTCTCTGACTGCACAGCGCAGCGCCTTTCTAAGGGCCTTCCTAAGATTCCGAGCCCTGCAGTATGAAGCACATCACACATAACCCAGGGGGGAAGCCGTACTCAGGATTCCGGAGAAGCTATGAGCATCTACTACGTATGGAGACGAAAATAGCTATTGGGTTAGGGTGATGGATTTATTGTGGGTGTTTTCTTTTCTTGAAATTTGCTTTTAACTTATTGCATTTCCTTTTCAAAAGCAAAAAAGTCATATGCACACATCTAAGTATGGATCCCACAGAAATCCTAAAGACAATACAGACTGCTTAATTTTTCTACAATGTACACTTTACGTGGAAGACACACGTGATAGGTCCTAATGCAGCCAGGTGGCTCGGGCAGCCCCTGAGCCTTCACAGTGGCTGTGTGAACCTTGGGTATCCACTGACAGTCAGTCAGCCTGGGCTGCGGCTGTGTGGATCCAGCTGATGTCCCCTGACTTAAGTAGCTCTGAGTTGAAAGGGAAGGCAGAGAAGATGTCTGTATAGTCTAAAGGGATAATCTTTTTTGGAGGTCTTTGAAATCTCCTTTCACCCAAACACTCAAGATTTCTCACCTTGTTTTAAATAGCTTAACAGTTTGCAAGGCACTTTTCGAAATCACTAGCAGTATTTTCAAAGGAATGTGCACTGAACACACAAAAATAGAACCAGAGGAGTAGAGAACTTTATGTTGCAAATAAAGGACAAGTCTGCAGGGCCCACGTCACCTTTGCTGTAGCCTCCCCTGCCATGGCTTTCTGTTGTTTTGCGATGGAGCACCACCTCCTCCCTGCTCTATTGTGGCAGCCCCGAGCCCTCTTGTCACCTGTCCCAGGGCTATCAGCTGCCTGTGGGCCCCGACCCCATGCTAGCTGTAAGTGCAGGTCTCAATACAAATCAGCAGCAGTGTAGGCAAGCTGAACGGCAAAACCTCTTCTCCTCATGCATGCTCCCCCTCCCTCTCGCTCTTGTTTTCATGGAGCCTCTTCACAGGCGCCAGCTGCCTCAATAAAGAGCAGCCTTTATGCTGGGCTTCACCTGTACTCGCCCTTAGCAGTAGCTGTTGAGGCCGATGACCCATGCGAGGCCGTGCTGTCTGCAGAGGCACAGTGGTCCAGAGCTCGACAATGGAGGGGAGTGTGGCAGGCCAGCAGTAAAGGTATAGCTCTCCTTCCTTCTCTCCTGGAGCAGTGGGAGGAGGGCTGGCCTGGGCAAGTGTGAGGTCCGGGGGGGGGGGGGGGGGGCGGGGTGCAAGGGCTTCTCCTAGAGGGTGCCTCTTTGCAAATGCTAGTAGAGGGGTCTGGGACCAAGAAGAGGGCCTTGTTCCAGAGGAGACACACCCAAGGGTGGGAGGCCAGACAGATCACCTTGCTCAGCTGGGGAGCAGGTGCATGCACAGAGGCTGGAGGAAGGAGAGAGGAGGAAACCAAAAAATGAGATCTTCTCTGGGACAGAAAATAAGGAGGTGCCAACCACGGTAGGCCCCAGTGGTCACCCCAGCAAGAGGGCCAGGTCCTGACCATGGTTCTGACGTCCTCTCCGGGAGCTGGCCACTCCTGCGACCTTAACACCCACCTCCCCAGCAGGTGCCTCGCTCACCACGGTGCTCATGGCTCCTCTTCTTAGCAGGTGACATACCGGGCAGGTTTACCAAATGTTTTCTCTTTGCAAATTTATTTTTCTCCACTCCTGGCATCAGGATCTGGCCCTGCCACGGGTGCCCATCACATAAATGGTCACTTCATTTCAGTGATTTCTGAGGTTCTGACTTCTTACCTCTGTATGGCAAGGGGTCAGTTTTGGGCTCAGAAATCCCCAGAGGCCGGGCTGATGTGGAAAAGAATTTTTCAAAACTCATCTCCCCGATGTTCCCAAAGGGGAGCGCAGCCCGCGGAGGAACATCTCCTCTTCCTCCATGCCCGCCCCGGCCCGTGGCTCTCCTCGCTCAAAGTTCTCTCGCCCCTGTCCGCTGGCCTTGCACTCCGGCCTCCCCCAGGGCAAATGTGTGCTCTGGCAGCCCCACCCTCTGCCACGGAGCTCCCAGCCAGTGAAAACGTTGCTCTCTTGGTTGAAGGCCAACTTAATCCTCCAAACTTCTGCTGCATTTGGGTTGTCTCACAACGGACAAGTATCCTGGGGAAGGCTGCCAGACCGTGGTGGTGTGCGTGTCCGTGTGTTGGAGTGTGCGCGGGTGTGCGTGCCTGCACGTGTGTGTGCGCCTGCATGTGGCGTATGTGTACGTGTGCGCATGCGCCCACTTGCGGTAGCCTTGGGGAGCGGGGGGCGGGGAGCTGGGCCAGAGCTCGGCTCAGACACAGGACTAGGGTCTTTGTGGGACTGCTTCATCTCAGGCCAAGTCCTTCAACAGCAGGAGCCAAAGGGCCGAAGTCTGGTGAAAAGCCCGATGTGCTACTGCCTCCCCTCCGACTGCCATGGGGACATTAAACCTTCAACAATCTGGGGCTCTGACGGCTGGTTCTTGGTTCTCTGCCTGGAAAAACAGTAGGCGAATAGTAAAACCTTAAATTCTAACATGTGTAAGTTATACATCTTATTTTCATTTTCAGCCCATGTTCCCCTCTGTAAGACATCAGGAAAAAATTACCGTCTGACTTCTAATATCTCAGTGGAGCATTTATCTCCTAGCTATGATAAGTGATCTTCAATATTTTTTTCCTTTCAGATTAAGAAACAAATTCATTTAATTTTCTTTATAAATGTGCTCAGGCCTCCCCCACCCAGCCGAGCCCCTCCTCTTCTGGGCTATTACTCTCTCTTCTGCTTAGTGACTGCTCTCTGCCTGTGGAGCTGCCGCCACCAAGGTGTGGGATGGGTGGGACCCCTTCTGGCAGGACTCTGCTCCTTAAGGCCTCTGGACGAGTTGTCCTGCCCAGAGCAGAGCCAGGGAGGGCAGTAGCCAGGAAAGCCCGGAGCGGCTCTGCGGCCGAGTTGGACGGCTGTAATCTGAACCTTATCTGAACTCCTTGGTCTGAAGGCCTGCTTTGGAGCTCTCGAAAGAACTGGCTGTCTCCCAGGTTGCCAGAACTGGTGCTTCCTGCTCCATGTAACCGCGGCTGCAGCCCCTCCTTGGCCTTCTAGTCGTCTCCTGTGGTCCTGCTGCTGCGAGTGGCTGGGTAGAAGCTAGGTTAGGGCAGGATGGCACTTCCCTTGGGCACAGCCGGAGGACCCATGACACTAGCTTAGGGTGGATATAGAGTGTTCTGCCAGCCTGCTCCCAAGCACAAGGTGGTCACAAGTGGGATAAGTGGGGTGTCAGCTCAGTTCTCCAGACAGCTGCTCATCACTTGAGCTGAAGCCAATAATCTGCCCCTCTGCTGCTATGTTGCAAAATACCAGGTGCTAATTGGGCTAAGTACTTCAAGACTAGGCTGGGCGATTTGCTCAGCCCCTTGTGCATTTCCACATGCTTCCACTGTGAGCTTGGTGGCCAGCGCTGCAAAATGTTCCAAGGGCCACGGCCTCTCTGTGAGGTTGAAATTCTTGGATTCTATTCCTCCTGCACGTAGCAACCAACTCTCTTCCTGTGTGTTTAGATAGAGAAGTGTAATGCCGATGACCTGAGTCCTGCTTACCCCTTTGCTAGCTGTGTGACCCTGGGCCGGTCACCTCACCTCCTGGTTTCCTTAACCATACAAAGGAGCTACTAGCACTTGCCATGCCTATCTTGGAGGTTATTGGGAAGTTCAAGTAGAACAACATATGAGAAATGCGTTAAAATTATGTACATGAGATAGAAATAATTCTCTCAGAAAACATTGATTGTTTGCCTCATATATAAGGCACTAAATAAGACACTTGAGGTTAAAGAAAGAAGGTAATGATACCATCTCAGGAAACTCCCAATTCTGCAAGGCTCATAATCACGTGGTATGACCAGTCCTAGAACCGAGGCCGAAATAAAGTGCTATGGGAGTGTGGGCAAGGCCTACCGGGGAGCAAGGACTTGTGCGAGTGCCTCTGAAGTATAGGGTGCCGGGAAACAAGGCTGAAAATGTAAGCTGCAGGCAGATGGGGAGGGCTGCAGTACCGTACCAAGAAGTTCAGACTCTAGTCTAAGGGCAGTAAGGAGCTGCCAAAAGTTTGTAAGTACTGTAATTATAGGATTGGGCTGGGAGGTGAAGAAAACTCTGGTGCCGGCATGGAAGACAGAAGGAAGGCAGCATCAGCAGCATCCTTGTCATCGTCGTGACACCAGGTGGGCCTCGGAAAGGTCCCCACGGTTGTCTGAGTGATCGCCAGGGCGAGCTGCCTGTGCTGTGTGGATGGCAGCAGCACCGCTGACTTCCTCTGGGCTTTGTCTCCTCTCACTTTAGGGAGTCTCCGGTGGACTGCAGTGTTAGCAAATGCAGCAAGCTAGTTGGTGGAGGCGAGTCCAACGCCATGAACTACAACAGCTACATGGATGAGAAGAACGGCCCCCCTCCTCCCAACATGACCACCAACGAGAGGAGGGTCATTGTCCCCGCAGGTACTGTGGGAACCAGGCTGCTGGCTGGCATCCATGTCCTCACTCTTCTGGGCTAGTAGTCGAGGGGCAGGCCTGTCCCAGTGGGCATCTAGACCTTCACCTGGTACCCTATTCTCTATGGGAGTGCTTAGTTGGGGAGGCTGCACTTCTCACCTTTCTCTCTAGCTGCCCTCCAAGACCGTATCCCACTGTCACCAGAACCTTGAAGTAGATTCCAGAAGCCCCACCCTCAAACAGGTCACATCACAGACTTTACATCAGTGCCTGGTGCCACAGGATGAGGCCTGCAAAGAGAGCAGAGGCAAGGCCATCTGAACCAAAAAGGAGTCCCGGGAACTCCCAGACATGCCCGCCCTTGCCTTAGGGAGAAAAGTGGCTACAGAGGTCTGTCATGTCCATCAGGCGGTGCTTCCTGGCATCTGCAGGCTTCCACCTTTCCCAAATTACAACCGGCTCTTTCAGTTTCAAAATAGAAATAACTATATTTAACAAGTGGAGGGCCTTAACATGTGTGCAGCAAGTTATGTCATTATGTAAAAATAGCCTATTTTTCCTAGGTATTGGTGCTGTTGGTTACAGAAAATAAAATCATTGTTCAAGCCTTCAGTCCATTGGCTGGACATTGCCTTGGCTGGACCAGCAAGCTCAGCCCCTGGTCAGAAAGGGAGTTTGAAAACTGCAACGTGTAGAGTTGGTGCCAGGTAGCAGGAAAAAGAACATCCAATCTTAAGCAAAGCGAATTACAGGGCAGGGATTAAAGTTAATCTTACCAAAATAACTCTACCAAAAAGGCAAAACCCCTTCCATTTGGAAAAGTGTAAATGCAGTTGTGTCTGGGGGCAGAGGATTAGACTTCTCTTTGAGGTAATCCCAAGGAATTTGCTTGTGGGTCAGGAAGGCGCGGTTTTGTCATGGGCCTCTCCTTCCTAGGCCCTCCATGTTTGCATTCCATGGAAAACTATCTCACCAGCTCCTAGGACTATGGCTAAATCCATGTGTTTGGGGCCAAATTCAATGAAGCAGGGGGTGGGAGGTATGGGGACAAGGGAGACAGGAGAGGGATGGGCTAATGGGAATTCTTCTGGGCCCTATAGGCCTTGGGAATTGTTCCTAAAGCATTTTTAGTTTCCCTTCTTCCACAAGCATATGGCCTTACAAAGGAAGATGAAGAACAGCTCCCATTCGTTGAGTGCTTTCCAGGTGTCAGGCACCATGTCAACCGCTTTATCTACATTACATCACTCCTATCTTTTCATGTTTGATCTCCTCTCTCCCTCAGGACACCAGCTAGGAACGTTTAGCTCAGGTGCATTTGTAACATCCAAGAAGACCATGTCTTCTCCCTTCTCATCAAAAGAAGGCAGACAATGAAACTGTAGTGAAGCTTGGTGGGAACCTCTCTACACTCCTCAAAGCAAAGCCAAGTCTCCCCAGGCCTTTGCTCCTTTGGTATCAATCTGCCTGCTTTGCCAAACGGTAGCCAGCATGGGAAGCGACTCTTGAGGATTAAAGAATTAGGGGATTAGAGATTCTCTCTCAGTCAAATATTGACACCATCTCATTTCTGTAGTCACTTTTGGGAGGAGAAAGGGGGCAAAAATGGCCAGACTGCTTAGATGAATCTTCAGCTCTGAATTAGTGTTGAAATGCTTTCAAAAGGAAAATCAAAATGTCAGATGTCAGTCTTCAGTGAGCCAAGGTAACTATAGCAGTAATAATGAAAATAGTGTAAATTCATATCAAAGGGTTTTTAAAGCACTTTGTGTACTGAATTCACTAGCTATGGATTTACTTCATTATTTTACCTCTGGCTAGATCTTTAAGCCTTTTCCTCAGGCACTTTGGCTTTCTCCAGGTCAGCTTTCTGGACGTGAGGGAAAGTCTCATTTGGGCAGGTCTACAAATCAAGGCAGTACAACATTGGTGGAAGAACTGGTTGAATTTATGGTGGCATTTCAAGACAAGTATAAATGAGGGCCCTAGTTAATCACCAGTTCCAAGTTCAAATGGGAAGAAACTAGGACTAAATCATCCGGGAAATACATTTGGAAGAGTTTAGCGTGATCCGGAGTGGAAGATTTATAATTCATTGTGCTGTAAAGGGAGAGAAATAATATTGTGATAGAGCCTGAAGCAAGGGAGGAAATAATAAAATAAATAAAATATATGGTGTCCTATTGTATATGAGGCCTTGGATCTCAAAGTAAGGAATTAGGAGAAGCAAAGGCGATCAGACGGAACAATGTGCTACATAATCCACACATACCCGCCCGCCATTTTTCTTTAGAATTCTGCAATGTGCAAAATTATTTCCATTTACCAGTGGTCCATGCCTAATTGTTTCTGGCCAGTAAAAGAGTAAAACAAAGTGAGAAATTTATCTGAGAGAGAGAGAGGGAGATGCAGACAGACTTGTATCGTGAAGCTCAAAGAGGAGCTCCGTTGTTTGGGCTGATAACTCAGTAACTCACAGGGGAGTTCAGGCAGGACCGTGAGGAGGTGAGAGGAGAGGCTGTGGATCAGGCGACCTTCGCTCTCAACTAAGTGAAGTCCTGGGAGGACTGTGATTGGAACCCCAGCTTGGACTGGGACTTACAGTTGAGCTAGGGACCCAACCTTTCAAGACTCCACTTTCCATCTGCACAATAAAGAGAAAAGCCGTTTTGCAGGATATTCTTAATAAGTGAAACATAGGACACGGGGAGCAGCTGGCACATACTAGGTACCCCAAATCTGGGCTAGTACTGGTCACCGGGTACTGGGTTGTCGGTATGACATCCAGCAGCAGCCTGTGACCTGGACTCCAAATTCTCCTCTCCTATCCCATCACTTTTTGCCACCTGCTCCACCTCCAGCACAAATACAGCAAGGCTCCACACGTGGGCCAGTGCTGGGCACTTTGCAAAGCAGACTTGGCCCCCACCACCCAGCTTGTCGCACATGAAAACCACGGAGAAGTGGAGAACCCAGGCCTGACAAGGGCAGTCAGCAGAAGCTCTGAGAAAAAGCACTGGAGAATCTGCTGCTGGCAGCCCAGCTCCAGGGTGTGAGGGAGACAGCAGAACCTCGCTCCTTTTCCCACGGCCACTCCTCATCAGCCAAACCTGGTTCCCACATTTACCAACAGCCTTCACAGACTCTTAGAATGTGAGGGTGAGGTGGTTGCGAGGTAGCACAGACATTCCTACCAATAAACATGCTTATAAAACAGGCTGGGTAGAAGTGGGGGCTGACAGCTGACATACAATGTCAAGTCTCCTCCCCTCCTCCAGGAAGCCTTCCACTGCTCTCCAAATTCACACTCTTCCCCACCACCTATGATTCTTTCAACTACCACCACCACATCTGTTGCTTACCTGTGTGCTTTTCTGCCTAAATGTTTCATATAGATAGATCTTTAATGAGGTGAAGAGCCGTGTAGTTTTATTCTATGATGAGCATATTTAAAGTGTTTATTGAATTCACTAATAATTGGTTGCCAAGGAAAGGTGTGGCTTAGAGACTGTGGTGAGTGATAAGATATAAGCGTTCTACCTACTGTGGAACCTGCTAGAACTCATCACCAGTGCTCAAAGTACACACGCTCCCCTCACACACACACACTTGGCTCAGAAGGAGCCGTGAGGGTCCTGCATGGAGATGGCCTCCGCCTTAAACTGTTCATGTTCACTCAAGGGCGAGGTCCTCTTCTTTCTCTGACACCACTTCTCGTCCTTGGGGATTTAAACACCCTAAAAACATTTTGGTCATGATCTGGTAGAAATTTCAACACACCTGTCCCCAAAAGGAGAAAACCCAGGTTGGATTTATGTTAAAGACTAACACCACTGGGTTTTCCAATTACACAAATGGAATTGCAGTAAAAGTGTACACACGTGCATACTTTTCTGTAGCCATCTGAGAGATCGGTGTTCTGCGAAATCACTGGTGTTCTTAAGATACAGATGGTTTCCCTTTCCAGAGACGTTGGTCCCTGGCTCTGTGGAACTGTGTTTATTTTCATTTTAATGTCGCCATTTCTCAGGCAAAGGTTTCAATTGCCCTGCAAAAACTTTAATGAGAATGTTGGGTGAGGATGCAGAGTGAGGCGTCTACAACCTCCCCCAGACTGGTAAGTGCTTCAGGCAGCACCAGGTGCAGTGGAGCCAGTTGGAGTTCTGGGAGGGAACCCACTTTCCCACTAGGAGGGGTGTGGGGGAGATGCTGCCTAGCCTTCCTGAAGCGGAGGGAGCCCCTATGCCTGCAGTCCTTGCTAACAGGTCCTCTTCTCTACAGACCCCACGCTGTGGACACAGGAGCACGTGCGGCAGTGGCTGGAGTGGGCGATAAAGGAATATAGCTTGATGGAGATCGACACAACGTTTTTCCAGAACATGGATGGCAAGGAACTGTGTAAAATGAACAAGGAGGACTTCCTCCGAGCCACCTCCCTCTACAACACGGAAGTGCTGTTGTCACACCTCAGTTACCTCAGGGAAAGTAAGTGCCCTGTGTGTTTCTGGGCAGTGAAACACCCCCGAGGGTGCAGCCCAAGTCCCCAGGGCTGGGAGAAGACTCTGCAAGGCGGGCTTGGCTCCGAATGCATGAAGACTGGTTCCCCACAGAGCCAATCCAGGAAAAGGAAATCGGGTCCCCTGCGGTGGTTTCTGTGGGGCAGATGCTACAAGAGCTGCAGGTCGGGGCATGTGGAGTTGCCAAGGTCACGTTGGCTCCTACAGATCCTGCAAGGGGGCTGACCCAGTCCTGTAGTGTCAAGGGAAACAAAATAAGGAATGGAGAACAAGTAAGGAGCTGGGGCCCAATGGGGTCTGCCAGAGGCTAGTCACACTCTTCCCATCAGAACCCTTTCCAGAAACTACTTCCTCTGTCATTATAAATAGATGGATACCCTGGCTGGTATTTTCCAACAAGAACTTAAAGTTCCTACAGGAAACTCTGGATTCATAGATTTGGGATTTAAGGTCTTGAAAATATACATGTTAACTTCCTATTATCCTTGGGGTTACTCTGGCACCTCCTAACTCCACCTTTTCCAGATGCTACTGACACACCGTGCCTTGCTCAACAGGGAGAGGAGCAGATGCTACAGGCGTGTTAGGGTCTGTTGGAAGTGTTCTCCTGGTACAGTCAGAAGGAAAACAGCTTTGGAAAGGGAGAGTTTATGAAAGCAAGTGGGCAGTTGTGCAGAGGATTATTCAGTACAATGGTTCTCCAGCCCCAAGCTCCCATCGTTTTGATATGAACTTGATTTGATAGGAAACATACGCAGGGATGGGAACAGAATCCTTTTAGGCCCACTAACATCCTTGGCCTTAACTCTTCACCAGAAACCCAGGCCAGGTGATATATCATGACCCCAAGGACTGAAGGGTTGTTCTGTGGCAGAAAAATGGTACTGGGATCTGGGCGTTGAAGTGACAGGAGGACAGATGTGGGCTCACTCTGTGCAGGAGCTTTCTGACAGTCAGGCCTGTCCAAAGACAGACTGACGGCTCAGGATGTGGTATTTGCTGTCAGTGGCCAAGGCTGCTGGGAATCTTGCAGGAGTTAAGCTTGGCAAGGAAGGAATTTGATGATTTTGAAGCCCCTTCAAAGCCGAGATCCTAGAACAGAGCGTGCCGCTTTTCCTGGGCTCCTGGGCTTGGGGTTGCTTGCTTCCTCCCTTGCTCTCCATTGTTCGGTGGGTCTTCAACTTGTGGTCCTTGCAGTCTTCTGTCTTGTTCTGCAAGAGTGTGCAGCATGGGGTGGGGACAACACACACTGGCTGTAAAAATTACAAATTAAAAAAATGCCCTCGGAAGTTTCCACCGGTGCCTCGGGGCTTTCCAGTCACCTCTCCGAGGTGCCTGGTAACCAGTGGGAGAACGTGGATGATGCAGTATGTGTTAACTGCAGAGCAGTGACCTCATGTCTGACTCTTGCTGCAACATGAGGTCAGCCCAAGAAACAACAATTTCAAAAAAAGGGGCAATTTTCCACCCAGTGTTTCTGAGCTTTGGAGAATTGGCATTTTCTAATGATCTGTATTTCTCAGTCTTTAAGTGTTTATACGATTTTTTAAAAAGGACCTTTGCACAGAGTCCTGCAATGAGGCTAGGTAGGCAGGGCAGGCGGTGGAGGTGGGCACACACAAGCTGGGCGTGAGGAGAGAGCAGCAAAGCAAAAACACTGACCAGTTCTGCCTTTCCGCTTCTCCTGGCATCATATGGCAGGAGGTTCAGGAATCTCTGGCCCTTTTCTTCCTTTGTGGGAGAAGAGATAGACAGCAACAGCATGACAGCATGCTGGGAACACTTAAAGGGCCCAATAATTTTGGGGTCCATGGCAGAGCCCTTGTTGGGAGAATGTTCAAGCACATTCTGACTTGATGTGGGAAAAGCCCATTCATGCCGTGCGATCCCTAGGACCTGCTTTCTGGCAGGTCCGTAAACAACCTGGATCCCCACTAGGAATTCCTATCACAGAAGAACCCCAGCCACAGACTAACATGTGCTTCAGAGGTCCAGGAATTATAGAAGGTGGTCGTTGTGAACCATTAAGGAATCGTCCTACTGGAGGAAAGCAGGTAATAAGGCGCAACGTTGTGAGCAGGTTGTGAAGAAGTGGAGGCCAGAGAGTTTGGTATTTTGCCGGTATAGGTAGCAGGCCAAGAAAAAGTGTGGATTGCTTCTTCTTTCCTTCTTTCTTTTTAAGAATATTCATAGACATTAAGGAAGATGCCCCAAAGCAACAAAAATATGAAGTTTTCAGAAAGGAGCTTCTTAGTGGGCAAATTTCCAGAGCTGGGAGGAGATAGAACAAAGCACGTATATGATATAATGTTTACTGAAACCGCTGAATATAAAGTGGTCTGTGCATTCATATAAAAACCATGTCTGCGTGCAAAGGCAAAAAGTAACATGCTTGTATTAAAGTTCAAAACAACTTGCCTCAGCATAGTATTGTAATAGTCTAGGTGCCTTTGAGGAACCTCAACTTACAATGAGCTGCTATCGTGGAAAAAAGTTTTCATTCCTGCTTCTTTCTAATTGATGTGTACGCTCAGGGTCCAACTTCTGGGACCCCCTGGCGCTGGGTGGCAGTTGGCCTGCTAAGACTCCTGCAGGAGGTCACGTGCCTGGTGACTGTGTGTTCTCTGGATTGCCGGGAACTCCCCAGTGCCCACCACCAGGCCCTCAAGCACTTCACTGTTTTTCCAGACTGACTTCCAGGGGGTGTTTTGTGCTGAGGCGGGGGGCCAGTGCTTTGGAGAAAGAGGTTGGGGCAGCCGATCGAGGCAAGGGGAAGGGATGCTCATTCCTTGCACTTTGTCATCTGTCCTTTTGTTGAGAAGGACACTGGGGTTCAAACACTTCCACTTTGGCAAGAGGTGGAAGGAAAAAAGCTGAGATCCTTGACACAGATGGAGGAAGTACCGTAGGGCTGAGGAAAGCCAAAAAAGGAGAGCTGGAGACCTTCTCATTTAGCTGTAAGTCAGAACACTCCAAAATAGTTGCGCCTCTCCACAGGGTCTGATCTTTCTGGGTTTAGTAGGAAAAAGGAAACCTTGTAGGATTATAAACTCCGGCGTCAAATTTACACTTTCGCAAAGGGTACCTGAGTATTTATTCCGGTTGTCTGGGAGGAGGTTTACTTTAAATCTTAAATACCAAATTTTAAATTAAAAAATGTATTTTCCAGGGTAGAGAAGAGAGAGCCATGTCCTGAGCCCCTCCACACCATGTCTAATGGCCTGGCATCGACCCAGCCTGCCTGGAGGTGCTTGTCCTTCACGCCTTGGCTTTTCAGCTGCCCCAGCAGAGTGGCTGTACCCTCTCCCGTCCCTCTGTCACGTCACCCACACTTGAAATGTGAGGAGGACGGGGAGGGTTGGTTCTGGAGAGGATGCTCACAGTACTTGGGGTCATTCTGGAGTCCCCTGGGGACACCAGGGCTCAGGCGTGCATCTCCCCAGGTGTCATTCACTTTACATGGACAGGATGCCCCCTTGTGGACACCACGTGGACAACTATTTATAATCCCCATTTCAAAGCCAAAGTGACTGAGGTGGGGAGGGCCTCAGAAACTGGTTCAAAGGTGTACAGCCAGTGGAGACAGACTGGCGTCTAAGACCCAGGCCTCTGAAGTCCCAGTGTGGAGCCCAGCCCACAGCCTCATGCTCTGATGTGGGATGACCGAGCAGACAGTGCAGCTAACCTGCCCACACCTGTCTTCCCTTCTCTATTTCTGAGTTAGCCTCACTCCCCTGGGGTTCCACATTGAGGGCCAGGCCACTCTCCCCACAGCAATTTCTGTTTTTATTTGTACCGAGAGATAAAATGCTTTCCGAAAACTTTCCTGCGGCCTCCTGGAATGAGGCAGATTAAGCCAAACCTATCACCACACTAACCCTGTCCTCCTGTCTTGCCCGCGGCGCCCCTCGCTCGGCCCTGACTGGTGGCCGGGCCAGTATCTCTTGCAGGCACACCCCATTTGGCAGAGGCCATATTTACAGACGGCAGGCTGTGGGAAGTGAGATTGGGCATCACGAGGCAAGATTGGGACGGCCCTCAAAGGAATGAGAGCTGTCCCCAACTGGCAGTTCAGACTCAGGGCCACTGGGGGGAGTTTGGGGTTTCTGGGAGCCCAAAAGGTCCTGGGTGGGGGTGGTCAGAGACAGAAGAAGGAAAAATAGTCTTTTTTCATTTTACAAAAAGTTGTCTTCTGTATGTATATTTGGGTCTGACCTGTGAAAAATCCTAAGAAACTGCATTTTCAAATAGTGGTGGCACAAGAGAATAAAATATATTTTATGTGACAAGGAGACCACAGAAAAGGTATCTATCTTGATTCCCATTTTTAATTTAAACTTAATGGAAAACACATTTTGCGTTTTGCGGCATTCCCACCGGCAGCCTCAGATGGTCGGGCAAAGGTGATGGGTCCGGGCAATTAAGCTGGTGAAGTATTATCCCTTCCAGGCCCGGGCCTGACCAATAAAGGAGAACAGGATTCCTGCAGAACAAAAGTCCAGACTTCCCTAGGTGCAGGAATCCGCCAGGCCTTCTGTTTAGAGGATAGGGCCTTATTCTCTCCTCCCTCCCCCCTCCCCACTGTGATGGCAGCCCAGAGAAAAGGGAGGCCCCTGGATGCTGACTGACAGGGAGGGGGGCATGAATTCCCTGTGAGGCAGGAGACAAAGGCTCTGGCCCTCTGAGAAGCATTGTCTCCCCTCCCCCAGGTGTCCCAGATGAGGTGGAGCTGTGCAGAAGGCCCGATTGTTGGGGCTCTACCCCACGCCTGCAAAGCTTCACTCTGCTGGTTTCCATCTTCTTTCAGATCCCTAATCCTTATCCAGTGACGGAAGGACTTGAAACGGAAACTTACGTTGTCCTCATGCTTTCACTTTGGGAAGGCCATCCCATTCTCAGCAGCAGCCACTCCATGCATTTCAGGTCCCCAAATAAATAGACCTACATATATGCCTGCAGGCATGCATAAACAAATAAGTAACCAAATGTTTTAATTCAAGTGTAACATACAGAGAAGTAAAAGTCATACCCGCACAGCTCAAGGAATTATCACAGAGTCAATGCCCTCCTGGGACGAGCACTGCCAGGTCCGGGAGTAGACCAGAAGCCCCCTTCTGCCCTCTCTCCTCACCACCCTTCCCTCCCAGAGGTGACTCCTGTCTTGATTTCCAGCATCATGTGAGTTTGGTCTGCTTCTTAGATTGAGCCTGGGGGCCGCAGGGTCTGCTGGACTGAGGGCAGGTTTTGTAGATACACCAGAATGGGAATCCTGCCACCTGGCCTTCCTTGCTGTGTGACCCTGGGCAAATTACTTGACTTCTCTGAATATTGATTTCCTCATCTGTGAAAGGGGAATAACGTGATACTGGCTTTACGGGGCTCGTGTGAGGATTAAGTGAGAATAGATGTCCAGCACATGGTAGGCGTCCAAGCGTCTTGGCATCCGTCCTCCCCATCACAGCCATTTGCTCCCACAAGATGGTGTCAGGAAAGATTAGGAGCTCAGCAGCACACTAGCCCCATGCAGAAGGAGCCTCAAAGCAAGAGAAAGAAACCCAAAGCTGCAGAGTGGGAGGCCAGGCTCCAGGGAGGACCTTCTTCCATCAGAACAAGTTCCCTTAAGAAGAGTGAGCTCTGCCACCCTCTGTAGCCTGAGGACCTGGTGACATAAAATTGAGCAGAGAAGGGAGTGTTGGTCCTCGGGAGGGGGGTCAGATGCCCTGACCAGCCCCTCCTCAGGGAAGCAGCCTCTCCTTCGAGGAGTGAAACTTGAACCAAGAAGAGTCTTCAGGGCGAAATCCTTTTCCTAGGTAACCATGAAATATGTATTTCATGCAAGCTTTGCAGAGGCCAAATGACCCTTTCTCCAGGCTTTCTGGGAGTTTCCTGTGGAATTCACGTGTGCCCAAAGAAGAACTTTCAGCAAGGGGAAATTTAATCAATGTGGTTTATCTAAGCTTCGTGCTCTCAGCTAAATCGGCCCAATGACTCAGGCAGATTGCTCCTCTGAGACCATCATTTTTCTTTATTTGCTGCAGCCATGAGGTTTCAGCCTGAGGGAGAGAATGTCGGGATGGAGAGGCAGACATTCTTGGTCTTACTCCTGAGACTTTTTTCTATTCTCTTGGAACATTTGGTCCATTTCTTAACCTCCTTCCAGTCATGGAGGATTATTTCTTATTGCAGCAGAACCCATTCATAACTCTAATTCCAGAGCACAAGACGAATGCTCAGCAAGCTCTTTTATAAAGGGTTTATTGTATGTAATTGTGGTGTCTGTGGAGACGGGATATAAAAATAGTAATGATAATAGCTAGCATTTATTGACTCCTTATTATGAGCCAAGGACTGTTCTGAGCACTTCACATGTATTATTTTATTCGATCCTCACAACATCGTATTAGGTGCGTGTTATTATTGGCCCATTTTATATATGAGGAGCATGGCTCAGAGCGATTAGGAAAATTGATGGAGGTCACAAAGCCACCAAGTGGTAAGAGGCCAGTCGAATTTTAAACTCTCATTTGCATAACAACTTATATTAAAATAAGGTTGTCGCAGCCTCATTTTGTCCTTGACATTTTTGAGTGTGAAAGAACAAAACACATCTGGTTCTTGGATGTTACATGCGTGTGACTGTCTCATTTCTAAAATTATATCCACATATCTACACTTTGGCATATGGTGATCTCAATACCACCTCTATTGCTCTTCTTTTTTGTCTGGAGCTGTTTTGAACTAGAAGTAACAGTTCCTCAAGCCAGAAGTCAAACGTTCTGGGCAGCTGGATGATGCTTATAAAGTTCTCCCCCTCGTCATCTGGCCTGGAAGGGCACACGTTTTCTGAGGCACACAACCAAACGCCCACAGCTGGGCGAGGCAGCAGCTCTGCTCCTGCATCCCTTCCATGACTTGAGACTAAAGCGAAGAGTGTCTGACAGCCCATTCGCGGCGCCAAGCCCTGGCCCCCGAGTCAGTGCACTCCGTCCCAGAGAGCAGGGAAGGGATGGTTTAGAACGACTGTTTAGGCTCAAACACTATGTCAAGCTTATTGTGTCCTTTGTCAAAGCAAATCCCAGCCCTGGTCTTGATAGTTCTTTAGAGTTTCCCCAGGAGAATCTCAAGGAGAATCGCAAAAATGCCTGCGTGTCATGAAATACAACTCTTGAATTCGCTGGAAACTAAGGAACAAATCTAGTTTTAGGAAAGAGGGGAAAATGTTGTTTGTATGCAACAGGAAAAACTATCATCCCTTTAAAATGCCCAGACTAGTGCCTGGTGGGAGTAGTCACACATTAAAGTTTGATTTTAAGATTGTAGAGCAGTTTTCTGGGATGACAGGAAATTCAGTGGATTTCGCCTCCTGTTTAGTTGTATTCTCTTAGACATGTGCAAAGGGAGGCAAGAGTTATTATTGGGAGTACCACCCCCCACCCCTGCCCAACTGCCAACACCCCCTCCACTAACAGAGTGTTGCCAGCCACCTCACCCACCTACGAAAGAGCCTGACCGTAAACCCAAAGCTTGTCATTGCAGGAAGGAATCGTACTGGCTTCCCAGGGTGTGGCAAACTACAGGCTGCAGGCCACAGATGGCCAACTCTGGCCCATGGACAAAACAAACAAGAATGTGCGACAGAGACTGTATTTAGCCCACAAAGCCTAAAATATTTACTATCTGGCCTTTAGAGAAAAAGTTTGCCAATCCCCATTGTAGTTCAACCCCTTCATTTTTCTGAGGAAGAAATCAAGGTCTAGACACAGCAAGCCACTTACCCACAGTCACCCAGGGAGTTAGCAGTAGAGCCAGGACAGGCCCTGGTGTTCTGAGTCCCAGTCCTGTGCTCCCGCCATGACACAGTGTGGACCCCAAGAACATCAGAACCATCAATGTGGCTGCTGGGGTGGGTCGTGGGTGTCCCACCCACAGCCTTCCGTCCTAACTGACTCGGACCCTAACTCTGGAAGCCATGACAGTCCTCCGTGATTGGCTCCCATGGTGGATTACGGTAACTTTTCTTTCTCTCAACGAGTCATGTGTCCCTCTTACCCCGCCCCATCTCTTCTTCTCCCCGCTCCCTTCTCATTCCATCTCCTACTCTTGTAGATCTCAGAAGCGTGTCTTGGTTCTAACCTGCTTTTGTTTTGCCTTTCAGGTTCACTGTTGGCCTATAACACAACCTCCCACACAGACCAGTCCTCAAGACTGAGTGTCAAAGAAGGTGAGTCTGTTCTCTCACGCACTTGGAATTCTCTACAGTACCAGGCATGGCACTGTTCCATGCTGTTAAGATTGGTGTAGGGAACCTGAGGTCTATGCACTGACTCTCTTGCTCCACTCAGCTTTTTCTGGCATATGAGATGAGAAGCCAAAGCTTAACCTCCTTGTGCCACTGTTTGCAAAAATACAACAAGGTTTTAAAATATCTTGTAATGATATAAAGATATGACTTGAGGTGTTACTCCATGAAAGGAGATGTGTTGAAATTAGAATGAAATGAATACTGCTCACTTTCAAAGCTGAAACTTGGGATTTTCTCTGTTGAAGATAATGAAATGAAGATTTCAAAGATTCTTCCAATACCTCATTTTAAGGGTTTTGTTTCTACAAAAAATTTTAGCAATGCCAATTCATTTTTAAAGTGGTGATTTGGGGATTTTGTCTGGGAGGTTTGGTTTGGTTGAGAGAGAGAAAAAAAACAGTCTCCGCAAATGATTTTTGCCAGTGAGGAGTTTAGCAAACATTACAATAGCATTTTCAGCCTCTTTATTTATGAAACAACACTGTGAGGGTTTGTTACTCCAGATACTATGTTAGAGTCTGGGCATTTAAACAAGGGAGTAATTCATAGTACCTGGTTTAGGGGAAGAAAATGTGAACAAATAGTTATTAGGAAACACAGTAAGTGAGAAAAATCTGCACAAGTCAAAAGCACAATCCATTGAGGAGGGGACTTTTGTTTGGGGGCTTGAAGAATGAATAAGAGTATGTCAGGCATTTTCTCTTCCTTGGTTCTCTCTGCTTCTCAACTTTTTCTGTAACGCACCCCTGCCATAACATAGAAAGAAGGCAGAAGTGTTCACTGTTGGCTGCATGCAACGTAGCACAGCATAATATTTCTGAGAAATACAAGGCTCCTCTAAGGGAAGAGCCATAGAGACCATTTGGTTCAAAATCCTCATGAGTTATGAAGGAAACAGAGCCCCAAAGAGCCTGGTTGCCTTGGCCAAGGTCACACCTTGAATCACCTAGAACTTTGTGTTTCCTGTTAGCAATTTATAACCAGAAAACGTAGTAGAGGAAATATACAACCTGATGAATCTGCTTTCCAACTTTTGTGTTTCTCCTTTGCTTCCTTCTCCTCTGCCCCACCCTGGCCGGGCCTATTTATGCTACTATTTGCCTTTCCAAATCAGATTTATTGGATTTTGCCATGAAAACTGAAGTTCTATTGACTCATTCTATTGTCCAGCCACATTTGACTTGATGACCTACGTACTTAACATCGTGTTGCAAATGTTATAAGAAAGAAAATGTATTATAGTGACAAACACATTAGATTGGAGGTCAGGGCTCTTTTGGCTTACTTTGGGGAAATCAATTCATCCCCTGAACCTCAGTTTTCTGCCAAATGAAGGGGCTGAACTAAATCAGTGTAAGTCAAAGCCAGACTCCAGCTCTTGACTTCTAAGGAGCTGTCCTGGGAGCCACAGGGTGAGGGCTCTGCTTTCATTCAGAACCACTGTGTTTTGATCTGTTTCACTTTTTGAACTTCATTTCATTGCAGATAGAGATCCAGTTCTTGGAAGGAAGGAAAAGAAAGAGAGAAGGACTAGACGGAGAGAGGGAAGAAGGGAAGGAAGGAGACAGGAAGAAAGGAAGGGAGAGAGGGAGGGACAGAAGAAGGAAGGAGAGAAGGAAAGAAGGAAGACAGGCAATCCTTGAATGTTCCTCCAGTTCTACAGGCTAAGCCCTGCTGACAATATCAGAATTAACCAATGATGCTCTGGGGCAGAGCCAATGAGAGAATTTCTGATATCGGGCTTAAAATATAGATTTCAGTTTAGAAGCTAATTCATCTGAGTTGAACTGCATTGATAACCAACTCGTTGCTCCTTCCGGGGCTAGCTTTCAGCCTTTCCTCCACCTGCAGTACTGCATCTCCTTCCCCTGTTCCTTTTGTGTGAGGTGAGCGCATTTAGTAATGCTGCTGGGCTCATTCAGGCTATTGCAAGGGCAGCTCGCTCTGGCTGTGTAGCAACCCCTCTTCTGAGATGAATTAACTTTAGTATCCAGGCAAGCACATGCTGCCAGGACTTCATTCAGGTGGTGCTGGGCATTTATCTCCCAACATCGGCCCTGGCCTCTAGAGATGATTAAGTCTGTGCTTTGCAGGTGCACCTTTTGTCCCAGGCAAGCTTTCCACTTGAGCTGTCTTGCTGCTCTGTCGCCTCCCGCCTTGTGAGGTGGTCTGAATCTGTCTGAACGGCCCATCATCCACAAAACAAAGTACATTAGCAAGACAAAGCTCACCAAGCTTCCCTCCCTCCTTTCAGCCTCCCCCCACCTCTCTCCTGCTTTTCTCTGATAGCTATTTTTATTTCTTAAAATGTTAAATGGAAAAATAAAAAGAAGACATCATGCAACCTTGGCTCCATCTTGTTTGAATAAGACACACACAGCCACAAACAAACCCAGAGTTCATCAAGAGCACCAGAGCTGTGTGTGTGTGTCTGTGCTTCACAAAGGGCAGGTGCTGGCAGGAAGCACAAAGGAAATAAGGTGAGGAGACATGGCTGTTAATGCTTCTTCAAGGCACTTGCCAAATAGGAATGCCTTTTTTTACTTTAAAATGGCACGATCACCCTTCCAGCATGTCTCTTGAAAATGATGGCACTCTCTAAGGGTTATTTGTACCCAGGAAGTGAGGCTAGATTTTAAAAAGTAATTTATAAGTCTTTAAGCCCCTTTGACTTAAATAACCTATGGTCATGGATTGGACCTAGCTAGAACCGTTGTGCTGTCTCTACCTTTAGGTATCAAGGCTAATGCACTTAAAAAAACAAATTAGGATGGAAGGTATTATTACCTATTTGCAGTAGCAGCGCAACTGTCGTGTGTAGGATTCTGTGATACCTCAGACACGTTCACCTCCTTTGCCTGTGCTTTTGAGCCAGGCAGCCTTCCTGTGAGGAAGATATGATTATGTCCATTTTGCAGAGAGAGAAAGTGAGGTTCAGCAATATCAAGTGGCTCTCTGAAGGGCACACAGCTATTCAACAGCAGAGCAAGGACTCAAACCCAGGTTGTAGGATTCCAAATCCGTTCCTTTAGATGGTCTCCCTGACAAACACAGCCTTTCACTTCTAGCTGACTTGGCATGAAAACAATAACCTGGCTGAAATGTAGTTGGGCAGAGATTTGAATTTTTTTCCGTTATTTTTCTCTGTCCTGCAATTTTCTGACTATTATCTCCATTTCCGTCCCTGCACTACTCTCTTTTCCAAAGATGAATTCATATACAAGCCCTGCTGGGCACTGCCCCCAGCCCTAACTGCCGAGAATCACCTGGAGAGCTTTGTAAAGACACTGATGCCCTAGGACAAAAACTGTATCACTCCACTCATACGAGGTACCTTGAGGAGGCTGATTCACGAGACAGAAGGTAGCACAGTGGTTCCAGGGGCTGTGACAAGGGCGGAATGGGGAGCTGTTTAATGGATACGGAGTTTCAGTTTGGAAGGATGAAAAAGTTCTGATAGTGGCAGTTTCGCAATGTAAATGTACTCAATGCCACTGAAATATACACTAAAAAATGGTCGAAATAGTAAATTCTGTTATTGCTGTTTACCACAATAAAAAACACACAAAAATTTAAATAAAAAATATTTTAAAATACGGGGCTCAGGCCCCAAACTTGACCAATTAATTCAGAATCTCTAGGAGTAACACATGGGCATTGGAAATTTATTTTATTTATTTTTTTAAAGATTGGCACCTGAGCTAACATCTGTTGCCAATCTTTTTTCCTTCTTCTTCTTCTTCTCCCCAAAGCCCCCCAGTACATAACTATATATTCTAGTTGTGGGTCCTTCTGGTTGTGCTATGTGGGACGCCCGCTCAGCATGACCTGATGAGTGGTGCCATGTCAGCGTCCAGGATCCAAACCAGCAAAACCCTGGGCCCCTGAAGTGCAGCTCGTAAGCTTAACCACTCGGCCACCGGGTTGGCCCCTGGAAATTTTTTTGAAGCTCTCCAGGTTACTCATAACCTGCAGCCAAGACTGGGAAGCCCTGTTTTACAGTGCAGGCGCAAACCGGAAAGAGGAAAATGAGCCCCATCTCAGAGCCACCCCAGGCTTTCTTGGAGATGCACTGGATGGTTGATCTTGACCTTTCCAGATCCCAAATCAACTTAGAAAAGGAGGAGTAAGGCCTGTTGGTACTTTAAGGAAGATGTAGGTTGAGTGAAGGGACCACATGATCATGATTAGGTTTTTTTCATCCTTGTCATTGATGACGTTGTAATTATTAATGATTTTAACAACTTTACATCAGTATATCACTTCACATCTCAGAAACTCCTTTCTCATATGTGCTTATTATATGTATCTGACAAGTAGATACGGTATTGGTAACTTGATTTATAGGGAGGACACTGGGCTTCTGGAAGTTAAGTGGCCTTTCCAAGCGCATACGAGCCCTGGAGCAGGACCGCTGACTCTCCAAACCCCGTTCTCTCTGCCCTCCATGCTGAGGTGCCAGGGCGTGTGCACCAGCGCAGGTCAGGGCTCCACCTTGTTTGGCGATAAACCCTGCCCTGGGGCCCTCCCAGTGTACTCAGCTGGAAGATCAGCATGCAAGAATCAGCAGATCTCTCTTCCAGAGCTGCTTTGCATGCCTAAACCCTCATTTCCTTAGCTCCTCATGTTGGGTCTGCTTAAATACCTCTGACTCTCCAAAGCCAGAGGACATTGAGCCTTGTTTATTAACTCCTGGATCTCATAAACCCACCGTGGCCGGTGGAGCACTGAGCTTCTAGCCCCAGCCTGGGAAGACTTTCAGGACCCGCTGCTGAATGCAAAACCGCTTCTCCACTGCCGGGAGATTGCTTGCCCACAGAATAGCCATCTCCAGCAGTTGCCTTGGCTGATGGATAAAACGTCTGTCTGCTTACACATTAAGTATGGCAAAAAGAGCAGGGGAAAGTCCCTTTCCACGTCCTTTTAGTGAAATGCCCAACTGGCGCAGAAGATCCTGCTAACGAGAGCCCTGCTTCTCTCAAGATTTCCAGATGGTGGGGGGCCTGTGCACAGGGCGACAACTCCTTTTCTGCAGCCCTTTATTGTTTGCCAAGCATTTGCACATCCATTATCTCATTTGCACCTCACCCCATCACCGTGAGAGGCAGGACTGGTATTGTTATTAACCCCATTCTGTATGTAATGAAAACAAGGCACAGAGAGAGTTCAGGGTTCATTGGAAGTCACCCAGGTTTGGGGGCAGAGGAAGACTCAAATCTAGGTCGCTGGTGTTCTTTCCTCCCTCCAGGCTGCTTCTCACATCCTTATCTCAACATATTTAAGCATCTGACATCCTAAACGTTCTTTAGTTAATACTCTCCATTTACCCGAGGTGGGTCTTGATGTCCTATTTCAGCAGTATAGCATAGAGATTGAAACTCAGGCTCTGGGCACAAACAGACTATCTGACCTTGGAAAAGTCACTTACTTTTTTCTGCCTCAGTCTCCCCATGTATAAAATGAGGATAATTTCAGTGCCCCTTCAGGGATGATATAGTATTCACAGGGTCTACACAGCAATAAGTGCTTGATACAAGATAGTTCCACGAATTATAGCAGTAATTACTATTATTATTGAAAAACAATGAGAATATTTTTGAAGGTCTGTTATATGCTAACACTATGCCAAGGGTTGTGAGGGAATCCGTACCATATCATATGGCATGATAATACCCTAGATGAGACCGCCAAGTTGCTTAAAACCTTAGTAGGGAAATACACATATGGAACTATTAAGGAATAATGTGAAACTGCACATAATCAAATAGAAAAATGCATGCTACATACAAGAAGTTCTCTGAAAGTAATGAAGAGATGAAAAATTATTAAAAGCTAAAGTTGAATATCCACTCCAAACCCTTCACGGGACAGAAGAGATGTGAAGCCAGAGAAGGTGTGGGTCCAGCCAAGATCACACAGGGAGTAAACAGCAAGGGACAGAACTTGAAGTCACTCAGTACCTTAGTCAAGACTAGATGTAAACTCTGTGATCCATGCCCTCCTCCACCCCATTCATTCATGTCTTCATTTATTAAGAACCTACTGTGTACAGGACACCAGGCTGAACCCTGGAAATAGGGTGCCCAACCAGCACCTACCCTCAAGGGGCCGACAGTCAAAGAGAGATACAGATGATGGGTCAGTAAAAAATTAAATGGGGAATCTATCACCAAATCTTGCCATTTCCCCCTGCATTTACATCCTCTGTGGGGTGTCCTTTATGATTTAATTTTAGAGGTCATAGTCAAAGATGGAAGGTCTCTAGAACATACAGCATGGTAGCACTAGAAGTAGATAGTGAAACAAAGGGAAGATGATAGACACCAATGACACCAATCACTGTGCCTAGGTCTGTCCTATATGTGTAGGGGCTGTGGTGAGGGGCCACACGTGTTCAGGCTGGGTTTTGGGGAAGGGGCGCAGGTGAGTTCCTGGGGTGTGTATGAGTGTGCCCTGTGTACGCACCAAGGCTTCAGTATGTGGCATGAGCCTGAGGAAGGGAGCCTTGGGTGGGACTCTCAGAGGCTTAGTCAAAACTGAAAGACTGAGTACAGTTGGACGTCTTACTGTGAGACAGAGGAGCCAAGAGCCGGGGATTTGCTTCAAATTAGTCGGGGCTGGGGAGGGGATGTGGGCAGGAGCAGAGCTGAAATAAGATTGGCCGTGTGTTCGTGCTTGTTAAAGCAGGATGAAGGGCCCTCTGGGGTTCAGTGGACTGTTCTCTCTGCTTTTCTGCGTCTTTGAAATTTTCCATAATTTAAAAGATGCCTCAAGAAGTTTTCTTTTGATGAGAGAAAACATAGATGAGGGCAGAATACTTATTGCTAAACCCTGTGCGCTGTGTGTATGGTGCAGTGACGGCGGCTGATGTGTTTTGGGGTCTGGCATGTGGGGGAGGGTGGGCTGTGGGCAGCCTCCTGAGTGTGGTGTGTGTGGGAGCGGAGGGTGAGCACAGTGTGCAGCGTGGGCACGGGCTGTGTGCATGTCGCCCTGGAGAGGGTAACATATGGGGGATTGGTCTGGAACATGTGTGCCTGTAGGAAAAGGCCTGTAATACTGTGAGGTAATCTCCTGTTATTTTTAGGGAGTAAATAACATCTCTTATGTAGCAGGTTATGTGGCTCCACAGGCTCTGTCTATGTTAACTAACGTGCACTTAAAATTTGAGGGTATTGAGGCCTCACAGGAGGGCCTGTTAAGAACTTTGTCATTATATGTTTTTCCTTTATGATGAAATACCCCTAATCCATTTTTAGCAAAAGCAGGATGATTGCTGAATGCGTGTGTGTGTGAGTGTGTGCTGTTTCTGTGGTCCAAAGGCAAGATTTATGATTATAGAATAGACAGTAGCTTTCTCTCTCCGTTTTATTTTTTTAAATTGTTTTCCTTTGAAATTCCAGAGTTAATGTTTTGTCTACTTTCGATCTGACCCTCTTTGGAGAGCTGCATGTCTTTTTGTGTATGTGTGTGTGTGTGTTTTTCACCAGAGAGAGATTGAGAGAGAGAGAGAAGAGAGAGAAAAAGAGAGAGGGAGCTGGAAACAAAGACTCGTTGTCTCTAAGCTGTAGCAGGCAGGAAACCCCAATCCCGAGGGAATTTCGCCAGCCAGCCCTGTCCCGGAGTCAGACTCCAGCTCTCTGAATTCAGTTTGACAGCTTGTCTGGGACACTTTCTAAGTAACCATTATCCTTCCTTCCTCTAAGTGAAAGAACTGTGACTTTTTCCCTGGGTGTGGGTGTGCGCTGTTATCGCACATATGTGGGTTGCACAGTGCCTAGGACCCGCTTTCTCTAAATCATTGGAAACACTTAGCCTGCTTCCTAAGACAAGTGTAAATTTGTTCCGGGAAAACAAGGCAAACGACTTTCCGTATCATACTATTGCCTTACTAGAGGCAGGTGTAGAGGAATTTTGGGGGTGCATTTCTTTTTTTCTTTAGTTCCAGTTAAGGCATGCATTCCCTTATTTCTAGAAGCTCATGTGTCTTGAGAATAATTGGAATTGTGTCTGTTTTTTTCCTTTGAGGATTTTGTGGGAAATATATACAAAGCTATCTTCCAATGATCGTTCTCCTCAGTTTCTGTGTTTGATAGATTAATTGATTACGGTAAAGAAATACACCACCGTGCATCTCACTGCAGGAGAGAACACAGGGGCACACGCCTGTGAGCCGCGAGCCCCTGGGGTTGTGCCAAGCAGACGGCACATCTGGGGTGAGCCCCTAGACTTCTCAGCGGGCACTTCTCTGTCCTGTCTCCTCTGGTCACTCAGACCAGTTGACTTTGCTACCACAGCATGAGGGCTTGTGAGGCAAAAACCAACCTTTCCAGCGTGTGCATATTTGAAGGCCGTCCAGGTTCAGCTCTGCGCGTCTCCAGAAGCACAAGTCCCAGAACAGTCTAGATCACTTCAGGGTTCAGAAGTGTGACAGCTTTGCCCAAGAAGACAGTTTTGCTGATTGAGTTTCTCCCCAAAAAATTTGTCCTTCAAATGTGAACCAATTCCTGTCTAGTCTATTTTCAGACAGAATTTTGAATGTTTCCCGTTCTCCCTTGACCTGGCATACCCTTCCTCTCATCTCACCACCACCACCCACCCAGTCTCACCCCCCGGCCCCAATTCATCTCCTAGGAGGTGCACTCGCCCTTTAAGGCCCAGGTCAGATGACACCTCCTCAGTCTGTCTTGCCCACCCGTTCCCCACAGCGCTTTGCCTGTACCCACTGTCTGTCTGTTGAACGCAACATTCAACAGAGGCTCTCCTAGCAGTCTTTTATCTTGCAAGACGTGAAGCTTCTTGGAGGTGGGCACTGTGTTTTAGTCAAGGCCATTGGATGGATGGATGAAAGTTATAGGCAAAATGCCTTAAACTACTCCCCAGGAGTTCACTGTAGAACTAACTCTTCGTGATGTTTCTAAATACAAGAGTGACATTTGGCTTCATCCCCAGCAGACATTGTGTGGCACTTGCCTCTCCTCTCTACCTTGTCTTCAGTGTCCCCTTCATTTGACCCCAAGGTGATTCCTCTGAAGCTGTCCCATCCTTGAATAGAGGGAAGAGCTTACAAAGAGCAGATTTCAATCACAAGATGATTCCAACTTCACCCTTTTGGCCCATTTTCTATCAGCTTAAACTCTCTTTGGAGGCTGTTCATGTCTGGGTGCCTTGCTGTGTGTGCCAATGCGAAAAGAGGCCGAGGATGGACCAAGCCAAGCAAAAGTAATATTGCAGGGGAGATTTTGTTTCTGCTCACTGAGACCTTCCTTTCCTTGGCTTGCTTATCGCCCTCCCCCAGAATGATAACAGCTGGCATTTACTGAGGGCTACCTGTGTGCCCAGAACTTCTCAGTTCACGTCACATTTACACTTCCTAATAACCATATTTAGTTGATACTGCTATTATTCCCATTTCACATATGAGAAAATGGGCTCAGAGAGGTTAAGCCCAAATCACAAAGCTAGTCCAAATCAGAGCAGAGTCTGTTACCGCAGCCCCCTGCCCACCCAGGCAGTGACAAGGCCCCACGATCACCTCTTCCTCTTCCATCCACCACCTCGTGGAAAGGCCCATTTCTTCCAGGAAGCTGATGTCATCTAGTTGTGAAGATGATATGATTAGATTAATTGATTCCTCTGCTGCTCCAAAAAATCAGGAATCTGACTCTCAGTTCTTGCATTTCAAGAAGCCTGTTAGATGGTTTCACAGATGTTCTTTTCATTGTTGTGCTTTATAATTTGCATAACATTGCATCTCCTTTTGTATTTAATATTATACTTAAAAGAATAAAGGAAAAAAAGAAGAGATTTAGAAAAGGAAATGAGATCGAGAACACTCTTTCTATCAATAAGGAATGCAATAAGCTTAAGTCAAAAAACAAGGGCGGGTGGGTATTAGTCCAATAAATCTAGTTGTGAAATCTCTCTCAAATTACAACAGGTAAGCAGTCCCTCGCCTCGATAAAATTCCTTCATTGATCCATAGTTCATAGGAGGAGAAACAAAGATATCAGAATCGCCTGGGACCGTTTTAAAGACACAGGCCAGGATGCTCCAGCCACCCCACCCCACACACCCTTGTCAATTCCTATGTGCCCTTGGTAGGCAAAGTAGCCAGGGAGGAAGCTGGAACTGAGCATCTGTGTTCTTAGAATAAGTGCCTTCCATAGCTTCTGAAATCTTCTCCCCCACACCACCCCACCATTGAGAGCCAGGGTTTTATTTGAATACCTAACAGGAGAAATATGCCTTCAGTGCCCTGCATCAGCATCCTTTCTGCTACCACAGTATTGGCCTTTTTTTATCCCTGTGCCAGAAGACACCCCAACCCCTGGTCCTGTTCCTGGATGCTTAAAAGTCCCCACGTTGGCCTTTCTGCCCTCCTAGGGCATGTCTTTTGTCTTTATTTTTATCAAAGCTGTTCTTTGCTGCTCCCTGGAGAACTCAAGAACCTGATAGGCACCAACTTGCTCTGCGGTATTAATGATGGTGACAATGAATGCATGAACCCTGCTGCATTTTAATAAGGGAAAATGGCTTTAAGTAAACCTCAGAGGTGGAAGGGGAAGCGGCGCAAGGCTGTGGGAAAGGTAGTTGGGGCCAACTTGACCCCTGGAGCACCCTTCCAGACTCAGCCAGACAACTACTCCTCCCACCACTGCCAGGGAGGGGCCTCCCATGACCAAGCATGCTCAGTGGGATGGAGCTCCAACACAGTTACACCAATTTCTCAGTGGAATTTCATATTTACTAAGCAGGCCATGCAGGTTTCAAATTTCCAATTCATCTCCAGACTCTTGACTATTACTATTTTAGGCCTCCCATCTCTACTAAGTTTCACTTTGACTTAGACGTTTCATCCCATTTCAGATAGCAAAGTGAAGACTCAAAGTGAAATTGGCCTCGGTTGATGTAACTCCATTGCCATTACCATGTGGTCTTGGTTTGTAATAGAAACTAGAAGTGACCCCTATTGGCTGTTTTGAGGAGTGTGGTCCCAATGTACTTTGGAAAGAAAAAGCCAGCTCCACAAGAGATCCAGATGGCCCACTGGTAGACATCTCCATGCAGAATATTCCAAATGTGTTTGTTTTGCCAAACAAACTGATTTAGAAATTCTGCAAGGAGGTTGTTTGGGGGGCAGCAGTTGCTGGAAAATATTTAAAAGAAGCTTGTTCAGTCTCATGTTCATAAGCCAAATTTTTTCTATGTATCTATCTATCGGTCTATCTCTCTATCTGGAGAAAGAGAGAGAAACTTCTCTCCTGCCAGACAGAAGTGTAGGGTTAGGGGCATTTCCAGAGAAAAGTTAAGGCATAGATAGCAGATAGCACTGTTGGTTATTTTAATATAAAAACCTTTCCCAAGTTCTTTTTGTGGATGTAACAATTTACTCTCTTCAGAGAAGTCCCTATCTAAGATAATAAAGAACATATTTCTCATGAAACATCCTTTTCAGAGAAGATAAAGTCTTTGAGGAAGAAGTCCTATGGCTAGAAACACTAACCAGGACCTGGGTGGGGTTTTCCTCTCTAGTCTCAGGGATAAGTAAGCTCCCACATGTGAGGATCAATAAAAAGTTTACCATGCCTCCCTCTCTGCGGAAGTTCAAATTCTTGTGTGAGGCATATTCTAAAGAGAAAGTGGTAAATTAAGTAGGGTTGTTACTTTATCAAAATCCAACACACCCTTCAAAGCCCAATTCAAGTCTAGCCTCTTTAAGATATTTTTTCCTTACTCCCAAAGACTGCGATCTCTTCTCAGAGCCCTACCACACTCACAAACTATCTGTGGACCTAATTACAGATTACCTTGTCTTCTCGAATTGTGAGTTTTGTCCTGTATCCTTTTTTCCAGCCCTGTAGATGTTCAGTAAATACCATTGACAGTTGATGGATTCACTGGGGAAGGAAAATCTAGTGTTTGTCGATTTAATTAAATATTTACTCAATCCTTCTGCTCCACTAAAGAAAGAACCAGAAGAAATTAGCTTTGGTTGACACAAGAAAGATTAACTTCTTATCGCTAATGAATTAACCTCTGGAAAAGAATAGCAGCTGTAATTCTATAGGACACTTTGGAATATATAAAGCATTTTCACCTGTGAGATCTCATTTATTCTCAACAAAACCCTGCGAGAATTAAATCGGCCATTTGCTTTTCCATACTCTTAAATTTTAAAATAATCATTTTTTCCCCAAATATCTACCTTTTACAGATAGGTTAACTGGGATTCAGAGAGATTAAATCACTTGGCTGAGTTTGCGCTGCTCATAACTGGCAGAGGTGGGAGGCAAACTAAGGAGTTCTGAGACCCCAACCCGGAGTTCTTCCATTGCAATGAGCTATTTCCCTGTTTGGAATGGATTAAAGAGAAATTATGGAATTCCTGCCCATGAAAATCTTTAAGAGCCCTTACCAACACCACAAACAACCTTATGCTTGATAAGATTTAGGTACCACTCTTCCAAAGAGAGGAAAATCGTTCTTGGTATAATTTTGAAAAATCTTTGAGCTTAAAATGTCTTTGGACTGCCTGTAAAATAATTATCAGTCCTGCCCAATATCCTAGAGGAGTTTAGAGAAAGGCAGTTTTTGTGCTGTGAGTCATACTTTCAATTTCTATTAAAATTCTCATATGGCCACATATGCTTTCTCTCAGGCTTTGGGCCTCCAGGCCTGTGCTAATTTGCATGTCTGGTTTAGATAATGTCTGAGGTCCCTTCCAGTCTGAAAAGAAGCCTCTGATTCTGTTATATAAGTGAGACCACATTCCATCTACCGAGAATTGATGGTTCTTTTCCTTTAACTACTGTGCTTTTGATGTGTGGATACAGGACTCAGGGGTGGAAGCATTTCATGCTCGCCTACCTGTCCACAAAGATGGAGTGTTGCTTCAGGAGGAACTCACCTGTCCACTTCTCCCACATGGACCCTAGAGAATTGCCCTTTCCTGCAAACCACTTCAGCTGCAGGTCAAAAGGCAAATCACAGAAGTGTTGGGATTTTACGTTTCTTGATTTGAATGACAATCCTAAATCAGTGTGAGTCTAAGACCACAGATTTGGCAATTACCCTGATTATAAATATGCAAAAATTGGTGAGCTCTTTAATAGACTAGACTCTTTTACTATCCCTGACCCAAACATCAAAAAGATCCTGACAAATTTTTTAGCTACAAAACTAAAAGCTATGTTGTTGTCTCCCAGCATAATGTAATTCTTACTGGATAAAGGACTAATAACAGGGAACTGACTTTCTAGAAGGTCTTTGAGAGCAACGCAGGGCAATCCAGTCACTTTCCATGAGCAAACCGTGGAGCTATGGAGAGCTCTCTGTGCATATCATTAGACGGTCGAGTCTTTGCTCAAATTGGACAGTGTCGGTGAGGCTCTCTCCAGCCCGGTACTGCCTGCTCCCCTTCCCCTGTTCTCTTTTTTCCCTCAGCACTAACACCTTCTAATATACAAGGTCGTTTACTATTTGCTTTGAGTGTAAGCTCCACAGAGCAGAGATGTTTGTCTTGCCATCCTTGTATTCTCAGCACATAGTGCAGTCTCTGGCACAATAGTAGACATTCAATAAAATTTTGTTGAATGAATTAATGTGTGGTAGGACACGAAATATCAATTAAGTCCAATAAGCTAGCGCTGGGCGAGCAGAAGAGCCTTGGGGCGTGAGAAGGAAACAAAGGTGATTAAGACATAGTCCCTTTCTTTCAAAAAGTTATCACCAAGCAAGAAAGGTAAGTTCACAAGGAGTTACACTAGAAAGCTGAATATGCGACCCGCACCGGTGAGCCTTGACCTGCAGAACTCTGGGGAAAGAAATGCAAAAGTGGACTTGTCGGGCAGACGCGGATTGTATTTAGCTATTGCCAAACAGCCAGAGCAGCGTCACTGTGAAAACGCGGTGAAGAGGTCATGTCCCCGCGCTCGGCAGAGCCAGAGCAGGGGGCTAAACGCAGACCACCTCTCCTTGCTCCTCAAGCCTGGTTACCTAAGTGAACTGCTATGTTTCCTTTTTCCTACCTGGAATCCTCTTAAACCTGAGGCAGATTTGACCAGAGAAGTATGCAATTTACTTGCATCCACACGGCCCGATGTGGAGGGGGGGTTTTGGCAAACACCCAACTAATCTAGTCAGTATGAATTGCTTTTCCACATAAGACTGGCCCAAAAATCCCACTTTGAGGCTTTATCAAAATAAAGAGGTCATTTAGACTTCTGTGTCATTTAAACACAGAGCCCGTGGGAGAAAGAGACTGAAGGCAGGGTCCGGGGCCAGCGGGGAGCCTCGCGTGACTGGCGGGGCTGTGCCTGGCGAATGTGCCGTTTGCCTCTCCAAACTTTTCGTATTTAAAAACCATCCATTTCTTCAAGCATTTTGCTCGCGTGTCTTTTTTCCTTTTGCGCATATAATATCTTAAACAGTGCCTCCATTATACTCCACACAGCGGGGCCAGTTCTGACGCTGAGGGGCTGTTTGGATTCCAGGACCAGATCCTTCAGCAGAGGAAATCTGATCCAGGATGTTTTTTTTTCTGTGCGTTCCAAGTTTGAGGAAAGCCTTCCCTGGATGTTTCCCTCCTCCTGAGGTCTCGATGGAAGCCAAGATCTTCTGTTGCTCTTTGGAACTTAAGATGCCACTGAGGCGAAGGCTGGGCTGCCCCTATAGAACGGGTTGAAATGAGGTGAGGACCCAGCTCTCAGCTTCACGGCCAGCTGGGCAGGGAATCAGGGGAGCAGACAGTCGAGGGAGCAAGAAGGATGCTGGGTAAAACCTAAGCCTAATCTACCAGCAGGCAGCCCAGAGCCAACACTCCTCACTGTCTTCTAAGCCAGTGTTTCTCAAAGGGGTCCAGTGTAACTCTTTTCTTCTTTTAAAAGAGAGTCACACTTTATTCCCATTTAGGAATCACTGACCTGGGAGCACAGGAATGGAACTGTCCTTCCTCCTTTGTGGCTTCTCTTCCTTGACGAGATTTTTAACTTCGATTCACAAAGATAAACATTTTAGAGGTATAAGCAAGATTGTATAGACTACCTGCATATTGTGTATATTTTTCAACTGCCCCTTATCGAATGCTTATCTAATCCTCAGAGCAACCCTATAAAGCATTTATTAATCCTTTTTAGAGAAGCAGAACCTGAGGTTCAGAAAGGTAGACCAAGATCTCTCAGCAGGGTAAATGGCAGAGCTGGGATCTGAACCCAGGGCTCACTGATCCTAAATGCTGTGTCGTGACCACTGCTGTGAGCCCAGGCCTCCCAGAGGGAAAGGACCCCTCCACAAGGGCATCCTGCACCCTGCGTTAACTCTCACAGCTTAGGCGCTCATTGCCTTTGTGCTGTCTGTGAAGTGGGAGGCCAGGCCAGTAGGTCAGACATCTAGTGTGGTCGCCAATAGGAGTTATAGTGGAGACAGCAGCAGGCAGGAAGTTGGTCCTGAGTTGTGGTTTGGGAAGGTTCAGGAAGCAGAGCAGGCTTTTATGGGTAGGGTGCAGCATCAGAGGCAGCATGAAGGAGAGCCCAGAGGAAAGCAGCCTGAGCTGGGTTGGTGGCCAGTAGGACCTGCTCCTCCTCAAAGACTGAGGCTGTTAGAACCCAGGATCTCAGAGGGAGAAGGGGCTTTAGAGGATCATTTAGCCCAATCCTCCACCAGCAAAAAGGATGTTGCTCCCGTATGCAGTTCTTCTCTGTGAGCGTCTGGGGGAGGGACTTCCTCCGGGTGGACTTGGTTCTTTCTTGGGAAGTTCAGGGTTTGTGTCTCAGGGTGCCCCCTTTCTTAGAGCGTTCCTCCTTTGGCATCCTCCCTTTTCCAAGAAAGGACATCTGGATCTGACTGAGCGAGGCCTTGCTCTGAGCACGAGCTGCCTTTTCCATTCTCCAGTAGAAAGGTCTGCCTTCAGAAGCCGGCTTTCCGAGGATAAACAGGGTGAGGCACTGCCAGCCTTTTCAGCAGCAACCAGAAATTCGACGAGAAGTTTCAGGGAAAATTTATCTTTTTCCATCAAGTAATTGAGAGCATGGCTTTATGTTGTAAGGGATGAAGAGAGAGGCTCTTGTGTGCTGGTGTCACGGCATCTTGGGCCTCTGGGTGAGGTCATGACAAAGTGGAGAGCTGCCTGCTGCCTGGGACATTAGGCCTTCAGACAGCAAGCTGTAGGCATCAGAGCAGAAAGAAATGTCTTTCCTGAGACATTTGGCCAGATTTCTAGGACCCGTTTAAAAGCTTCACACAGAAACTGAGCTAACACTGCGATGTCTATGAGAAGGTCATGTCCAGAAAAAGCTTTCCCCTTCCAACAGGCACTTTTCAGAAAAAAATCTCCACGCTCATATTTCTCTACCCCAGGAGGTTCTCCTGGAATCTAAGAGGCCATTTAGTGTCAAATTCAGCCACACTGAGCATCATATAATGGAGATACTGTTCAGGCCATTATATACATGAGGCTGAGTTATCCACAATGCTGGGCAGTGCCCAGATTCTCTAGAACAAGGCCCTGGTCTCTCTTCGCTTTGGCAAAAGTTGATCTCAGGACTGCCTGAAACTGTAAATTCTAGGCAAAGCCCTTTCATTGACTCCTGTGAAGAGGGATCACCCTTTGATTGGTCATCCTGGTACTTTATAAAGCCAGGAGGTGTTAGCCTTCTCTGAAGTAAAAAGTGTGTTTGGCAGAACTGGGGTGTGATTTTCTGCTGATAAAGCCATCTGCCACCACACAGAGCTCACCACACAGATCAGATGCTCAGCTGGTCTGCTGGTCCCTAACTGTCACATCTGTAAACACTATATCCTGGCTGCTTCCTTAAGCTTGTCTTTTCAGAAGTCAGTTCTCAGAGGGCAGACAGCAGGCACCACATTCGGGGTGGGGGGCACTCAGTGCACGCTCAGGCTGCTTTGTGGACCAGGCACACCCCACCGGAGAACTCTGCAAGCTGACTGACAGCAGGGGTCAGGAGCCCTGACACGGCCAGGCGTCAGGCCCAGAGAGGGATGGTGTTTGTGCAGAAATGTGAGTCGCTGGGTTAACTCCCCAGTCCAGGCTTTTCCATTTTGGTTATAGACATATTTCTGTTTGTGTGTCTGGAGCTAGAGCTGACCACACTGCTAAGTTTTTACTTGCATGACTTTTAGTAGGAAAAAAACAAACCCTCATTTCAACAATGACTTTGTTAAAAATCTATAAAATAAAATGCAGGCCACTTAAATGAGTGGCATCCCACCCTTGACTTCCCTGTGGCGACAAGCTTTTAGCCTCTGCCTTGTAAGAGGGGGACTGTTGTCCGTTAGGCTCAGAGGGCACACAGGGCTAGCACAGTCTTTACTCCTCATCGCTCAGACTGGAATTGTCCAGAGACTTTATTTAGTGGAGAGACTTAATTTAGGGGCCTTGAATTCTCTTCAGCTAGTGAAATAGTAAACAATAAGAGGAAGTGTGTATATTTAGCAAGAAGGAGAAAATATTGGCCCAGTTTATTTATTCATTCAACAAATGTTTCTTGTGTGCTTGCTCTGTGCTGGGCCCTGTTCTAGATGCTTGGTTACACCAGAGAACAGAAGAAAGATCCCTACTCTTATGTACCCGACATTCACGTGGGAGATGCGGGCAGTCAACAGCAAACATGAATTAATTATTGATTAAATTAGGTGATAAGAGGGAAAACAAGAAGCAGAGCTGAGTAAGGGGGATGGAGGGGAGGGGAAAGCTAACCTGTGTTTAACTGGCGAACATGTTTCTGGGTCTGACATTTTTAAGACATATAGTAATGATGGAAATAATAATATTAATTGCTCACTTCTACCAAGGCTGACTCTGTGCTAGGCCCCAGGCCAAGTGTTCACTTGGATATCTCGTTTAATCTGCAAGGCTGCCCTGGTTCTTCAAACCTCTAAGGCAGGACGCCGGGCCTTAGTTCTTGGCCTTGGCTTTCTCCATTTTTATGCTTTATCTTTGCAGTAGAACTTACTCCAGAAACACTAGTTTTCATTTAAAGCTTACTTTCAGTAGATGTCCCCACAAACCCCAGTGCCCACGGAGTACGTTTGTTAAAATCCTCAGTAAATGGAGCTGGGATGTCTTTTGTGGGATCAGGTGCCAGTGGCAGGATTTTTCATGCAAATATATGGGAATGAAAAAGCAAATGGGAGGGAGACTCGTGGTCTTTGTTTCTCTGACCCCACATGCTGCTCTGGGAGTCTTGGCTAAGGATGCCAGCCTACAACGTGACCCATTGCTGTTTGTTGCTCTGTTAACGTCACAGTGAGGACACAGTTCAGGCTGATTGCTGGTGGCCTCTCTATTTCTGTCACTTCCTTTTTTACCTACTAGAGGACTTTAGGGTTGGTTGGGACCTCGAAAGTCCTCTCAGCCTGACTTTCTCCCTGAGGCAAGCCTGCGGGAGGATTGGGTCCCTCCTCAGGCCTTGAGGCAGCACAGGAAAGAAGGGGGCTGCCGAGCACCCCTCTAATTAGGCATCAACTGCGTGCCTCAACTGGGCACTCAGAGTTACAGAAAAGCCCCGTCATCACTTGCCCTCTGTTGGTCAGAGGGAATTCAGCCGTGCGCTCTGGAACTTTTGCATGCCTGCTCTGTGCCGGAGCTGGAAAAATAGGAGGAAAAGTTGATAAGAAGCCTCTGGTAACTCTAGCCATGGCCATAAGTTGGGCTACAAAAGAAAATGGTTCTTCTGAATGGATGTGCCATAGCTTTCAGATAAGATAGAAGCCTTCAGTAGACTAATGACTGAGTAGAAACGTTGACTAGCAAACTTTGAGGCAGAGATTTTATCAGTGCAGTAAGTCAGAAGTCCAGTCAGAGCTTCGGATGACACACGCCAATTCCTGGAACTTAGTGATTTGGTTTTTCTTTTTGCATGAATTTGTCACTTTCTATTCCACTTTCTGTTCTCCTCCTGCTAGATTCACCTCCCTCCCCAGGCTCTCTGATCCATCCTACGCGTCAGCACAAGCTTCGTTCTCCACCACACCCTGTTTTCATGGTATTACTGCGTGCCCGAAACCTCTCTTGGTTTCCGCTGCCTGTAACCCAAGGTCATTAAGCTTGCTTAGCTGGCATCGACATGGCCTCGAACGTGGCCTCGGCCCTCTCTTCTAACCCTCTCTCCTTGCCCATGTCTCTATTCAGTCATGTAATTCCATTCATGAATGTCCCCTAGACATCACTTTCAAATCTCACCACCCACCTCTGCCTTGTGCCTGCCTGCATTGCTCACTCGCTGCTTCAGAAGAGGTCTCACTCAAATCACATGGCCCCAGTGATACTTTCCTCTCCCTCCATAACCTCCAGTAGCCTTAATATCACCATCACTCCTTTAACACATGACCCATATTTCCTCACAATCTTAGTTATCTTCTCATATTTAAATGCAAGGATGAAGAACTTGTTTCATATTACTTCACTTCTACCCTATGGCCAAGCACGCAGTACATTGCAGAAGTCACTTCCAAATAAATTATTGGAGGCCTCACCAGCATCTCCCCCCACCCCCAAGAAACATCTTTGAAGACTCTCTCTTTTCCTTTTGCTCATACCAGCATGGCACACACCCTGCAGACCCCTGCAAGACAGCCCAGAAAATGCCCACAAGAACCTTCAACCTCATTGCAAGCTTAGAAACAAGTCGGTTTTCTTGTTGGTTTGTTTTGGTTTTATTTTGTTTTTAAGCAAGCAGAAGAATTTGCAGGAGGAATTGTGGGGGAAAAAAAGTCAAATAAAAATTAAAAAACAGCCAACTTAAGAGTCAAGCTTCGTCTCTCTTTTATCCCCTTCCTTGCCCTGCCGCCCCATCCCCACCCCCTCACTTTCTGTTTTGCTTTTCATGCAAATTGCTAAAGAGTGTAATTTAAAAAGTACACTGGCTTTTCCAGGGCCGGGAGGAATGTGCATCCGCACGTGGATTTTTCCACAAGAAAATTGTCCCTGTCTTTTGGTTCTTCTTAGCCAGAAACAACGAGAACAGGCAATCGGATGAGCCCATCCATCTTTGCACTTCTTATTCTAATTTCTTTGAGAGGCTCCAAAGGGGCAAAAGGGATGGTTTGTGTTTCCCCGGTCAGGCTGTCGTTTGATGAGGTTTGTGCTCCATTTGTTCGGATGGTTTTTATGGTTTCTTTGTTGTTCATGGAAAGACTTTGAAAGTCATAATTTTGTATCCTTAAGCTTTTCTGCTATTCCTTCAAAATGCCTCAATGGGACTCACACCGTAAGAAGGAAAAGAGGGAGTTTTCAGGCAGTTAGTTAAGCAGCTTCTGAACACAGTCATGGAGGCGTGTGGACTCTTTCAAGAAAGAGATTGGGAGTGCAAATGTTCGCGCTCAATGCAGTGTTCTGCAGGGCAACCTGGAAGCAGGCCTCTCATCATTTCCAGGCTGGAAGCATCTCTCCATCCCCTCATTTCTTGTTCCAGGCCCTTTTCCAGCCCCGCCTCTGGCCTTTGTCCTTTCTCTGTGGTCATCAGGCCCAGCCCTCTCCACTCTCAAGAGAAAAGCCTGAGAGGCCGAGGAGAGCCTGGAATGTACTCACACCCATGAGCTGTCCGCACATCATCAGCGCACTGCAGCGAGGGCTGGAGGTGGCCTCCGTGACCGTCATGGGCCTGGGCTTTGGGAGAGTCTTCCCATGGAGTCTTTAATCTGGACACTGCCCACTCTTCAGAAATGCTTAAAGGACTTCACTACACAGCCATAGACACTTTTTCTTTCTAAACTTGTATTAGTTTATATTTGTAGAAAGCTTTCTAAGATGCCTCACATACGTTATCTCCTTTGATCATTCCCTGCCTTAGTCCATTCAGGCTGCTATGACAAAGTGCCATCGACTGGAAGGCTTAGAAACAACAGAAACTTCTTTCTCACAGTTCTGGAGGCTGGAAGTCTGACCTCAGGGTGCCAGCACGGTTGGTCCTGGTGAGGGCTCTCTTCTGGATTGCAGACAGCTGACTTCTTGTACCTTCACAGGGCAAGAAGAGGGCAGTTTAGCTCTGTGGCCTCTTCTTATAAGGGCGCTAATCCCATTCGTGAGGGCTCCACCCTCACAACTCAATTACCCCCAAAGACTCCAGCTCCTAATGCCATCACATTGGGGATGAGATACCGACATATGAATTTAGGGGGACACAAACATTTCAGTTCATAACATTAGCACAACCCCATAACCCATAAGGTAGATAAATCACATAAATTTTTATTTCCATAGTAAGAAAATTGAGGCTCAGGGATGTCGTATGATTCACCCACATGGTGACAACAAATAGTGGGAGGGGTAGAACCTTCGCCTTGAAATTCAGGGTTCTTCCCGTTGCTTTGGCTCCCAATCAGAGTGTCAGTGTTCCTTCCACTCACCCCAGCCTTACCCCTGGGGAAGAGGGCACTTCTGGAATTTAGTGATGCTTACAAAGTTACTGCTGAATTAAATTTCATTTTCCCTGGTCACTGAAAGATAATTGTCATGCAACCTTTCTGAAAAGCAGGAGATGCTGATTGACCTGTTTGTTGTTTCTCATTAGACCCTTCTTATGACTCAGTCAGGAGAGGAGGATGGGGCAATAACATGAATTCTGGCCTCAACAAAAGTAAGTAAATGTCACTCTTTTCTTTGGGAGGAAAACATGCTTCTGAGGATGGGGTGAACAGGGTCCTGCAATAAAGGGGGATTGGAGCCAACATTTGTTTGCTGCTTTTTGAGTGGGCATCAAAATGAATTGCCCATTTAGGGCCCGTCAGTGATACCCACTCCTTGAAACGTGGTATGGGATTTTCATTCAGATTTTTGAATTTGGTTTCCTTGCGTGTAGTTTTAGAACTTTTGAAGTTAGAAAGTTTCTCAGAATTAGGTTGTGTATGAATGAAAGGCCTCTGATTTGGATTCTGTCATTTACGTCATGTTGATGACCCTCTATGACTCTGTTCCCCTAGTTGTTGAGGCTCAGTCACACCAGTGTCCCTATGCCTGTTTCATGACAGGCTGAGGTGGAGGATAACCTGATGAAGACCTGGTAGGAGTCTGAGACATCAATTTGTATTGAAGTCTGACCCAAAATCTCCCATTGAGGGAGCATGGAAGGAGAACGACTCATAAACTCCTGAACCAGAATGTGTCAATCTTGCTATCTCTAGGAAGTAAAATATCAAGCACATGAATGGATGGTGAAGGAAATTCTTTCAAGAAAGTGGTTGGGATTACAAATTAATGCCCAAGCAATAACCAGGATGCCTTTCAATAATATGTGTTGTCTACTCTGCGCCCAGCACTTGGCACTATGGGGTTCACAAAGATGAGGCAGACACGGACCAGTCTCTCAAGCAGGGGAGAGGAGTCATGCACACACATGGCGCCTTCCATCGGGATGGGCTCCGTGAAGGCCTGTGAACCTGGGGTCATGTGAGGGGGCTCTAGAAGGAGAGGCAGGATTTGGACTTGTGGAGATAGGGAGGACAGCCCCTCCCAGGAGAGATGGGGCCAGGGAAAGACATCAAGGTTGACATGTTTGATAGTCAGTGAGCGCTCTGGATTCCTGGAGTTTAGGATGCATGAAGGGAAAGAAGTCTGGAAAGATAAGGAAGGGGGCGTGAAGGACACTGTGAAGATAGACCTTAAGTCTTTAAGCAACGAGTCGCTAAGGTTTTTGCATGGTGGAGTGAAATGGTTTCGGCAGATTAAACTGACTAAATAGCATATGATGGGTCAGTGGGGAGAGGGAGGAGTGGTGAGGATTCCAGTCAGACTAAGCTATAGACCGTGCACGAAGCAACACAGATCTACAATGTAGAAGCCCGGAAGGAGTGGAAAGGATGTATGCGAGAGACGCCGTGGAGGGGAGCTCGCAAAACATGGAAATACAGGAAGCAAGTGATCTTTGCTCAAATGTCACCTTCTCATTAAGGACCTTTCTAAATGTTCTATTTAAAAATGAAGCCACAGCCCCAATACCATTAGACGTGCTCGACTATGTATTTATTGCTCTTCCTCATTGTCCCCCATTAAAATGAAAGTCCTACCAGGAGCTGCTGGTTCACTGCTGAACCTCTAGCATCAAGATCAGTGCCAGCACAGGGTAGACTCTAGAGAACTAGTTATAAAATGAAAGGAATACATGAGTGAGTAGAGCGAGTGGATGCATGAATGAGAACACACATCTGTCCTTCTGGAGAATGTTCAACAAAACGTTTCTCCTCCTTTGTGGAGAGCGGCCTGCTTACCATCTGTCTTTTCCTCTTGCTGCAGGTCCCCCCCTTGCAGGAGCACAGACAATGAGTAAGAATACTGAGCAACGGCCCCAGCCAGGTACCTGTCCATCACGTGTGACCCCTCCTTTGCTTCTTATGCAGCTGTTGATTGCACATGGTCAGCTGAGGAGGACTGAAAGCCTATAGTGCATTTGTCATCACTGCTGTCTTTCATAGAGGGTCTATATTAGACTCTCTGTAATAGATCTGTGAATTAAGTAACAGGCACTGGAATCAGGTAGAGACTTGTTCAGATCAGAGGTGAAAGGAACATAAAGATTAAATGTTCCAGGGGCCGGCCCTGTTGCCGAGTGGTTAAGTTCACCCGCTCCGCTTCGGCGGCCCAGGGTGTCGCTGGTTCAGATCCTGGGCGTGGACATGGCACCGCTCATCAAGCCATTCTGAGGCGGCGTCCCACATGCCACAACTAGAAGGACCCACAACTAAAAGTATACAACTATGTACCGGGGGGCTTTGGGGAGAAAAAGGAAAAATAAAATCTTTAAAAAAAAAAAAAAGATTAAATGTTCCAATGCCTCATTTTGTAAAATAAAGAAACTGAGGCCCAGAGAGGTAAAGTGATTTGCTAAAAGCTGCACAGCTGGTTTATGAGAGAACTAGAGCTATTATTCCAGACTTCCAAGTTGCTGTCCAAGCCTTTTACGCTTCACCAAACCTTACTTTCAAAAATGCCCTCATCCAATGATGGATCGCTTAACAATAGGCAGGGGAACTTTTCAAATCACGGAACTGGAGACTCTTAGTATTGGAATGGAACTTAGAAACATCCAGGTCTATAACCTCCTTCTGTAACATCTCAGGCTTATAATTACCTCACCTCTACTTGAATACTTCTAGCAAAAGGGAGTTCACTACCTAGGTAGGCTCAATTCCAGTGTTTAAGCCAAAGTCCGCCTCCCTATAACTTCCACTCAAGTTTCCTGGTTTGCCCCCTTGAGAAGTCTTCCTCGCATTTCATGTGAAGATGCTTCATAGATCTGAAAATAGCTGTGTGCCCACTCCCAAGTGCAGCTGCCTTCTTTATGTGACACAGCTGAGATTCAGTTCTGAAGAAGCCATGTGCTCTGAGATGGATAGACGCTGTTTTCCATCTCCACTGAAGACAGAGCGATAGAAAATTGAGCTACATTTCATCAGCAAGGTTAAGAAAGAACTTACTTTAGACAGAGAGAGGATTTGGCATAGAGGATTTAAAGAATCCCCAACAATAACAAAATTAGACCTCACCTGCCAAAATATTTTAGTTGTCATACTGTGTGGATGAAAAGCATAGATTAAGTAGCCTTAAGGACTCTTCAAGTTAATTCACGATTGTAAGCAGAAATCCAAAAACCACATTGATTTTTAAGAATTGCAATTAAAATTGTAAAAAGAGTTTGGTATATGTTTGTAGCAAACATTTGACAACACAGCCAAATGGTGTTCCAGCTCTCTGCCATGATTTCCTCACCTGAAAAAAGAAAGACAAACCTCACGTAAACCAATGTTGCAGAGATTTTTTTATAGCTAAATAATCACATAAGTTTTAAGTAAACTGAGACATTAAGAATTGTGACTTTATAGCAAAAATACAAATTCTGGTTAGTGTTGACGTTTGCAAGCTTAAGATCACAGAATGTTGTGCTAGGAGGGAGCTGAGGAGCCCAGCAGCTCAGCCCACTTCTTTTGCAGGTGGGAAAGCTAGCACCCAGAGTTTGCGCAGGGCCTTATTTAGTTTACTGTGCAGCTGGGGCCAGAACCAGGCTGCCTGGCTTCCAGGCGTGTGTTTTATGCTACGTCAGAAAACAGAGACGCGTGAAGTTGTTGGTAACAGGTAGAGAGCTCTTAAAGACCAGGAATCATTAGACCTTCTTGAAGCCCATTGAAATAAGCTGTCTTTCACCTTATTCGTTATAACTGAATCGTAGCCAGCTCCTTTCCAAGTGGTTTCATCACGCTGTTTTAAATAATAACAGCATTATCTGCCAATTTTAGGCACCAAATGTAAAACAAATGATGCCGTTACTCTTCCACGCTGTTTCTGTAGTTATGGGGATGAAGACCCTAACCATGATCATGATCTTTGAGGTCAGCAAGTAAAACAGTAAAGTTTTCTGAAATCAGCCTTTCCTATGCTACTGAAATAGAAGCATAAAGTCTTGAGGTTTCTTATTGTTAATGCTGTTGTTTTTATACTTTTAATAACTGTGAAGCAAATTTCCTTTTTTCTTGCCCTAGATCCATATCAGATCCTGGGCCCTACCAGCAGTCGCCTAGCCAATCCTGGTGAGTTTCCTTTGGCCTGCAAGCTTTTCTTTCCAAAACGTTCTGTAGCTTTGTGAGGTCACAGAGACCTCTGTCCTAAGTTCAGACATCTGACCGGCGAGTGCCCTGTACCGCTTTCCTTGAATGTTCGGCATCCGCTTCTCTAGTGTTCAAGGGAGAGTTCAGGGCTTGTTGTTAGGTGGCAATAATGTCCATTAGCTGAGGATGCTTCTGGAAAACAAGCATATTAGCACCGCATATCTGCGCTGAGGTTTAGATTAGTCATAAACGGCACAGGTACAAGTTTCAGTAGGGAAAGATGGGGGACAAAAGGAAACAATTACACTGAGCTCTCAGTTATCCTCCTCATGTAAGGCACAAGTGAATAATATTCCAAAGGCATTTTATTCTCGACTTTAGAAAGCATTGCAGGGTTGTCCGGCCTTATGAAAGAGGCATGTCCCTGAGAAGTTGCAGATAAATTTCACAATGTATTTTAAGGGTTTCTTGTTAAAAATAAGCCTCAAATAAGCCTTGAGTTCTAAAGCAAGCCCACCGATCATGTGAGCTAGTAGGCCCTTTGCAGTAGCGAGGCCCTCACCTCCCCATGCCAGGGAACTAACGCCGCCAGTGTCTCCAGGCCCATTCTTTAGTGCGCGGCCGTTCCTGCTCAGAGGAGAAAGAAGCCACCCGCTCCCTCATCCCTGGCTTTTCTCTCCACCCACATTCTTCTCTGTAGAACTTAGAGGTGAGAGCCAAGCACTAGGGCTCTGCTAGGAGCAGTCCAGTCCCAGCAACCTTCTCCGTGTGACACTGACAGCAGTCTCCTGCCTGGCCCTGACTCTCTTTTACCCAGACAGGGAATACCAGGGTGGGGGGCTGGGGAGAACGTCATCACTAAATAGAGATTAGACTGTGATTCAGGCCTTTATAAAAGAAGAGATTCAAAGATCTTGCCAAAAGAGATGAGGAGTGGCTTGCCCACAATCACACAGCTAGTACTGGGCCATCCATCCCCTCATTACCCACAGTGCATTTTATTTTACCGGGCCTTGGGGAAAATTATCTTAAGATCTAACCTTGCTTATTATGCCAATCTCAGTGGTAAACATAAAAACAAATCAACAATGAAAAGAAGGGGCTGCCAAGTAACTTCTGAATGTAAAAAGATGTGAAGGGTTTCCGATAAAAGGCAAGAGGATCCTTGTGTTGAGGGAATTGGATCTGACTTCCCTAGGCTGAGATACTCTGTTTTCTCCTGTTTGCCTCGCTGCCTGCAGGAAGTGGGCAGATCCAGCTGTGGCAGTTCCTCCTCGAGCTACTCTCCGACAGTGCCAACGCCAGCTGCATCACCTGGGAGGGGACCAACGGGGAGTTCAAAATGACGGACCCCGATGAGGTGGCCAGGCGCTGGGGGGAGCGGAAAAGCAAGCCCAACATGAATTATGACAAGCTGAGCCGGGCCCTGCGATACTACTATGATAAAAACATTATGACTAAAGTGCACGGCAAAAGGTATGCCTACAAATTTGACTTCCACGGCATTGCCCAGGCCCTGCAGCCGCATCCAACTGAGGCGTCCGTGTACAAGTACCCTTCTGATATCTCCTACGTGCCTTCCTACCACGCCCACCAACAGAAGGTGAACTTTGTCCCTCCACACCCGTCCTCCATGCCCGTCACTTCCTCCAGCTTCTTTGGAGCAGCGTCGCAATACTGGACCTCCCCCACAGGTGGAATCTACCCCAACCCCAATGTCCCCCGCCATCCTAACGCCCACGTGCCCTCACACTTAGGCAGCTACTACTAGAAGCTTAATCATCGGTGGCCTTCTAGCTGAAGGCCCGTCCCTCACACTTCCTGGGATATTTTGGACTCTAAAGGACATACGTGGCCTTGAAGAGAAAACAAAACTGGATGTTCTTTCTTGTTGGATAGAACCTTTGTATTTGTCCTTTAAAAACAGTCCTTTGTTTTTAATGTTGGTGATTCTGCTTCCTCTACCGTGAACAAAGATGGATGATTCCGTTGGCCAGTACACCAGTTTGGATTCTCAACCTCCTATCATCTTATGAGCTGAATATTTAGATTACTGGAATGGGTGTATCATGGTTTGGGGAAAGAAACTGTAAATGTTCTTTATATTTTTATGACCAAAGCAGTTTCTTCATATCAACACACGGGTCTCATCATGGACCTTGTAGGGTTCAGTATGATAAAGAATCATGGACTTAACCAGTTATGCTCTGGTTTGAGACTTAGTGAAACTAGAGGTAGGAAGCTTATAATCTTATTTTAGGAGGACCTACTTCAGTGGATGGCAACTGGAACATTGGTTGTAAGGCCAGTGAAGTTTTCACCCAACTGGAATTTAAAAGAAAGAACATGTGTGTGTTTAAGAAGCCATGGGCATTGCAAAATCCCTCTCAGTGGGCGGTCTGCACTAGGCTGACCATTCTCTCTAGAAATAATCAAGATAGGAACTAAGAAATGTTAATGCAAATGCAGACATTCCTGAAAGACAGAGAATTAAGTAACTAATTTTTTTTAAAAATAATGACAGTGGGTCCCAGAACTTTGAAAAGTCTTAGGGATTTCTAAACACAGACAGATTCGCAAGCGCTGTGCGCTTGTCAGACCATCAGTCCAGGGTCAACCAATCAAAAGGCAACTTACTGTATAAATTATGCAGAGTTATTTTCCTATATCTCACAGTATTAAAAATAAATAATTAAAAAATTAAGAAGAATAAATAAACGAGTTGACCTCGGTCACAAATACAATTTTACTATCAAATCAGTCGTTATTTTTTTTTAATGTAATTTGTACATCTTTTGTCAATCTGTACATTTGGGCTGTTTGTACGTTTTTATAGCTGGTTTTTAAAAAGCATAATGTGACTATTACTGAAAAGTAAAGGAGACGTTTAAGTCACTGACTTATAGTAAGAGAAGCACTGGTGCAGGTATTACCAGGCGGGCACGAGCTGTAGAGGCAGCCATTTCAATCTTCAATGCTTTGGAAATGTTTGTAAATAACCGTACCGCAATAATCACAACTTCGAAAAGAAAACCAAACTTTCCCTCGTGGAGACGAGGGATTTTCCTGCCCTATATATGCAATATATTTTTTAGATATTAAAATATATATAATTTTGCAAGTAATCATTGACTTTTTAAAAACTATATTAAGTGTTAAGCTGACAACTGTCAATGAAGATTATGTTGTAAAATAATTTGACTAAATAAATTGTGCCTTCTTCTCTCGGAACTGAGGACACCGTTTTCTCATTTATCACCTTTAGGTCAACGGGTTTTCCCAGGGGAAATTTTCTATTGACCTCTTGCACCAGGAAGACTTTTTTCACATGTACACACTGCAGTACGGCAGAAAGCACAAAATCAATGTGGTTTTTATTGTCTGTATAGTCAGGGTTCTTCGGAGAAACAGAACCAATAGGACATATACACATAGAGATTTATTATGAGGGCTTGGCTCACGCGATTGTGGAGGCTGAGAAGTCCCACCATCTGCTGTCTGCAAGCTGAAGACCCAGGAAAGCTGGTGATGTAGTTTCAGTCTGAGCCGGAAGGCCTGAGAACCAGGGCTGCTGATGGTGTAAATCCCAGTCAAAGGGTAGGAGAAGAGTAAGGTCCTGGTTCAAGGAGGCAAGCAGGAAGCCAAGAGGTGACTTTCTCCTTCCTCTGCCTTTTGTTCTATTCAGACTCTCAAAGGATTGAAGATGCCCTAGAGCCTTGGAGAAGGCAATCTACTTCACTGAGTCACAGATACGAATGCTAATCTCATCCAGAAACACCCACACATACAGACCTAGAAATAACGTTGAATCTGGGCACCCGGTAGCCTAGTCAAGTCAATACTTAAAATTAACCTTCACACTGCTGACTATGTTTGCAGAGACTTTTTTAATGTTATTTCAATCTTCCTCCAGCCTAGAAGGGTCATATAGGATGACAGCCAAGGCCCTGGCTACCTGCGTCCAAAACCAGAACAAAGCAAACAGGTCCATCCAAGATGGCCCTTGTCCATTAGACTGCATCCTGTTGCATCCACCGAGCGCCTCAAACCCAAGTGGTCGCTCTCCTGATACTCCCAACAGCGAATAAGATGGCCCAGTTTCATCTGGTCCCAGGCCAGGATTTGACATCCTGTGCAGATTTTTAAGGTCTTTTTTCTTCCCAAAGAAGAAACTTGCTTCAAATTGCTTCACTGTTAGGTAGCTTGTTTTCATTTCCTCTATTTTATAATGAAAATGAATGAGACCTGGAAATTCCTTGATGTTGTGAGAAATTCGACTCACAGCATTGGTAACCCTATAATCTTCCCTGGGTAACACTGAGTACTTTCTAGACAACTTGTCTACCTAAATGAAATGAGATGTGTTCCAGAACATTGGTCTCCAACTTTTTTTAACTTGCTCCCTACCATTAAAAAATGTGCTAAACAAATATTCTCAATAAATGCACATTGATTTATAAATCGTTTCGACAGTTACATTATTATTATTTGTATTATAAAACGAACACAATTTTAAACAGCAATATAAAAATAAATCGAAACTGAAATTCTAATGTTTTCTTCTTTTCTTTGTGTTGCATATCTCTTACTGTCAACACTCAACAAGAAAGTTAGTCTTTAGAGGAATAAGTATGTATGTATACATCTATATGGATTTTCTAGTGACTTCTAAGAAAGGAGAAAATAAAAACTTGGTATTAGTGGCCCAAGCATAGAAAGAGAAATGATAAAGGCCGGGTATGTTTAAGAATAGTCTAGCTGGATTCTTTTGTAAATCTCCATCTAGGCCAAGCAATTTACCCATCACTTTTGAAATCTGCAAAGTATTCATTAGGGAAAATAGAGGCACATGTTTCTGACTGCTGTAAGAAGAATGGATTCTGAGACCAGTGGGAGCTCACCCTTTTAAGAGGTTTTCTTTATATGCCCTGTTCAACTACTGGCTTAGGTCTATCATCTCTACAAAGTCTTAGAACTTTGGCCAAATCTTGCTCCTTGAATTTGTGCCCAATGATTTATTCCACATTTAGGAAGCTGGTCCACTAACAGGTCCAGGACACCATTTTCTCCTTGTAAGCATTTGTATAGAGTGAGAGCTGGCATTTAGTCCCCTGTAATGCCCAGATTTAGGGTCTGCTAGCTTACTCAAGGGCATCCAGCTGACCAGTCACAGAGGACATTCAGGGTCTTTTTCATCCTGGCCACTAGTCCAGTATGTTACCCACTCAACCAATCTGTACCTATCCATGCAGTTATTCCATTTAACAAACACTGCCAGCCAAGCAGAGAGTCACGCGGTGAGCCTGTGAGCAATTCTAATGGAAGGTGTGCTCCCCACAGTTTAGGACACTAGGCAACAGCCCTTTGGAGTAGGAGGTCACTTTTTTTTTAGTGTCAAAAAATACTGCTAACTCCCACATAAAGGAAGCTAGATTTTCAATATCTGTTGTTTTGCAACATTTTTAACAGTCAATGACCACTAGAAATTTAATAACACCTAAAATGATCGCCATTTTATTTAACCAATAATATCTGTGTGCAGTTGAACAAGGAATGTGTACGATGTTTATTTAGTCCATGGGTGATACATAAAGTGTGGGCCTTCAGATGGATTTAGGCCAAATGAGATCAGGAGGTTCTGGAACACCAGGGTGGACAGGAACATCTGTCTCTACTAAGCCAAGATGCTGCCAGGCCAAGGCAGTGGTTGATGAGGAAGTCAAAAAGCAAGACATATCAAGATGCAGCGCTTTCTGTGAGTGGTCTGTGGACTTGATTTCACACTCCAATCCTCTTATATCTATTCATTAACAACCTTTACGTATACACGTTACCTTAAAAACCATTGAAAAGGTACCACTTTGGGAAGCAACCCTCGAGCCTGGTTCCCCTGCTGTCCAGCCCTACCCCACCTCACTGGGAATCTGCCTCCCGGAGCTTCCTCCACCATAACAGCAGTGCTGGGCTCGTGTCCAGCACTCCCTCAGGAGGAGGCAGTAAAATGGTGCTTAGTATCAATGGGGGAGAGGGGGGAGGTCGTAAAGACCTGGGATGAGGGCCCAGGGGACTGGGTTCTGGTGAATAAACAGAGACTTCAACTCTTATCCAGGAAGAACTTTGTGTTTTGCAAGAAGCACACTGGCCCCTTCATCACAGGGAAAGCTACTGAAATTGATACTGTGCTCCTTCAGACAGGAGTCCAGCTAAAGGATTAGGAAAGGTCAGCTGATTTCAAGACTACAAACCCCAGGCTCCCCTGGGGGACAGACACTTGTGAGAGGAAGTGGTTTAGCCAGTCAAACCTCTAGAGTTTCAGCCAATTGAGAAAGGATCTGGAGGGAAGTTTGTAAAAGGAATGTCGGCTCGCATGCCTGGGGTCTGTCTCCGCTCTCGCTCTTACTCGGCCTCCTGTCTAATTGTTTCAGTCTGTCTGAGCTGGTAAATTCCTAAGCACATAGTCAATTTACACTTAGCTTAAAAGCTCTTGGGGGAAACAGAAAAAGTTTCCAGTGAGACCACTCACTTACCTACAATTGCTAACCCAAACTTCTGGATTTTAACTGGGTTACCTCATGTGTTTTCTTAGTGGAAGGAGAGAGGCAATTTATGTAGACAAATGAGCAAGGATGTAAGGCAGAGGACCTGGGTTCAAGTTCCGGCCCTTCACCTTGGTCTGTCTGCACCTATGAACTGGGGGGCTGAGTACTACCTCCTCAAGAGCTCCTGTGAGGTACTAGATGACACCTGTGGAAAACCCTTTATAGAATACTGTACAGGAGGTTTATATATAATCACTGTTATCTGCTAGTATTTGCCGGGTCTTTCCAAGAAATCGTATTAAGTCTTTGGCAACTGGTGAGCGCTCTGTTCAGGGAGTTCAGTATAGTCTAGATTTTGTTTTGTGGTCAGAGTGAAAAGTGGAAGTGATATGGACTTTCCGGAGATCCATTGCATTTTCCCCGTCCCCAGCCCTCGCCATGCCCCACTTGGGTCTCTGCCCTTTCCTGGCTCTGTGCACACCCACAGTCCATAGAGCATGCTGCCAAGCTGCAGGATGTTGCAAATAAAATGAGATTGTTCTGCAGGAATGCAAAAAGTGCACATTGTCAGAAATGCTGGGCTGAGTTTTTAAATCAGCTAAGAAATAGAGGCCAGGAGCTGGGACCGTATGCCTAGTAAGCTTGGCTCCACATTGTTTGAAGACACGAAGCAGCCTGTAAGCTCCATGAGAGGAGAGACTGTCTATTTTGTTTGCTGGATTGGTGGAGGCAGCACCCAGTAGTTGGTCGGTTGGTAGATGCTGAGAGGATAAATAAAGAACAGGGGCAGAGTCAGAGAGAGCTGGTGTGAAGCCCAGCATTTCCACCGCCCCAATTATAACTGACTGCCTCTGAGCTTGATGTCGCCACCTGTAAAATTAGGATTATAGTCATAACCATACAAAGTTACCACAGGAGTTAAGTAAGACACTGTAAGTAAAAATGTTCTGTAGGTTGAAAAGAACTATGAAAATGCAAGACACTGTCTTGGTAGGTAGCTCTTCTTATCATTCAAAACTCTGTATCAGTCTCTGTTCTTCCCTGATGTCATAAGATAGAGTTAAACCATACTCCCCTATTCTTTTGCATAGTATGAATATACTTCTTTTAACCACTGCGCCACTGGGCTGACCCCTGAATATACTTTTATTTTAACTGAAAAAAATTATAAAAGCTTGAGACAGTTACAAACTCATGGAAAAATTGGAACAGTACAAAGATTTTTTTTTTTTTTTTTTTGAGGAACACTGACCCTGAGCTAACATCCGTGCCCATCTTCCTCTACTTTATACATGGGACACCTGCCACAGCATGGCTTGACAAGCGGTGCATAGGTCCACACCCAGGATCCAGGCCAGCAAACCCTGGGCCGCCAAAGCAGAGTGTGCAAACTTAACCACTAAGCCACCAGGCTCGTCCCACAAAGAACATTTTTTATTGCACCATTTGAGAGTAAGTTGCCAACTTGATGCTCCATCACACCCACATACTTTAGTGTGTTTTTCCTGCAAACAACAATGTTCTCCTGCATAATCCAGCACAGTCGTGAAAATCAGAAAGCAAACAAGGACAGATTACTACCACGTAACCCTCAGACACCATTCCCTCTTCACTAATTGTCCTACTATCGTTGTTTGTAGCAAAAAGATCTCATTCCGGAATCACGTATTGCATTTAGTTGTCACATGTCTTTAGCCTGGTGCACTCCCAAGGTCTTTCCTTGACTCTTAGGGCTTTGACAACTTTGAACATTATAGGCCAGTTGATTTGTAGACTGGCCGTCAGCTGAGGTTCTCTGGTGTTTCTCACGATTGGATATAGGCTGGGCGTCTCTGACAGGAACATCACAGAGGTGACGCTGCTTTCTTCTTGCAGCGTATGGGTGGCATACAATTTGAATTTATCCCATTATTGATGAAGTTCATTTTGATGTTTTGATTAAGGTGATGTTTGCCAGGCTTCTCCACTGGGAAGTTACTCTTTTCTCCTTTGTAATTAGTAAGTATTTTGTGCAGAGGTACTTTGAAATTATCTAAATATCCCATTCATCATCAAATTTCAATGTATCCATTCATTTTTTTCCCTCTCTAAAGACTCACGATTTCTTATCTTATTAACTGGATATGACATGGTCTTGTCATTATTTATTTTGATGATCACATTGTTCCAGTGGGAGGCCATTCAAGCTGGCTTCTGTGTCCTTTGACACGTTCCCATCAATCTTTAAGCACTTCCTTGTTTTAGCCACAACAACATATTTTGGGCTCCCTCTCCCAGCCTTGAAATCAGTCACTTCTCCAGGGGTTTCTGGTTACTTTTAGTGGAAAGTGATATTTAGAAGCCAATATCTGGCTGCTAGGTGTGCTCATTGCTCTTGTAGTGTCACTGCTCCTAGGCCTTCTCAGTAGATAGAGCTTTGCAACAAATGTATATATACACATTTATATCACATATACCCACACAGACATTTATCTACATGCACCTGCTATATTAGTGTTCTCCAGAGAAACAGAACCAGCAGGATATGTAGAGATACATAGGAGAGATTTACTATAGGCATTGGTTCATGCAACGGAGGCCAAGGGGTCCCACAGCCTGCCATCTGCAAACTGAAGGACCAGGAGAGGCAGTAGTGTAATTCAATCCAAGTGAGTCCAAAGGCCTGAGAATGGGGGTAGGGACAACGGTGTAAGTCCCAGTCTGACGCTGAAAACCTGAGAACCGGAAGTGCCAAGATCTGAGGACAGAAGAAGGTGGATGTCTCAGCTAAAGCAGAGAAGGAAAATTGACCCTTTTTGTTCTGTTCAGGCCCTCAACAGACTGCATGATGCCCACCCGCAGTGGTAAGGGTAGTCTTCTTTACTCAGTTTACTGTTTCAAATGCTAATCTCTCCCAGAAACATCCTCACAGACACACCCAGCACTATTGTTTTACCAGCTATCTGGGCTTCCCTTAACCCAATCAAGTCAACACATAAAATTAACTGTGACATATGCATAGACATTTATATCTATATTTATTTCTCTATCTGTATATATTGAAACCCTGGAGTCCACTCAGGTGCATCCATTTCCCACCTAACACCACACGGTTCACCCTAGTTTTTTCCCTTTCCATATTAGTGGTTCTCTTATTTGACAATGAGCAACATGGTTCCCATTGAGCCTAATACATGCACTTACTTATCAATCCTCCTGCATGTAACCAGTGTCCTATCTCTATTGCACCACCACCCCATGTGACGTGTTCCTGTTCCTCTCCCTGCTTTAGCTGTCGATTCCCATCCTGGCCACTCCTCTGCAGGGACACCTTCCATCTTCCTCAATCTGCTCAAGCCCCAACTCCCATAACAGGCTGCGCTCCTGTCTCTCATCGTGCCCTCTTTATTCCACTTGGGCACTAACACCGTGTTCCAGGATACTCCACGTGGATGCCCTGTTCAGGCCCTGATACCACCTCACTCAGATACTTACCTTGCTCTGCTCCCCTCATGGCTTCAGGAATAAATACTCTAGAAGGGGAGGGAAATGAGAAGGAAAGGAATGGAAAGGAAAGAGTTCTGGAAAAGAAGGGAAGTGGAAAAGGGAAGATCTGTGAATATACTTTTAAGATTGCACATATCTCACTGACGTGTATGCTGGCCATGGGTGGGAACAAGGGACTACACCATTCATTAATTTGTGCGTTTTGCCTGCCTCTGCACTCCCCCATCGAAATATGTGTGTGAGTGTGTGTGCACGTGTGCACATAATGGCACGCTCACACACATCCCTGCACCTTTTGAGATGCAGAATCTAGAGAACGGCTAAAGGAGAGAATGGGATGGGAGTTAACTAGAGAGACTAACGAGCTAGGGGCTAGTTGAGAATGGGGGATCGGTGGCCAAACTGAAATAAAAAGTCTTGTGCTAAGTATTCAGGGGAGAGATTGGAAGAAGGTGGGGGATATGGCTGGTGGGTGTGGGAAAGCAATACTCTGGGCTGTGCCCTTAATGTCCTTTGATAGAGGCTGGGGTAAAGAATGGCATGGTTTCTTAATTACTTTTGGTTGTAGGGCAGTGCTAAGACAGAGCGATTCGAGACCCCAGCATCCATTTGTGTTGGAAGGTCCGTGTCCTCCATTAGACTTCAAGGACATGAACGGTAGGAACTGTGTCTAATTTTTCCTTTTTAATTCCTAGCACCCAGCCAGGGCCTGGCTTTACAGAAGGGTCCAATACAAGTCTGTTGTTTGTCAAACTGCACGTCCCAAGCCCAGCTGCCCAGCAGTCCTGAGAGGCAGGGTAAGGTGTCTGCTGCTCCACCACAGTTGACTCCAGAGACACACCGAGAAAGTATAAACATGGGAGATACAGTTAAAGGAGAAGACTAGAGCACTCAGATTTGGCAGGCAGTTTTCACTGAGTCAGTGCTTTGTGTTGCTGGGTTCCCCAGGAGATGCAGATTTCATTGCCCACTGATTATTCTATTGCCCCGAAGCTCTGGCTTTCAGAAATGTTTAGCATCACATGTCTTCTAGCCATACTTTCAAGACACCTCAGCTTTTCCCGAAAACTTTCCCTTCCTTTGCTCTCTCTGTCTTTTTTAAGAACTTCTACTTATCTAGCATTTTTCTGAGTAATTCAAAGTTTTGTCACCAAAAAAAAAAAAATCATAATAGAACATATGACCACCAGGAAACCAATTTGCACCAGACAGTCATCTGAGAACTTTAAAACGTGGAGAGTGCAAACTCTTCATCCATAGGTACTTGGTCTGCAGGGAAGAAATATGAACTTGCCACTAACTTCTGAAAAGCAAAGTTAATTGGACTGTAGCTTAAACCTGCCTTCAAAAGAGTACTTCTCATAATTCTTAGTCTTTTCCTCTCACACTGAATCTTTATAAACTTCAGTAACTACCTGATGAGAAGCCAAGACATAAAACTCCAATGGACCCAATTTTTCAAGTGGCTTCAATCCAGCCACGCAATCCTAGGGTTATCACTTGTGCTCAACACCAACCTTTGAAGGTGTGGGGAGACGGGAGTGAAGAGAGAGCAGGAGAGCAAAGCAGCGGTTTTCATCCTCACAGCCAGCCACACGGCCAGAGGCATGGTCCACCATTAGGAGTTAGTCCTCCTAACTGCCCTGCATTCTTAGGAGACCTGTATTCCTAGAAGGTGCAAGCCCCTTACCTATGAGGAGATGTGGCTAATTCCAAGAGAGATATTCTGAGTATTTGTAGGGTTTCCAGAAAATGCCGGGAGGTACCATAAAAATCACTTGCATACAATGTGCACGTAGGTTAAATCTTACTTTGCAAGAAATACCTAGATTTCAGGAGACCAGTTATTCAGTTTGTTGAGTTAACTACAAATGGCCCCACAGCTTTGCATTAGCAAATGCCCAAAAGGCAATGGGGAGAAAACCGGAGTCAAACAACAGCCTCAGACTCGTGACTTACAGGCAGTGGGTCCCTGGAGGGAACCTACTCTACCTCCAGCATTTGGGTAATCAGAGCAGACCGACAAACGTCCTTTATGCATGAGGGTCCGCTGATTTTCCTGGGAGAAACTATGACACGAAGACAGGCAGACTGATATTTGGTTTCCAAGACATAAGTTTAACAATCTTAATGCAAAAAGATCGGCTTACTGAGAGTCACAGCATCTTTAGAAGGTGAAAATCATGTCTCTAAGTCCTCAACCCTCTTAGTCTCTGAGAAAAAATGGAAAGATTGGCCTAACCAAGGAATTTCCTGGTCTTAGTGGATTTACGACCAAAGATCCAGCGGATGACCCAGGTCATAACTGCTGACTGCACAGCAAATTCAATTATCCAAATTCCAACACACCACCCTTGTCCCTGTCCCTCACCCCTTTCTTATCATAATCTTTCCTGGGCCATCAACCCCCACTGGGTTGCCTGAGCCCAAGTTTAATCTCTCCGCAAGCTCAGAGCTAAGAATCAATGCTGAGGACATCTCGGCAGAAGGAGAAAACCACATTCTTGATGAAGAGCAGTGACATAAATTCAGCCCCAGCCTGGCCCAACCAGCACAAAGACTAAGTAAATCAGCCCTGTCCCCTCTGTCCAGCCATCTCCCAGGACAGAGAAAACAGTATTAGGATACGAGAAGCTATTTTTCAGGATTTTACAGCCGATCTTCTGACAGCATGGAGGCCCTTCCTAACTGATAAAGCAGGAAAACTCTTGACATAGCTTTATCTGCTGGAGTCTTAACACCACTGAGCACACTACATGCATCTCTTTGGTCTGCCCTTCCCTCCACTCTCCCCTGGGCACACATAGTTCAAGAACATCTCTACATTATTTAGACAGACTCCATAGAAGGGAGCATCTTTGGACCCTCCAAAAGTGAGGCATAGACGCTCACTCAGGTTTCCTTGAGTCCTGGGAACTTACTGTAAAACACCACGAGGAGGAGGGAGGAACTTCGTAAAACTAGACAGACAGCCTCGTGGAGCCTGGAACAAGAAAGCTGCTGGAGTCCAAGGGATCCAAGGAAGAATGCTCCTATATCCCCGTGACTGAGAAACCTTCTTCACGCCTTCTCACTTGGCCTCCCACTGCCAGTGCCTCAATCTCTCCAGATTTCCCAGTTAACATGTGTGAGAGAGAAGGCGTGCCTAGCTAATTACTTACTAAGCTAATTACTGTGCCGTCACTCCAAGTACCTCAAGGTTTAGTTGAAGTCTATGGATTGGATGTCCTTGGGTCAAGGTCAATGGCGGTAGCCAGGAGGGTCACCTGTTACAGAGCAGCCCTGGCTTCTCCCTGAGTGGAGCTGTGGGCACCCGGACTGACTGGCCTAGGCCATCCCTACTGCCAGAGTCAGGATGACACTCAGTGCAGAATGACCCAGTGCAGCATCTCCTATGAAAGGAATCCCAAGCCCCTGCCTCCAGGACTTACTTGGCCTCCATGTTTCACCTAGAAATCTTAAATTATGTTATGGAAAGTCTAAAAATCATATTACAAAAAGATACTTCATCTCCACTGGGCCTAGACTAAAATGGCATTTTGGGTAGGAAAGAACTAACATTTAGTGAAGTGCGTTATCGATTTTCATTTAACCTTTACAACAGCCCAGTGAGGTAGGCATGATGGAGCCCAGTTCGTTGCTGAGGGTCCTGAGGCTCTGAAATTACGTTAGTGGGTAGACTTGGACTTAGGCCTGCTGGTGCCACCGCCGGACAGCTAGCGGTTATGGAGCCTTCTGAGTCTTCTTGGCGTTTCCACCATGTGGACTCACCTCCTGACACGTGCCACAGAGGAGGCCCAGCGGCCAAGCGGGAGAGCTGATTCCATCTCAGAGCTGAAACACAAGGCACTTTCCAGTTTTCAAAACATCTGCACACACTTCCTTTCTCCTGTCACATACATCACTGTCTAAGTATTTTGCCTACTTATTTGCTTATTGTCTGTCTCCCCACTGGAACCGAAGATCCTTGAGGGCAGGGTCTTCTCTGTTTGGGTCCCTGCTGGATCCCAGCGCCCAGGACCATGCTGGCCTCCCGCGGGTGCCCAGCACACTCTTGCAGGAACAGCTGTCGTGTGAGATGGGCAGAGTCTGAGACCCACTTCACACGTAAGGTTTCGGAAGCCCCATGGCTCCTCTGAAGATCTGCTCTGTATCATCCCCAAATCCTCATTTGACAAGGTAGATGCTCTTTTGGATGGAAGAGGAAGCTGCACTAAGAGTTTCTAGAAGTTTACCTCTGCAGCAACATTTGGCCCACCAAAGAAAGGTTCGTAATTTGTTTTGTTTTGAGAAAGATTTCTGGAAGCCCTTCCCGCCCCCATCAAGCAGCCCCACCCCCCGACCCAGGGCAGGGAGGGTCGGTTCCGAGGGGAGACGCCACCTGGCAGCCCTCGGCCCAGCTCGGGCCTGACCACCCAGGGCCGCGGCCCCCTCCCCGCCGCGCCCCTCCTCCTGCACCCGCGCGGCGCTCCCTCCCCCAGCCTCTGTGAATCCAGCCCATTTAAAAGCCCCTTTGAAAAGGTCTCTGTTTGGGCGAGTTCCGTGGGCTCTGCCTAGAGAGCGGCAGATTATCTGAAAATAGGTGTTATTGATTACAACCAGGTGGTCTTTGTGGAAAGGGGTCCACTTGAACCAAAATAAATATTTGCCAGCACAAAGAACAAGCCGGTCCCTGTGGCGGGCGGCGCGGCGGGCGCAGCCGGGCGGGGCGTCCCCAGCGCGGCCGGCGCACAAAAGCCCCGCCGGCGCCCGTGCCGGGGCTCGCAGCCTGCTCGGGCCTGGGAATTGTATTTTCTTTGGCTTTCTGGCGCGCTCCTTGTTATTTATTTCTGTTCCCTCTGTTTTATTTTTATTTTCAGTTGCCGGCTGCGCTGGATGCGGGCCACTCTCGCTGCTGCCGCGGAGCGCGGCGCACAGACGGCCGGCTGGGAGCGCGGGGCGCGGGCCGCGGGGCACCCCTGCCCGGCCGCGGCAGCTGATCCCGCCCCGCTGTGCACCCCACCTCAGTCCCAGGCTCCCGTGACCTGGGAGTAATCATGTGGCTTTCTTGAAAAGCTGGTAGTAATTCGGGGTGAGACTGGGGGGTCAGCCCAGGAGGAAGTTGAAACTTTGACCCTTTCCCCCATTCTAAATGCAAACTCTCTCCCCGCCTCCTGCGAGGGGGCGACACAAAATCCCCTCAGCGGCTCTCCCCGGTGGCCTCACTCCTTCCTCAAGGCTCTGAGAAGTCTTCTCTTGCCTCTCCAAAGCTCGCCTCTCAAGGGGCAGCGGTCACTGAGTGGGCTTCGGGGGATCTGTGGAGAGAAAGGAGGGGTTCCCACTCCTCAGTCAGCATCGGGAGGCCAGAGCATGGGGCCATACCAACATCGTGAGGAGCCTTTGGGGAGGCCCCGCTGGCGGCCAGAGGGGGTTGTCCAATGCTGAGAAAGGTATGGGATATAGTAAGCACAAAAGGCCTAACTCGGAGCAATTCTGGAAGGCTGATGGAAGAGCTGGGGGCAGAAAGAAGAAAGAAGGAACTAACAGAAGGAGGTAGAAAGAAAGATGGACCACACCATTCCCATCAAGGTCAGACGGCAGGAGGGCTGACAGAGGCAGGAGAGGGATCAAGAAAGAATTCCACCGCTAGGAAGACCTTGTATTACAGTCCTGGTGCTTCCCGTCTTTAGCTACAAATTGCAAACTGCTCCCTAAGCCGGGCATCCTTTTACTTCACTGGAGAAGACATTCCTGGTGGCTGCTGTTGAGCTAGTGGTCTATTTGCTGGCAGTGTACTTAGTGTCGTAAAGTAGAATTTCAAGGCAATGATGTCTACTTAAAAACATCTCTGCCTCTGTCTCTCTTTGGCAGCGATTTCCTCTCCTCCTTAAATCATAGCAAGAGGCTACCATTAAGTCCGGGGTGGCATGAGCAGCATGCCGCAGGCCAGCCCCTGTAGAGCTAGGATGACTTGCCAATCCAGAAGGGAACCCAGGGCATGGAAGGACACTGGTAGGCACCTCGTTCTGCCTTGGGCTCTTCGGCTTTCCCCTGGGAAGTCACTCAACTTCCTTGCCTGTGTTCCCTGCAAGCCCCAGCATGACTAGTGAGAACCAACTAGTCAGCTAGTTACAGAGACTCCCATCTCAGGACCAGGCTGACTGAAGACTTTGGAGTAGGAATTACCTTGTCAAGGTGGAAACATGTCAGCAGGCTCAGCCGTGAGCAAAGCAGTCCCAGATTTGCAAGAAAACGATGGCTTAGTGGATGGTTACTGCTCACGGCCATGGTCACCAACCTATGAACACAGCAGGTGGCAACCAGAAGCAGATTTTTTTAGAGCTAAAAATGACCTCTAAGTACATGTAATTCGTTGATTCCACTAGTAGTTAAAAAGCCAGTGTCGAGTGTACGGGTCTTTACATTCATCCAGGGCATCTAAAGCTCCTGATTCAGGGTTCTGCAGTGGGGCCCAGGGCTGCTGCACTTAGAGCAAGTGCTCTCAGGTGACTGTAGACACAGCTGGGCCTGGCAGGCACCCTCAATGGTGTGCTGCTAAGTGTCTAACAGCTGGCTTTCAGGGGGAGTGGTAGCAGAGGCCTCATGTGTAGCGGTTGCCGATTTCCAGGGTATAAATACTTCTCCCATGGCCAATTTCAGGCTACCAACGTGAAGACTCTGAACTCAGAGCTGGGAAGAGATGCACCCACAAGCATGAACTGACGCAGCTCCGCGGGAGCAGAGCCGGGAAAGGAACCTAGATTCAGGACTCTGCCCACTGCGCCAGACCACACCTCGCTGTCCTCTTAGCAGAAATCATGACCACGCAGTTCAGGGCTGAGCCCCACACTCTGGTGCTTTTGACCACAGCCAGAACGAAATCAGAAATCAGACTGAGTCCTTAGGAATGTGGTATGACTGGGGAAGCACCTGAGGGCCCAAGCCCCTGCACTTGTGTCCTTTGAGGGGAAAGTGGAAGAGGTGAGAGAATGATTCTGAGAACTATGGGTGGAGTCTTGGCAAACTTCAGAGGCCAAAGAGAAGACATTTATGCCAGCTGGCCTTGGACGATTGTAACCAGAAACGCTGTGGTGGTATTGTGATTGGGTGGAAGGCAGAGTGAGGTCATGCTGGGAGAAGTGGGACAAAGAGGAGGGCATGCTTCATCTTTTTTGCATTTCCTTCAGGGCTAACTTAAGAAAACAGCAAAAATTAAGTTCACATGAAAATCACGTTAAAAAACAAAAGAAGTATCTGCTAAGAGCCTCCAAAACTCTGGGATTCTAGAGACAGCTGTTGTTTGGAGACGTTCCCTTGCAAGGAGTTCAGGCCTCTGCTGGTCCTTCCTTGTTCAGCACTCCAGTTCACAGAATCATAAAATTATAGGGTTTATTTTAGAGATGAGAAAAACCTGAGGCCCAGAGAGGTGACATAATTTGCCCAAGATTGCGCCACTATTTATTAGGTCAGCAGCAGCTAGAATTCAAATTTCCTAGGTCTAGTCTAGCCTTGGATCTTAATGTAGATCCCTAGACATTAAAAAGTATGTCTCTAAGTTATCTTTTGTTAAAAATTATTGTAATAGAAATGCATGGCTATAATAGAAAATCTGTAAGGTATAGAACATTAAAAAATGACAATAAAAATGACCATTACGGGGCCAGCCCCTTGGTGTAGTGCTTGGGCTTGGCATGCTCTGCTTTGGCAGCCCAGGTTCTCAAGTTCAGATCCCAGACGCAGACCTACACTGCTCGTCAGCCATGCTGTGGTGGTGACCCACATATAAAGTGGAAGAAGATTGGCACAGGTCTAATCTTCCTCAGCAAAAAGAAAAAAGAAAAGAAAAGAAAAAAGACCATTATGCTGCCACTCAATCACTGTGAATCATGTATGCTTGCTCCCACCTAGACCAGTGGTTCTCAGCCTCACTGCATAGTAGTGTCATCAGGAGGCCTTGTAAAAATCTCTATGAAGGGTTGAAAAATCCCAATGTCCAGGTTGTACTCCTAAGGAATTAGATGAGAATCTTGGGGTTGGGGGCAGCAAGCATCAGTATTATTTGAAGCTCCTCAGATGATGCAAGTGTGCGCCCAAGGTTGAAGACCACTGGACTAGAATATTCTCCTCCCATATCTTTGCATAGCTGGCTCCTTCCCATTGGTCACTTCTCAGTGTTAGCTCCTCAGAGTGGCCTGTCCTCACCACTGCTCCTAAAGCAGTTCCCTCCCATCCAGTCATCCTCGATCCCGACCCTTTTTGATGTTCTTTGTGGTCTGTATCATTATTTGAAATTATCTTAAATGGATGCAGGTATCTGTTTGTTTTCCATCTCCCTCCTTTAGCAAGTAAGTCCACGGAGGTGGGCCCCTTAACTGTCTTCTTCATAGCTGTAACCCAATGCCCTTGCAGTCCCAGGAGCTGGAGGCCCCCAAAACGCATTTGATGAATGAGTGAACGGATTTATGGTTACTTCTTCATCTTTCTTCATGTGTATGTAAACATATGCATATACTTATATATACACATACACATGCAACAAAATTGTGTGTTTTAAAAATATATTTCAGGGACTGGCCTGGTGGTGTAGTGGTTGGGTTCGTGTGCTCCCTTCAGCCGCCCAGGGTTCTCAGGTTCCCAGGCACAGACTTGCACAACGCTCATCAAGCCATACTGTGGCGGTGTCCCACATACAAAAAAGTAGGTGGCATAGATGTTAGCTCAGGGACAGTCTTCCTCAAGCAAAAAGAGGAAGATCGGCAACAGTTGTTAGCTCAGGGCCAATCTTCTTCACCAGAAAAAAAATGTATATATATAAATATGTATACTTCAGAGCCAGCCTTGATGATCTAGTGGTTAAAGTTCGGCGTTCTCATTGTTTTGATGTCTGGGGTTTGTTTCCTGGTCATGGAACCACACCACCCGTCTGTTGGTTGCCATGCTGTGGCAGCAGCTCACAAAGAAGAACTAGAAGGACTTACAACTAGGATATACAACCATGCACTGGGCCTTTGGGGAGAGAAAAAAAAAGAGGATTGGCAACAGACGTTAGCTTAGGGAAAATCTTTCCCTGCAAAATATATATATTTCAAATTTAAATTAAAAAAATTTTAATTGAAAAACAGCGTTTAATATTTTTGGTTCACACTTCTTTCGTTTGACATTTTGAGCACATTGTCTCAAACCGTTGCATGCTTTCTAAGTGTGATTTGTGATGCGTCATGCTCTCACAGCCTGGACATGGACACCTTCCTGGAGCACCCCCTCTTGATCCTGGCCCTCCCTGCCCCCGGCAGTGGACTGACTCTTCTCCTGCCTCAGGTTGCAGCTGGATGTCTGCTCCTCACGCAGGCTCTCATTGGTGCCCCACACTAGGTTAGGACCCCTTTCCTGCTGCCTCCTCTTTGACAAATGTGTTTCCTGTCAGCTGCCTCGAGAACATGAGGTCCATGGCGCTCCTGGTGTGTCTTGTTTTCCCGTGTCTCCTGGTCTGTGCTGAGTGCCCAAATATTTGTTGAATGTAGCATAGCATTTCACCCTGTTCTTCTCCTCACTGCATTAAGCCGTTTCCTTATTGTGGTACACTTAGGTTTTTCACCACTACGAATAATTCTACAGCACACAGCCTTGTGTATGTCTTTATGTGAATTAAGCTATTAGGAGTCTGCAGTAAAAATAATCTCATAAAATAGAATCTTGCTTTATAATTAGCGCTGTGTTTTTCCAATTGATCTTCTCCACAGCTTGTGTGGTTATTATCCTCATCTCACAGATGAGAAAGCTATGACTCAGAGAGTTAAGTGACTTGCCAAATTCATAAGAAAGCTACCGGAAGAGTCAGGATTGGAACCCGGGCCTCCGGGAGATAGGAGTTGGCCTGTTATTGGGGAAAACCCAAGAATTTGACACAGCATGGGGAGGGGGGTTGTTCCTGCCTCCTGGGTTGTTATGAGGATTAAATGAGTAAATATGTATGTGTTTAATACATGCCTATATGCCAGCTCTGCCCTCACTAGCCGTATGTGGACCTTGGGCAAGTTTCTTAACCTCTCTGAGCCTCAGTCTTCTCATCTGTAAGACAAGGATCAGAATATTATTTCAGCTTATTGCAGAGAAAGTGTAAAGCTCCTGGACTCTCGTGGACTCTTAATAAACGGTAACCACTTCCTCTTCGGCCACTCTCATCTCTCCAGAGTGATAAACTCCACATTGATATCACAATTTCGTTTTTCAAAGCCTTCCACAGTCATTTTATCATCCCAGCAATGATTAGATGACCCAAATATTTTATATCTCTTCTAAATATTCTAAACATTGAAACGGCTATTAGAGAGCGTCTGGGTACGCCAGAGCCTCTCTCACCGCTCAGCTGGCGGGGGCCACCTTCTCGAGCAGATCGCTTTCACTTTGTGATCTGGAAGGATCTGGCGCCACCTCCTGGCCAGAGGCTCAGCGCGCTAACGGAAGGCTCGGGCTTGCTTACCACAGACCGCTTCCCTAGGTTCCCTTCCCTTTAAACTCTCTCTCCAGTTAGTTCAATAATATGACCTGCTTCTGCTCTCCTAGCCACCTGGTGGAATGTCTGAATCACAGGCTGGGTCCAGCAGTCGTCACTTTCCGAGGTCTATTAAGATTCCTTCTGGGGCCCTTAGTTTCTCCACTCGTAAAATAACAGGGTAGGATAAGGGTTTTCACAGGCTCTTTTCACCACTAGGCTTCCAGGAGTCTGTGCATCCACAGTGGCAGCAGAGGCAGTGACAGGAGGAAGGGGAACTATGTTGTCTCAGGTTTAGATCCAGGCTTGGGATAGAAAGCAAACAGTGGAGTCTGGGGAGTGGGAGATGAGAGGCTCAGGCAGGGGGACAAGGCCCAGGGTGAGACAAACCACAGGGACGGGCTCCATCTTGCCTTGACTTTGCCCATCATCATCAGAATCATCTTCTCAACTTCTTTGTCGCTCAAGCCACCCTTTATTGGGAACCTATACCAGGCATTGTGCTAAGTGCTTTCCATATTACTTCATTACATGTCATTTCATACTATCATCCTTACAGTGACCCCTTAAGATAGGTGTTATTGTTATTTACAACTGGAAAAACACAGCAGCTCAGAAAGCTTAAGAACTAGTTTTAGATAACATGGCCAGCAAGTGGGAAAGTGGAGCTTGAGCGAGTGCGTCATCTTCAAAGCCCGTGAACTTCACACTGTATTCCTGCCTTCAGCCCTCCTCCTTAGTTACCTTTGTTTTCTCTTTCACGCTTCCAGCAGGGTATATCCTTAAGAGACAGTCACAGGTTCAGGTTGTGTCTGCTACCAGCAGTGCTGGGGGAACCAAGAGAGCCTTCAGGACGATTATAACTAACTGCCACTTTTAGTTCAACTGAAACCAGCTTTGCTTGGTCCAAACAGCGCACTAATGAGTTAATCGCCTGCTTGTCATTTCATCGGTGGAGATGAAGTCACCCCTGTGACCACGGAGAGAAGCCTCCCCTTCTTCCCAGGCTCCCTGGATGCCAAATGCAAAGTGAGGACATACTGGCCTCTGTGTCATCTAAGGAGATAGTTCAAGGGTGTGGTGCCTTCTCCATTCCCCAGACCTGCCAATCCTTCTGGGGCTGGGGAGCAGTCTCCTGGCCTTGGCTAGCTTTCCTTCAGGAACAGTGACCCCCGGGCATGATGTTTGTGGGTGGCCCAGGAAAGAGCACTGAACCAACCAGGAAGCAGAAGCCCTGGGCTCTGGCCCGCTTCCCCACTCCACAGCTAGGGCACTGGGCAAGTCATAGGGTCTCTGAGCACGTTTCTCCTCCTGAAAAACGGCAATGTGACACTTTCCTCCCTCCCTAGAAAGCTGGTTTCCACCTATAACTTCTTCTCCAGCGCATCTGGCACACCAACAGCAGAGATTTATTCCTGAAATACTTGTTTAGTCATGTCATTGCCCCCTCAAACACTTTGGTGGTTGACTCATAGAGTCGGGATTCAAATTCAGGTCTGACACCAAACCTCTGACTCCTCTGACCACACGGTGCTACTTCCCTCGGCGTGCAGATGCTGTGCCGTGTAAACCACCGCTTCATCTCCCAGGCCCCATGCAAATGTCCGTCCCATTCTTCTGTTAGTCTTGGTTGCCTGCCTCTCGACCCCTCTCCCCTTTCCCTATTTCAGATCTTACCCATCCATGTGCCAAAGTCAGCTGCCATCTCCTCCAAGAAGCATTCCTCTACCTTTCTCTCCACAGCACTTTTTTCATACTTCAATTGTAGCATTTGATTTACCTAATTAATTTTAACTTTATACCTGTGCACAAAATTTTGCATAGAGTGGTGGGTTCCATGACCCCCAAACCCCAAAGGGTCACTGGATCAAAAGGCGATGACCAACCAGAATGCGCTGGGAACTGAATCCGCCTCTCCCTAACAGAGACCTCAGACCACGTGCTGGAGTGAGGCTGCTTCTCTGAAGACACCTGTTCCTACTTTCTAACCAGCCAAAATTCCAGGGAGGTTTGAGCCCTAAAGAGCTCCTGGTCCCAGGCTGATTGTCTCCCACTGAGAACCCCAGTTCTGAAAGCCCAGCTCATTCCAGCTCAGGGGGCACAGTAAGCCCTGCAGGGCCTCTGCAGAGGGGGGCAGCCTTTAGGAATGCAAAACGGGCACCTCTATAATCTCTCAGGCTCAAAATAGCGAGGCAGGGGCCCCTGGAGTGAGATTCCAGCAACGACTGCAAAAGGCAGTGAAAGAAAGTGGGGCAGGGGATCCCACAGATGTAAGGGGTAGAGCAAAAACAAATTCCGATGACTAGAAATAAACTGAACCAAATGACCCTAACTCTGTGGCAAGGTAGTGTGTAATCACACAGAGAAAAGAACCACTTCAAGTGACTTTAAAACGGTTTGCTGACTGTACATCCCTAGTAGGATTTATTATGAAGAATTTTTAAAGTCCCAAATAATTTTAAGACTATAATCAATAATCTTGTTCTTAGCAGTAATGCCAATATATTTTTTTGGAAACTGTTATAAGCATGTTGCATAAGGAAAAAAAATTACTTTCTTCACAAACAGCAGTTCCCCACTTTAGCTCTGGTCCAGCCAACTGGTTTAAGCCCCTCAAGATCCTTTATCGCAGTGGCAAGAAGCATCCTTGCTTCCTCTTTCTTGCATCCGCAGTGCCTGGTTCACAGTAGGCACTCAATGAGCATCTCTTGGGTGGAAATGAAGTTCAAGGCACTAGGACTCTACTCAAATCCCCCAACTCACAGCCTATCCAATCCCACTAGGCCTCTGAGACCTGTCTCTTCTACCAGGAGGCCTCCTCTGATCTTTGCATAGCCGCACGCAGGGCTCCGGGATTTGCCGCTGAAGCATCAGGCAGTGGTCTGCCTTGTGACCAGTGGTCTCCCTTTCAGCCCTTCACACTCATGCTCTTACTCCATCTTGCCATGTCAGTAGTCATTTACTTTTACCAAAGGGATTTTTACATCTATTATTTCATTGAACCCTCCCCTTAACCCCATTTTAAGGCTCCATTTTACAAATAAGGAAACTGAGATGCAATGAAGTTAAATCGTTTGTCAAGGCCCCTCTGCTAGTGAATGATGTAGCTTGGTCAAAAGTTCTTTGGACAGATATGGGTTCAAATCCACTACTAACCATGTGGACTTGAGCAAGTTATTCATCCATTCATTCATTTACTGATTCAAAAACCATTTCTTGACTCTGTGAGGCACAGTGTTGGTGCTAGGAACATAGAGGGGGGTGGAGAACATAGACAGTGTTCTCCAGGGATAACTCAGGCTCCATCTCCCCATCTGTCAAAACAGAATAATATCTGACTCTGCCACAAATGAAGGATTAGTCAAAGATTGAAATAAAACAAAATATATATAATTAATATATATATGTAGCATAGGTGTAGATATAGGAGAATAGTTTGCTCAGTAGACTAGGCAAATCTTCAGAATTTTCCAGATGCTTCCGTGATACTTGCAGATGATATTTCCAGATGCCCACCAGGCAGATTATCCAGAGGACCTGGTAAAACGCTGCCTCTTTTTAGAACATGGAAGAGCAAAAGCGTTTATTAAGCACTGGCCAGGGACGCTACCCTGTGCTACACAGTGAGAGGCTTCCCCCACGTGTAAGACAGGACCAGGAACGTGTGCCGACTATCCATGGTAATGCCTGATGGCCCTGAGAGTCCTCTCAGGGCGGGATCATGTCAGATGTTTTTAAACTCATGGGCTTTCGAGACAGACAGATGTGGGTTTGAGTCTCTGCCCTGCCGTTTACTAGCTAGTGACTCTGGACAAGTTCCTTACCTGAGCTGCAAGTGAAAAATAGGTGTAATAATAGTACCTCATAGGATCATTGGGAAAATTAAATAAGGTAATGTATACCAAATGATTAAAACAGAACCTAAGACACAGTAAGAACTCAGTAAGTAGCCCCTATGGTAAGTCTCTCCTACTATAGTATAAGCCTTGGGTTTCTCACTTGCCTGAAAGATACTTTTGTCTTCTAGAACAGCCAGTGCAGTCAGGATGCATGGGATGAAGATGGAGAAGTGGCCACATCAGTTCCTAGCCCCGCAGCCCCAGTGCAAATCTCCCTCTGCAGGGCTCAGCTCCAAGGAGTCCAGCTGGGTGCATCTGGCTGGGGAGATTAAATTATTTTTGAATTCCTAACTGAATGTTCTTTTAATGGAAACTTAATGACAGGCATTGAAATAGATTTCCTCCATAACCCCTCCTCCTGCGGCGCCCCCCAACACAGCTCTGGGTTGCACAGTTCCCGATAACCTTTATTCCCTACCCTTGGACTTTTATCTCCCCAGTGACAAACAGCTCTTGCTGGACAGAAAGAGGAAATTCCAGTCATTGTTCTCAAACTTCTGGCTTCCAAAATAAAATGCTCTATCTCCCCTGTCAAGCTTTGATTGACATTCACTTCCTGTAATGGCAGACAACAACGGCCCAGGGGCGGGGTCAGGGGCTTATTTGCATTCTTTGCATCAGAGGTTTTCATAACATTTGTTCTAGACAGAGGAAGATCCCCCATGCTACTCACAGAACCACCCTGTCGGGACCCATCTCCAGTATTATGAAAAATCTCCAAGGAAGGCACCTCCTCCACTGTGCATGCATTCCACCAAGGAAGTTCTTTCCTGTCCTGTTGCACACCCATTGGCCATGGGAAGAGACAGACACTCTAATCATCCCACTCTTAGCTTTGGCAGCTTAGAGGGGATCTTTTCCTTCTACCCTTTCTTTCTTTAGAAATAAGTTTGTAGACATTCTTCCAAATCTCAACTCTAAATATTGGCGCTCTAATCAACCGAAGTCCTGCAAGTTTAACCCAGGATCAGACTCTCCAAGTCCAGACCCCCATAGCAACAGAGCCAAATTAGGCTATTCAAGGAGAGTCAGTACCAAGGAAAACTGAATATGGTATGCATCATGGGATGCAGTTTTTCTTGAAAGAAATAAGAAATGTTGAATTGCTCTTAAAGTGGATGAATCAGTAAATCTAATAATATGGCACACCTGTAGCAATAGCAGTACTGATGCGGTCAAGACCTGCTGGCAACAATGTTACTGTGTTGGAATAAAAAGCTGGCCTTTAACACTGGCATTAGTCTATGGGCTTTCTGGAACCTTCTGTTTCCCATTTATTTTCTTTGCTCACTGAGCTCCTATGCCCTTGGTAACCCCCTTTCTCCAAATGCCCAGGGTTCTTATGCTGCTTTTAGGTTCCAGTCACCCTTTAGGATTATCAAAAGGTGACTCTGAGGCCTCACTTCCTCAGGACTTTATTGGACAGAAGTATATTAATGGTTGCTGGAAGTTCAACAATAATTTGCATTAAAAAGGAGACTCCAGGTGGCAGAATGTCTTAATCCTAATCAAGGAATATTTGGAAGCAGACAGACTTCTACTGAATAACCCTGAAAGAGATGTCAATCACATAGATTCCAGTTGTTCAGCTCTCTTAACAATCAAAAGGAATGGACTGCTTATGATCATTTCACTTCCAGCAATCCTCAAGCATGCTGCTAACGAGCAGGAGAACAGACCAGAAGGAGTGTGTTCTGACCTCCAGTTTATGAAGCAACTACAGAGTCATAAAACCTCATGACAACGTGCCAGCAGAGAATTCTAGCTCCCTCAAGCTTGTTATACCTGATTTCCTTTAGCTTTGTCAGCAGATTAATTGCAATTCCAACACACTTACAGGCACAGAGTAATCTCCCTTGTGGACCAGTTGTATCCACTGTTAGACCACTGACAAAATGCACAACTCTAAACCCATCAAACTTCTCACTAGTCTTGGTCAGAAGGACTAGGGTGTGTGTATGGATCTGTACAAACTCAACCCCAGGCCTGGGAAAACAAAGCCACCCCTACTGATGACTGCCGGCAGCTGCCGCTTCGTGTGCCAAGACTCACACTGGAGTGATTTGACGGCGCTACACAGGAAGGGACATCTCTGTAGCCGAGGTCATTTCCTCCCTGGGAAGCTGGAGTCAAGACAACATATATGTCCTATTTACCATCTTCCCACCCCTCCTGCCTCTCCCAGGAGAAAGTCCACCCTCAGTGAGAGGATTTTCTCCAGTTGGTCTGTCACAATTAATACACAATAACTGACACTTTTGGGAAGTATATGCACAGTTACAGAGATTTAATATATTAGTCAATACACTGAAAACATTTTGATTCCTAAGCAGCTTTGAGTACCATACTTTCCAGAATACATTCAAAATAACGTAGGAGGGGAACTGAACAAGACATTCACAGTGAAACCTTCCCCTAAAGATCAATCATTATACTGGGTTGGTCCCTTTGAGGAAGATGCAGTGTTGGCCTTCAGAGAAAGGAAGACCTCGCACTTGCCTCACAGTGGGTCACATCCTTTCCCTTTCACACTTCTCCTTTAGAAATGGCATTTCAGTACAAACCCTAAGCAGAAAAACACAGGGAACTTTTTTTCTCTCCGGAGCATTCGCAGTACTTTCCCCTTGAGGTGCCTTGGTACCTTCAAATTCCTCATTGCCTTCCTGGAAGAGGAAGAAACACTCTTCTCACAGATTTGTAGCCCAAATCCCTTCTAACACAAATTAGAAGAAATGCCACCACCATTTCAAATCCAGCATCCTTTCTTGCAGGAAGGTGTTCATTGAGATTCTAGAGTGGTGATTTACCCTCTGTCTAAATGTGCCACATGAGATCACTTGGGCCAAAACCCAACTTGGGCTGCCATGCCTGGATAGGCCCTGAAGCCTATCCCAGTGCTGGGCTCAGTGCTCCTCCCCATGTTGGGTACGTAGAGGTGTGGAGTGCATGGACTGAGGCTTCCCTCCATCCTCTGGAAACACAGCGTGACCCAGACTGAGATGAAAGCTCCAACAACCAGCGTTGGAGAAGGTCAGAGCCTCACAAACGTTCTTTGTGTGTCAGTCTTTTCTCATTGTCTTTGATTGATTCATCTCCCTCAACTCAGGAAATAATTTTTCCTTTGATAAAAGCCAGTGTTAACATAAAAGTGACTTTTTTCTTATCAGTAGAATCAAAATGAGAATATGATTTTTCCCTTATCCTATCTAAAGCTCATAACTTCTTCAAGGAGACTTTTAAAAGTCTCATTTGGCCTGTCCGTGAGACTTTTGATGATTTTGTCTGTTCCATCAACATGGCATGATTTCAAATAATCATCTATAGATTCCACTTGAGCTCCTAGGGCTTCCATATTCCAGTTTTCTGTAAATATAATGCATGTTCTAATGCAGTTGCCTTGTAGAGCTACGTGTCTTGTAGGATCATGGTTATTAGGTTCAGGGGCGGGTAGACTTTGAAGTCTCTTGCCCTACCTTCAAACCCCCAAATTATTGATTATATTATAATGCTTCTAGTCACTAGGTATCTTCAAGACTTTGCTTTATTTGTGTCGAAAAGCCACTGCTACATTTTTGTGTCATCTGTTTCATTGACTTCTGACAAGATGAAGTTGGGGTTGTCATAACCTCTCTTCATCCTGGCTGTAGCATCCTTCTCGTTATAAAGGCACATGGCACAGTGAGGGGTCTCCACTTCCACTGTCTTGCTAAAGTTATGGAAATCCACTCGGTATTTCCCTTCCTTGGTCTTGGATACTATGGGAGCAAAACGGTAGCCCCAAAGCACTTCTTCTGGGACATAGGATGTCCGGACTTGGCAGGTAGCACTGGTTGACTCCACCGTGCCATCTAAAAACACTACTAATTCAAAGTCCTGCTGGGGGAGAGTTTCTGCTGCCATGTGGAAGAAGGGGCTGGTGTGATCAATGACATGGTAAATTGTCAGTGGGGAGATGAAGAATAAATTTTCATTCCCTGCATCAACTACAAAGTTGATATTGATCTGGTCCAAAATAATGGTCTCTCCTTCAGGAGTGACCGTGGTCTTCAGAAGCTTTCCATATATGTGACTGCCAATAAGGAGGCTCTTCCTAAGATTAGCCACTCGGATTAGGAGGCAAAGCTTCCCACCCCGTTTACTGATCACTGCATTCTTGCTGAATGTAATGGTCTTGGCACGCTTTTTGGGTCTGGAGATCTTGGCTAAAATGGCACCACACATGAAAGAATTGACGATGACTCCGAGTATAGACTGGAAGATAAGCAGAAAAATGGCAGTGCCACATTTTTCTGTCACACACCTGAATCCATATCCAATGGTCACCTGCGTTTCCAGAGAAAACAGAAAAGCTGAAGTCAAGCCATTAATGTTCTCCACACAAGGGGTGTGGTTGACGGAAGGATGGAACTCGGGGAGATCTTTGTGAATGTAGGCTACAGCATACCACAGGAGACCAAAGAGGAACCAGCTCCCCAAGAAGGCTGTGATGAAGATCGTCATTTTGTATCTCCATTTGAGGTCAAGCACGGTCGTCCAGATGTCCACAAAGAATATAAACCTTGACTGTGCCTCCACATTGCCAAACTCGATGTTACACCTTCCATCTTTGGAGACGAGCCTCGCTCTTTGCCGAGAATGCCCAAAAAAGCAAGTGACAAACCATTTCCGAAGATGTTTGAACATTCTTTCTGTCAACACCCTGTTCTGAAAACACATCAAAGAAAAACAAAACAAAATTATGTTTATAGCAGCAGTGAACTAGATGACTCACATAAAGAGCTAACTATATATGAAAAGACCATTCAAAACAATCTGGGTTACTGATCGTTTGGGCAAGCTGACAAGTTTATTCTGGATACCACAATACTATTTCCAGTAGAAACTTTCCACTAGGAGACAATATTGCTTAAATGTAAAAAGGAAAAATAATTAGAGAGAGAGAGAAATGGAATGAATCTAACAGAGCATATATTCAAGTGTTTCTTGACCTCAGTAAGTTACACGAAATCTTAAAAATGTTTATGATAACCAATTATGATCGGTACTACAATTTACTCGATATTATTTTTTAAATCAACTCTTTTCTCTTTAATAAACTTAGCCTAATTCTAAGCAAAAATATCTGTGAAAGCAGAAGCTTGATGTACTATTTACTTTTTTTGTAATTTACAAAAATAAATAACTATGAACAAAACCCACTTATCAATATACTACCTAAATCATCTTGTGTACTGCAATTGGTACTCAAATATCAGCAGAAATCTTAATCCAATTCAATTCTCACATTTATCAAATGAAGGGACTGAGATTCAGGAAATTGTAATGACGCGTCCAAAGTTATGGACCCAATCAGTGGCAGGACAATAACTAAAGCACAAGGTGCCCTCCTTCCAGTCTGGAGGAACCTCTACCACACCGCACCATCTTGCATCTCAGTTAGTAAATTTTATACTCTAAAGTTGGATTGCCCTGAGACATTTTAAGACAAGTATTCGTCAACTTCCTTTTTTTTTTTTTTTAATTCTTGACACTATTTAGAGCAGAGTTCCTTAATACTGCTTGGTCAAGTCCTACTGGATGATCTCGGAAGTTTTCTCAGTGGATCTACAAGCTGTTTCTACTCTTCCTCCACGATTTGCCAAGATTCTCAAAAGGAACGGTATGATGGTGACCACCAATATCTCACACTTCCTTCCCTGCTCCAAGGCTGAAGGTCTGGGGAGCACTGATTCAAATAATACTCCATAAGGGTGGAACTATGTTTTATTTGTTTCTCTATTCTAGCTGC